>NW_025896087.1:428981-754654 GCF_002878395.1 Capsicum annuum | reverse complement strand
AACAAGAAACAAAATAAACAAAATAACTAATCCTATCACAGAAGAATGCTAAGTAACCAGCCACCCCACAATTAGGCTTAGCACTGTCCCCAGTGAAACTAATAAGATAAAGAACCGGACTAATAGTACTTCTCATCCTCATTAGGATTCATGCCACCTGCGTTGAGATCTCATCATTAAGCCATTTTTCCTGTGTTTATCATCTCACCCACGCCAGCCACATATAATGAAACTAACTATAATTAAGATGAGGGTAGTGAAGTCACCACCCTATACTTAATTTGTTAGTATCAACCAATTAAGTGTTGTTGTCGGGTACTCAGACTTCACCGACATACACTTTGACATGGTGCATCAACATTAGTCACAATACAATTCACTCACTTCAATTCCCCCAATTCTATTTTAATGAAGAACTTTTTAAACAGAATCATGCTCCACACTTTCAACCATACCAAAATATACAAAAAACCATCACCTTCACAACATCCCCATGGCAAGAATTTAATTCATAATCCTTAAGAAATCAATTAACTATAACATAGAGTCAAAATAACTAAGGATTAAAAAAAGTAAAACTTATCTCGAAGATGGAAGATTAGTAAAGTACAAAGAGAATGGTGAAAGCTCAATATTGGATGGCTTAAGGGTGAAATAAGGATGAATTTGGGCATTTAGGGTGTGAAGTCTATTTGAAGAATGAAAATCTGGGTCGGGTAGACCCAAGTTAAAGTTGGAAGTCTGGTTTTAGGCTTATTTGGACTAAGTGTGCAATACACATCTTGTCACACATCTCAAAGTATGCATCGCATACGTTGTTGCACAGTTGGGACAGTGAGCCTATACGGAGAGGTGGGAAATGCAATACCTATCACAGACATCAAGGTGTACGTCACATAAGGTATCACAGACTTAAGGGAATGGGCATGTGCGGCTAGGTGTGCGATGCATATCTTAGCACTCATGTTAGCACATTGTGCATCACAAAGTTGGTCTAGTGAGCATGTACGATAGGATGTGCGGTGCACTCTTGTTCGCACACATGAAGGTGTGCGATGCACATATGCCCTCATTTTTCCTGGTATGAAGCAATGCACCTATACTAAGTGCTAAATGATGCCCTTACCAAGATTCAAGTGAAATTGAGCGCCACACCCAATTGTACACTTAAAATCCGACACTATGCACAACATTTTTCATATAAGGCAGTAGGAAAGGTCCATACCCTACGCTACCACCACAGACCTCATTGAAAGCCACAAAATAAAGTCGCACCGCAAAATTTTTTGGGTCGGAATAAAATAATTTGAGGCACGGCTCTAATGCAAATCATACTTGAGCATTACATATTTGACCACTCCAACTTACCTGTAATGTTCCCATCACTCCTAAACTTACCACCATTGACATAACTCAATTCTAAATCAAATTTGGTACTAATCTCCTCCGTAGTATTTCATGCAGCTACACTTACTCGAAAACAACAAAAATGATTAGAAGGATGGGTTGCCTCCCACCAAGCGCCGTATTTTTTGTCGTGGCTTGACTCTTCTTTTAGCATTTTTGTTTAAAATGATAAAGTGAAAATAAAATCATGGGTTGCCTCCCATGTAGTGCCTGATTTAACATCACAGAACGACTCAATTATCTTGACTACTCAGACTTCATCAAGATACATCGATGATACCATTTGTACCTCATTTGTTGGATTAGGACAATGCTTTATTCCTAGTCTAACCACTTTGAAGTCACTCACATCCTTGCTTGCAAGTTCAACCAAACCAGCTATGGTCTCCACAATAGACCTATCCTTAATAGGTACATCTCGCTCATCTTCATAGAATACAACAACCATTGAGAAGACACTCATCTCCTTTTTTATTTCATAGATCGACATACTTTAAAACTAATTTCTTTCTCGTTGAGCCTAAATTTCAGCTCATTCAGCTCCATATCAACTAACACTCTCCTAGTTGCTAAGAATGGCCTACCCAAAATTATGGGTACTCCAAATTCCACTTCTTAATCAAGAATTACAAAGTCGGCAGGAAATACAAAATCCATAACTTTTACAAGTACATCATGTAGAATCCCAATTGGCCTTTTTACCAATCTATCTACCATTAAAAGTCGCATATTGGTGGGTGTAAGATCTCCTAAACCCAGTTTCTTAAAAAACCATCAATGGCATAAGATTTATACATTCCCTAAGATCACAAAGGGACTTTTCAAACTTCAGCAATCCAATCATACATGGAACAGTAAATGCTCCCAGATCAGCTTTCTTCTGGACAATAGATCTTGTAGCAATAGTACTATAATGATGAATATTGTCTACCATTTCATAGCTCACATTCCTTTTCTTCGTTAATAGGTCTTTCATAAACCTAGCATATCGGGGCATTTGTTCCAATGCTTCAACTAAAGGTACATTCACTGTTAACTACTTCAACATAGCCATGAATTTGCTAAAATTGCCATCATCTTTTTTCTTCTTTAATCATTGTGGAAATAAGGGTGGTGGCCTTGGAATTTCAGTTGGAACAACTTCTACCTCTTTTCTTATGCCTTTTTCCATATCACTAACATACTTCTACTTAGGTGGTTGTTCCATTTCTGAACTCTTCTTTTCTGAACCTCCCAACTTCATAGGCACCAATGGAGATTCCTCAACTATCTCCCAATTTATTTCGACCTTATCAGTATAAGAGGATGCTCCCAAACCTAGACTAGATAACATCTTACCGTTCCTAGTGGTAATGGCCATAAACAATCCATCAATCCTCGAATTCTAAAATGTATCACTTGGTAGCATCCCATTCTGTCTCTGGTTGAATGCTGTGGATAATTGGCTTACCTGCTACTCCAATTGTTTAATAGCAATTGAGTGTGAATTTACAAGTTGACTCATGGCAGATATGTCACTCTTCATAGTAGTCACCCCAGAATTTGTCACCTCAACTCTCTTTAATAGTTTCTCCATCATGTCCTCTATGTACATTTTGCCTGAACTAGTGGCAGCATTATCATGACTTCCAGGAGGTACATACAGTCCACTTCTATCACTTTTATTCTTCCAATCTCCTTAATGATTCCAACCTCGGTTTCCTTGACCACCGGTCCAGAAACCCCCCTAGTTATGCAAGTAGTTAGCCTCTTCCTCAGTGTTTGATTCAGCTTCCTTACCATGGGACCCCATAACTTTTACCTTTTCTACATTCCCTGATAGCAAATGTTTCGTGAACAAATCCATCTAGGTTTTTATATGAGCCATATCCTGATCATGCTCCTCTTCTCTTCTACACTGCTCTGTTGATATTATACTAGATCCAGTATTATTTGCTACCACAAAATCTCTGGTGTGCCAAGATCTACTTGTCTTATTCATCCTTTCTAACATGTTCGCAACCTCAGTAAAGATGAGCTCCACAAAAGCTCCTCCTACAGCATTATCCACTATTGGCTTTGTAAGTGAGTTCAAAGCTCTGTAGAATATTTCTATCAAGTGTTCATCAGTCATCTTATTGTTTGGGCATTGAGTCAACTTCTTTTTAAATCTCACCCAAGTCTCATGCAAAGCTTCATAAGCCAATTACCTAAAGTTGTTGATCTTATCCCTTAACTGTAATATTCTAGAGGGCAGAAAGAACCTTTCTAGGAAAGCTCCTTTCAATTGCCTCCAGTTTGTTATAGAATCAAGAGTCAGCTCATTCAACCACATAGTTGCTTCTCCAGACAGAGATAGTGGAAATAATCTTAAATGAATAGCATTTTGTCCCACTCCAGGATTACCAAATGACTTGCAAATACTAATGAAATTCACCAAATGCAGATTTGGATCATCACTAGGTAATCCACCAAAGAGTCCGTTCAGATTCAGTAGCTAGATCATATTACTGGTGATGTTGAATTTCACCGCAGGAGCTAGTGGTAGTAGAATGATTTTCCCTTTAGATCTAGTTCCATCTAAATCGTCCTTATTGTTATCAACATCAAACTGTGCAACTTGGCGATCTGGTCTTCCTCTGAATGGACGATTTTGATTTATAGGTGCAACCATCCCTGCTGCACGCCTCCTATTAGCCAGATCAATTAAATCATCATCTCCCAGGTCATCTTCATCTAGATTAGCTACCCGGACTGGGTTATCTGTATCTTATAGATTTAATTGAGCATTAACCAAAGCGGCTAATCTTTCAGCTTTCTATTGATTAGCCATTCTTTCAATGAGATAAGGTTTAGGATTGAAGGGTAATGATGGTTTTCCTGACCTTCTGGTTCATGGCATAAACAACAATGAGCCTGTAACAAACAAAAATGATAAATAAATATAAAATTCAGAAACTTGACTAATAGTCAATTAACACGCATAAACTCAATCGACAACCATATTCCCCGGTAACGGCACCAAAATTTTATACGCCCAAATTACACCTCTCTTATGAGAGAGTAAGCGGTCATTGTCAAATATATAACCCAACAAGGTTAGGGTCGAATCCCACAGGGAATATGGTGTTAATTAAGTTGTATACAGATTAGTTGACTTTTAATCATTTGTTTCCGTAAAATAAATAGGGGAGATTTGATTCAGTTCACAAATTAATGGTTTCGGTTTAACAAAATGAAATACGTGTAGTAGTATTAAAATTCAGAGAAATAGCAAGCTAGGGTTATGTTCACCTTGTAGTTTTCAATAATTTCTAACTATGGGCTTTATGAATTCATACATGCATTATGCTTATAGAGAAACGTATTGTATTTAATAATATAATCCTAGTGTTTCTCAACCATCAAGGACTAATTCACTTTAGTTCTCTCGAACCAAAAACGTTTACCAAAAATAATACGAAATCTCCAAGTTGTTAATCCTACTAAGGCATTAACATATGAAATAGGGGTTGGTAATCCTATTTTGTTGTCATTACTCTCTTTTCCGAACATCAACCTTTCTTTCGAACAAGTTGCATTTTAAGGCATATCCTCTATGTTTGCAACCATGAGAATTCAAGATAAGTGAAGAGAGTATGATGTAAACAAATCAATGCATAATGAATTCAAAACCCAAAGTAATATATTGTATGCTACAAGGCTTCCATAACCCTAACTAATAAACTTAGCTACTCATGAATAAAACAAAAATCATAATAGAAACATTCATCATACCAAAAACTAGAAGACGATCTTGGTGTGCGAATAGTGAAAATAAGAGAGATGAAACATTTTCTCTCTCTCCCCCCCAAGCTAAGCCACCACTCTCCTTTTAAAAACTAATACAGAATAATTCATAATGACTAAAAATTCAGCATTAAGCCTTTTAATAATCTTTTCTCTCATAATTGCCTTCTAAGTCCCTGAACTAATTATAAATGACAAACTAGTCTTGGACATAGTTTCTAGGTGCCACATTTGGTCCAGACTGCTACTCTCTTGTGTCATATTCCATCCGCATTCCATAGTCCCATTATGTCTTCATCTACCTTATTAATACCTGAAATCATGCTAATCACATCGGTAGCTCAATTACATAGAAGTTGAGTAAAAACATAAGAAACTAGGCACTTTGTTCTCTAAACTTCACCAAAATATGGATAAGTTACGGTGCTTAGGCGTATAAATACACCCAAGATCAACGATCAGGAGAATGGATGTCAAGAATGAAGAGAGTTTTGAAATTACTTTAATATGTCGACGAGATTGAAAAGGTCAGGCATTTAAGAAGTTATGGCATTATTTCGTTGCAATTGGCAAGGATTATTATGAATGAAAGAATATTGAACCATTAATTTTAAAGTGGGAATTGATACACCATAAATTTAATGGTTTATGACGTTCAAAAGAAGAAGCTAGGTGTTCTCAAACCAAAATTGGGTTAGGATTTGAAAGTAGGCCAACTAGGCACTAATGTTCTAGAGATTTGAATTCAAGAAATTATTTATTTGCGCTCTTTAAAGACCTTTGGAGAGCGTCTCGGAACCGTTACAGAAAAATTGCCCCAGCTTGAATACCGGAGAAATTATTCTAAAATTATGGAGAGACCGAACCCTAATACAGGGTTGCCTACATATCTTGTCAGGATAAGAATCAGGCCAAAACATAGTTCAAACCTATGTCAGCTAGTAGCAATGTAGCTAAGGTGTATTTTTAACTAATCCGCTATGAAAAACAAAGGTTAGACCACACCTTCTCACTAAAGTATAATTAGTTTAGAGCAAATAAATATGTACAGATACAATAATCCTTCAAATATGTACAAAGAATATAATAATGTGTCACTTGGGTTGTGAACCCTTCGAACATAAAGTTGACTAACGATGCATGCACCTAAAAGGTATTGTTTAAGTTCTATCCTATGCTGACTAAGAGTGAGTAGACTCGGACTTGGATTTCCTATATGAGAAGACACGTGGTTCCACGGCAGTAAAACTCCCGCTCACCCCATGTATGTGCCGACTCTCTAAGATAAGGTGATTTGAAAGAATTTTGGGAAAGTACAATGTACAATCCGCGTGTACAATGTGTGTGAGTGTCTGTTTTTTTAAAGTGGAGAAAATATGAACGGAATGACAATTTAATAAAATGATTAACAAATAAACAAATTTATGTCATATAAACAAGATAAATTAAGACAATTAGGAAAAAAATAAATAATAGTGTATAAAACCCATAAATAGTTACCTAAGTTTGTAATGGTTAGAACCTTACATCTCCAGCAGAGTCGTCAAACTGTCATACCCGATTTTTACCGAAGATCAAAATGAGTATGACATTATGGACGCTAAAATAATTGATTTTATATAGAGTCGCCACCTAACTTTTAAGGAAAATAAGGAAACCTATTTATTTACTAACGTGTATAACTTGTGTTTTAATCTGTGAACCAGTTTAGATTTCAGGTGAGGGTTCAAATTATTCCGAAGGGAAGGGATTAGGCACCCTTTAGAATCTACAAATGTGATTCCCGTTCAGACTTAGGTTTATTAAAAGATGAAAAAAAAAAAAAGCAATGTGTATATATACAATTATAAAATGTGTAAAAATGATGTAAATAATTTATAAGGAAAGAATGTATAAATTACATATATTATAGTAAAAATATGTATAAAAGTATATGAAGATATTTGAATAAAAGTATATAGGAATGTATATGAAAAGAAAAGTAAAGATTGAATAAGGAAAATTTTTGTTTTAAAAAAAAAAAGATTACGTAATGTTTTTAGTGTAAAAAAAGTATGAAGTATTTTTATTAATTATCTAAATCAATTTAATGTATATATTAACGGCCTAGATTTGCCTAATGCTTGATGTGGATTGCATAAATAAAGAATATTTCACCTACCACCCCAAAAATAAAGTTTTCACTATAATAATATTTGTACAAGTATAAGAATATAAAATACAATACAAAATTTAAAGTCCTCTTTGAATGCAATTTTCGATGAGGATTCTCAATAACCTGCATGAACAATTGCAATAAAAATGTTAGTAATAAATAAAGAATTATTGAAATAAATTAAAATGTACGTAAAAATATATTTTTTATTAAAAAACGGGTTCGGATAAAGTTTTAAATATTATAATAATTTCGTCATCGCCTGAAATCTTATTTTTGTTACATATTTTTTAATGTAAAATTCGTCTTTTCATATGTGAAGGCCTCAAAAATCGACGGTAATTTTTTCATTGGCCAAGCGTTGATCTTTGATATAAAATTGTAAAATTTGAGAAAGTAAAATCCATCTTTGTAATGGGATGGCCTCAAATATCCAAATGGAGAGATAATTTCATTGGCCGTGTGTTTATTTTGAGTATATGTATGTGTTTTTGAGAGAAAAAAAAAAGATGAACAAAATTTGTGTATGATAAAAATATGTGTGTGGTGAAGAATATTTGTGTAGTAAAGAAATGTGTGTTTGAGAGAGAAAAAAAATATGTGGGGATGAAAAATGTGTATATGTATTTGTGAATGTGCATTTTATTTATGTATTTGTATGTGAGAAGACAAAAAATATCTGTGTATTGTATTTTTGGAAATAAAATAAATTAGATAAGAAGAAATTTGATTTGTTTATATTTTGAGAGAGGGGAGAAAAAAGAATGAAATGTGTATATGGTGAAAAATGTGTGTGTGAGAGAGAAAGGAAAAAGATTACTAAAATTTTGTGTTTGAGGGAGAGGAGAAAGAGGGAGAAAATATGTGTGATTTTTTTAGAGAGAGGAAGAATAAAATGTGTGTGTGTGTTTTGTGAATGTGTGTGGTGTAAATGCGTATTTAAAAAGAACCAATAATAATAAAATAAAATATCACATCCACCTTCTTCCAACACATCCCTTAAATTATGGATAGCAGATGAAGGAAAGTCAAATATCATAAATATGATGAGACCTTGACTTGACCGATTTATTGTTATATGTATTAAAATAATTCAATATTATTTTTGTAGACGGTATTTAAATAAGGTACGAAAAATATCAATATAAATAACTACAGAAAAATGTAAACAAATATAATTATCTTTGAAAAAAATATATTAAACTATAAGCAATTAAAATTATAATATATAAAAAGAATTTTACTATTATGTTATGTATGTATGTAGATGATTGTGCAAAAATATTAAAATGATAATAAACTGATAAAAAGCCTTAAAATTTACGAAATTAAGGGTATGAATATTTGTGGTGTGTGTTTTGTGTGTTTATTGTGTGTATGTATGTTGGGTATTTAAAAAGAAAAAATAATACTAAAATATCAAATCTACTTTTTCCAAACACATCCCTTAAATTATGATAGTAGGTAAAAGAAAAGTCAACTGTCATAATCATGACGAGACCTTGACTTGACTGATTTTTGCTCTATGTATTAAAATAATTGACTCAACTCAACTTTTATGGATTGTAATAAATATACAAAAATACAGATATTGATATGTAATTATAGAAAAATTGTAAAGAATATTGAAATTATTGAAATGTATTAATTTGAAAATAGTGTAAAAATGTGACCATGTCGCGCACGTGTGCAGATAATTATAAAATATTAAGAATGATAATGAATTGGTAAAAATCCTAAAATAAGAAAAATTATTAATAAATTATAAAAATAAAAATATGATAACAAATTGATTAAAATCCTAAAGTAAGGATGATTATCAACAATTTATCAAATAATTATAAAAAAATTATGAAAAATTATATTTTGTGCCCTTTAGCGATCAGGAAGCCAGAAGACGTTAATTTTAGGCACCGAGAACAAAAATTGGGTGTCAACACTACCTATTATCCACAAATCTTGTTGATGGAGTGTTAGTGGGATTAAAACTACTATATCCACAACTCACATTGACGGAGCATGAAAAAATAACTGTTCTATTCTTCGTATTATAAAAGGAGTCCTCTCTACCAAATCTTAGAGTAAGTTCCATCAAACTATTTTGAAATGTAAGGCAAAGAGAGAAACAAAACTTATGTTTTTGGTTTAAGAATAAAAGAAAATCAAGTGCTTTCGCTAATCTCGATCAAGAAGAAAAGTTATGGATAATTCCAGTATGTTTCTTGATTGGCTTATTGTTATAGAATGGTGTGTGAAAATTATTAAGTTCTACGATTCTGAAATCTTATAATCCTTACAGATCTATGATTCCCATAAACTGGGCTAGTTGTTGTGCATTAGAGAGAACTGCTCGTCCTTTTCCTCCTCCTCCAAGCACTTGCATTGCAAAACTAATCACCTCCCTCTCCTCACATCCTCTAACAATATGTTTACGTCTTTCATCTAGGCTTACCAATGCATAAGATTTATTGTGAGTGGGAAGGGGATCCATGCTCAAGATCTAGGACTGTAAAGTTACAAAAAATGAGTCATCTAGATCCTCTAGAAATTGATGGGTTAGTTTAGTTTCAGTGGGACTTATTAGTTTGGGTGAAGCAGCACAAAAATATCCACATGTTACGTCTTCATAATTTGTCAACTCTTCCCACAAAAATTTAAGTTTCGTATAGTACAAAACAAAGTTGGTTCCCTGTTGTTTAAGTGAAGCTAGTTCAGATTTTAATTGGTTAATTCGAGGGCCATGACAATGGAGTAACATTCTTTAAGGTCATTCCATATCTATCTAGCAACCTTGTATCCAACAACACTTGATTTATTAGTACCATTGATAGAATTAAACAACCAAGAATATATGGCTGAATTAATCAATCGTCACGCTTGAAATTTGTATTCGATTTTAGTTTCTGGTTTAGAATAATCTTCATTAACAAAAGCAAGTTTCCCTTTTGCTTCAGACCATTGATAGCCGTTTTTACCCAAACATCATAATTGTCACTCGTTAAATAGTAGATTGATGATGGGTCATGTTGAAGCAGGGATTTGGATAATGGACTTTCACCTATACTTGTCATGACGATGAAAGGAGCAATGATTTTGTGAAGGAATAAGTCGACTGCAAAACAAAAAGAAAGAGGGAAAAAAGAAGAAGGATGAATAGAGTTGTATACTAGGGATCGTTTCGCTTTAATACCATGATAAAAATATTCGTACAAAAAACCTTGTTTGTATTCATAGAGTAGCCTCCTTATTTATACAGAGTTTGTTTCAGCTCCTAAATCTATTCTACGATACAAAATATATTTTATTTTTAGGATATAAAATATTATAGAAATATTATCTACCAAATATAGAAAATAGAGTTTTCAGCTTTTCTTAAATACATATTGTCTAATAGAATTTAAGAGAAACCATTAACAAGAATATGCAGAGAAGTAGAGAAGAGAACGAAAAAAAAACACTGAGAATTTCTTATTACTTGATCAATGAAACAAAACAAAGTGAGTATATATAATAGTCTGTTAACTAACTAACTTGCCTTAACTAACTATTAGATACAATAACTACTTTACCCTTATAGTCTAATTATATATCCTCAGTACCTAAGTCGGGCAAAATGATTCAGGATATACTTGTATACCTCCATGAGGTAGGAGCAAGATGTGTGTACATTATATTCTAACCTTCGGACCCAATCTATGAGGTTATAAAATTTTCTATCTAAAACCCTCCTATAGTTCTATGTGGTTATTTTTTTAGTATCATACATAACTTATCGCCAACAATTTATCATAGCACATGTCAACAATCAATTGTTTCTTTTTCCTGTCGAAATAATGATGACATTTCAGGAGAGGAACCACTCAAGTTTTAGTGAGATAGAGAGTCTTCTCCTGTATTATTTGGGGGTTGATTTAAATTAGTCTAGCCTCAAATAAATGAAGATAAAAAGAAAAGTAAACAAGGAGGTACACCTTAGCAGTCGCTTGGTAGAGTATATAAAAATAATGTCAAATAAAGTGTATTTATAATGGTTGCATTACTAACACAAGTATTAGTAATATTGGTAATACTTATGCTGACATTATTTCTTACGCATCATTTGATTTGATGTATTAAAAATAATATATATTTATATAATTTTTATAAAAAAATATTTATTTACTAAATTACACTTTTTATACATATTCGTAGATTTCCATTCTACATTAAAACAAACCATTTAACTTTGCCTTTTCTCACATGAAATTAAATATACCAGGATTCCATCTTTTCATTCAAGTGGAGAACTGCAGCCTCTAGTTTTTGTTGATTATCAGTGACATTATTGTAATGGAAATAGCACTCTCACTTCCTCAACCATGGGCAAAGACCCAGACCCTCATAATAGGAAAATTCAACCCTAGGGCTTAATTGGTTACCCTATAATCGGTGAATTATCCCTTTATTTTTCTCATGAAACCTTGGTTTTGTTGAAGGACCCACCATGTGTACCAGTTCTTCAAGAACACTGCCCAGTATTCCATGTTGAGGTGAAAGTATCCACTCTACAATGACTTTCATTTTCTTACCCAATTCATCAATTTTGAGTTGGTGCTACCCACATTTTGCGAGTTTCTTCAATGGGATTCAACAATTGTGTCTCCAACTTCTTAATGTTGTCTTCCACGGCCTTCAATCTCATTGTTGTAATTGTCATTGGTGCCAGGAGTTGGCTTCGATATCAAATGTTGACTTGCTCATTTTCATCATTATTTTACCCAAATACCCAATTTCTATTTGCTCATTTTCACTGCTAAAATAATTTGAGGAAGGTATGAATCTTGAAAACTCAATTTTTACTTCTTGAGAATGAAATTGAAGGAATTTGACTAGACTAAAGTAAAGAGAAAGAAATCAGAAAAATAAGAAAATGATTGATTAAGAAGGAAGAAGATGTGGAAAAATGGTGAGAAAGAAGTTGTTATTTTAAGGGGTAAATTTGTAATTTAATAGTATAATGCATGTATTGAAATGTGTTGTATTACTAATAATACATAGAAAAGAAGAGGTATTAGTAATACATAGTCCAATACACTATGCCAAATAATGCATTAATACACAAAAATAATGCATGCATTGTTTTTGTTAACACACTCTACCAAACGACCTCTTAGTCGTTTGGTAGAGTGTATTAAAAATATAATACATGCATTATTCTTTGTGTATTAGTAATATCATGTTTGGTATCAATTTTTAGACTATGCATAACTAATACTTGCATTAGTTATACACACTATTGTGTATTAAGGTGTGTATTATTAATACTCATCATTTCCTATGTATTAATAATACCAAGTGTTTCAACACATGTATTAATTAGTAAATGACAAATTTACCCTTCAAAGCCCCACTAAAACATTTTCCCAAGATTTTTCCCATGGTGCTTTGCCTATTTTGTAGCACTTTGCCATCTGCTAGGAGCTTGCAGTGTATTTTTGTGCCATGCCTATGCCATTCGCCGGAAGCTTGCAGTTTGGTATCTAATATTTAACTAGACCTATAGTTCTAATCTCCATGATCTTTTTTTCATTGAAGTACGTCAAATCCATACTTCCGTAATTGGAGTATGGATATGAAATTGATTTTTTTGTTTTGAAGGTTATAAATTTGGGGAAGAAGGGTTTGGGTTTTCCGGTGAACTTTTCGCCGGTTTCACTATCCAGATTTTTTAATTTAGACAAAGTAATAATTAAGTTTCTTTCTACAACAGCTACGTTGCTCCCAATTAGAGACTTCCATTGTAGCCATATGCAGAAATTGCTAGAGAAGAAAGCTTAGCATATGGGATACTGCTTGTAGATAAGTGAAGAAAAGTTTTTGTTTCGGACAGAAGATTGCAAAAGAGAGTATAGAATGCTAAATAAAGGGTATTTTAGTAAATAAATATTGTTTGATAAAAATTATATTTTATATTTTAATTTTAATACATCAAACTAAGTAGTGTGTAAGAAATATTGTCTGCATAATTAATATTAGCATAATTAATTCAAATACTACTAATATAAATATTATTATTATACACTATTCAGCATTATTCTTATACACTCTTTCAAACCAACTTAGTGGGCTCATCTTATCCCCTGCACAACTTTATCATGATATGATTTTTTTTTGCACCACAACTTTATTATGATTATTACTTTTTGGAGAACAACTTTATTATGACAAAATTGTAGATTTATGTTCCTCTTTTAGCTATTTACTTCAACTTCTCTCGGTTTTGCTGTAGTTTGAAGGTGTGTTGTGTATTCTTCAACCTCTCCTATTTTAAAATTAATTCTTTCACCAAGTTGAAAATATGGTTCAAACTTTTGTCTCTTAAATTTTAAGTATTAGGCTCTAAATAGAAGCACAAGCTTTTTCTCTAGTTTGGCTTGACTAGTGACAACTACATCCATGGAAAGAGGAAAAGAAAAATGAGGAGAAAGAAGGGACTGGAAAGCAAATAGCTCATCGGTATGTCATACAACACGTTTTTTTTAAAAAAAAAAGTTGGCATATTCAACTTAGTCTGGTAAGTATGTTCGTTTCTTTATGGAGCTTAATCAACTTCAACATCTTAATTATGATGAAAAAAAATTCATGTAGCTTCAACAAGAAAAATGAATTTCTTTTTCATTGGGTTAAGTTGTTTTAAGGGCAGTGATTCAAATAGGGTAACGTATATCATTTTTATGCTTGGGTTTGATGGGCAAAATAGACAATAGTGCTTATAACAATTTGAAAGTTGGACCAAACTCAACCTCAAAACTAGCTCATAAGGTGAGAATTGCCTAAGTTCATATAAGAAAATCACCAGATCATTCTCCAACCAGCAAAGGACTCTTAACAGTGTTGAAAATCAAATGACTATGTCCGTATGTATTCGTTTTTCATTGATTTTGGATTAAAGTATCTGGTCTAGGTAATATACTACTTCAGTGCTCTGAGTAACTAACTAGTATGTGGATGGACAGATCAGTAGAAATCTTTATTGACATGCTCTCTTTATGATTTAAGCTGTAACAGGACAAATATTTTGCTTAACTGTTAGGCTATTTATGGAGAAACTCCTCTGCGCCTGCGTTAGCTGCCTGTTGTAATTTAGAGGAAAATTTATGATGGGCAATTTGAAACAACATTTGGTGTTTTCGGCAGTTGTTGTCTGTTGTACTTCACGAGGACATGGTCAATCTTCTTGATTTCATAAAGAAGTTAGATAATGAATGTGTGCAAATTTCAGTTCTTAACAAGGATCGAATTGAAGAGCTGACATTTGTGTCCGCATTTTTTCATCATTATCACTATCTCTTGGCAGAAGGTTGTAATGAAGAAATCATGTCTTGCATATCAAATGAGATTCATGATCTGGTTCAGTCACGTTTTCGTCAGAGTGGAGAAGAAATGCTGGTTAAATTAATGGATCATGAGATTCCTCGCCTCTTGGAAAATGTCAGAAGTTGTATTAGCTCATATAGTAATGCAGAATCAAGTGATGTGACCATGACCGAGGATCATTTGGTTGAACTTTTGGATGCCATCGTCATGTATCTCCAATATCTACACAAGTATTGTTCTGAGTTGACTCAATATGAGCATATTGACGAAAGTAGTATATATTTGGATTTATTTGATTAATTTATTTGATTATGAAACAATTAAATTTAGATATTTACCAAAATAATATTTAATTTGTTTAGATGGATAACGTACAAAAACCACAACAATATAAAGAATTAAAACAAATAATATCTGAAAAACGTAAACAATTAAAAATAAGGATATAAAGACTACAGTGTAACATAATTGTTGGAGTTAGTAAAAACTCAATAAATGCACAAAGAAGAATATATATCAACACAACTTATATACATTTAAATAAAATGAACAAAGAAGAATTTATAATAGATGAAAAAACATATGAAAATCATGAAGGATTAAAAATAAAAGTAGTATTTTCCAATCTAGGAAGAAGGTATAAAAAAATAGGTGAACATTTATATTTAATGTTAAAAAAAGAAGAATTAAAATTAGAAGATAAGTTGACAGCCACGGTAAGAATAGAAAGAGAAAACGAAGAGATAGATAGGAAAAAGAAAATAGAAAAAATAAAATAACAAACTACAGAAGAAATACGAAAAATAGAAGAAACTAAATATAGTAGGATTGCTGAATTAAAAAAAGAACTACAAATGCTAAAAGATTTATATGAAAATAGACAGAAAGAAAAAAAATAAAGAACAAAAATTATTAATTGAGATAAATCAATTTTAAAAAAATTAGAAATAAAAAATAAAGAACCAGAAACCAGTGAATTAGAAATAAATACAATAGATGCTGAAAAAACAGATAATTATGATTCGGAAGATAGTGAAACATATACAGAAATTCTAGAAAACATAGGAAAACTAGAAATTAATGAAAAATAATAAGTAATTAATAAAGAAGATCTAGAACTAATAAATACAGAAGTAAATACTTTAGATAAAAATATAATACCTAGTATATCAGATATAAGAAAACCAACCTATAATTACAAAATTAATTTTAAAAGATATAATCCAAAGGATGAATATAATAAATGGACACCGACACAAAGACAAATAACTAATTATAACTTTTTAATTTTAGACTGTGTAACATACACAAATAAAATAATACAACTATGGGTAGTATACAAGTCAAAACAATTATTAGATAATAAATAGATACAATAAATACACCAGAATATATAGAAAAGACATTAATAGAAACAGTAAAATTATGGCTTTTAAACCTAGCCGAAGCAAGTAACAAAGTATTAAGATCTAATACAAAAATAGAAGGAACATCAACACCTACAAAAATATTACCAACAGAAATATTGAAAAAAATATGAAATAGCTATAAGTGATGAATTTAGCAGTATTACAACAGAAGAAGCAGAACAAAATAAAGAAAAAGATACGAATAGAAATTTAATGTTAAAATTAGCAATATGTATTATGTGCTATATAGATGAATATACATGCGCATTTAAAGAATATTATTATAAAGGAACATATAATATAGAAGAAAGTAAATAAATACGAAAATTATATTTTAGTAAATTACCTGAACCATTTAGTTCAAAAATAATAAAGAATTGGGATGAAACAAAAATAGTAGATACCCTAGGAGCAAGAATAAATTTTTTACAACAATGGTATAGAAATCTATATGAAAAAAATATAGAGAAGAAATAAAAATGAAAAAAACATTAATAAGAAATTTAGCATGTTGTAAAGATAAAATAGCACCTCAATTTGTATGTGAAGAAAGATATTATAAGAAAAGAAAAAGACATAAGAAATATAAGAAATACAAAAAATCAAAATATAAATATAAGAAACCAAGAAAAAGATATTATGTAAAAAATTATAGACATAAAAACCCATATAGAAAAAAGAAATCTATAAAAGAATGTACTTGTTATAATTGTGGAAAACTAGAATATTTAGCTAGAGATTGTAAATTATCAAAAAACCCAAAAAAAAACAAATATCAGAAATAAAAATAGAAAATACAGAATATATGCAGATAGATTATATAGATTATGAATTAGAAAGTGAAGATAGTATATATGAAATTTCGGAGAATGAAACAGATAATGAAATAAATAGTGAATTAAATGAATCAAATGACTGAAGAAGATATAAAAATGAACCAAATAACTGAAGAAGATATAAAAATAATAACAAAGGAAGAATATTTAAATGAAGAAGGAACAGATCAAACAATTATATTTGATAGTAATATATTTGACGAAATAAAAGGAAAAGAGTTAAACTTAAGTTTAGAAAAAATATTTAAAATACCAACAATAAAAAATATATTTAGTAGAAAAAAGGAAGAATACTACGTAATAAGTCAAAAGGAACATGTAATAGATTGTAGCTATGCAAAAGGAAGAGCTAGCATACCACTAGTAACAAAAAGAATAATTAATAAAGAAATAAACGATATAAAAAGTAAAGACTCAATAAAATATGTACACCTTAGAGGAACAGAGATATTAATAAAAGAAGGTTTCAGAGAAGAAATAGATACACCAATAGAATTATATTTAGAAGATGATAGAATTATAAAACCTATAGAAAAAAGTATAATAACCGCTATAAAAGGAAATTTAATATACCAAAAATTTAGATTTATAATAAGTGCAAATTATTCAGTAGCAATAACAGATAAAAATATAGATAAATCATTAGTATTATATTGAAAAATATTAGGTATAGAACTAACCCCAAAAGTAAAATATTTACAGAAAGATGTAAAAATCTATATGTACTAACAACAAAACATAAAATAACAAGAAAAAATAAAATTAATAAAATACAAATAGAAAGTCCTTTTGAACAATTCATAAAAACAATTGATAATAATGACTATAGTTACAAAAATATAGATATAGAAGAAGATTTAGAAACAATAAATGATAGGATAAGTACATCAAAAAGAATAGCTCATGAAAAAACAGAATCATCAAGTTCATAAAAAAGAACAAGTTATGAAACAACTTCAATAGTTAATTTAAATCAATATTATATAACAGGAACAATAAATGAAAAAGAATATTTAATACTCTTAAACACAGGACAAGAAGAAAATTATAAAGCAAAATATCTAGTAAAAAGTAAAGAAATAAAATCTAATAGTGATATATGCCCAGATCTACCAAGGAGTCTAATAAACATTAAAGATACGACAGAAATAATAATAATAATAGTAATAATAGGAGTTAGAAAAATAAAAATAGAATTCGAAATAAAGGAAGAAATGCAAAACACAGACATAATATTAGGAATAAAATTGTTAGAACAAGTAAAATCATACAATATAGAACATACACAATTGTCTATAACATATAATAAAGAAAGATTATTCGTAAAAAGAACTTTAACATGATATGAAAATATATGTACTTGTAAAAATAATTCTAGAAGGATATTATAATAGATATTATACACCTATGATAGATACAGGAGCAGAAACAAACTTATGTAGATACAACTGTTTACCAGAAAGTAAATGGGATAAATTAAAAACACCAATAGTAGTCAAAGGATTTAATAATGAAGGAAGCTTAATTACATATAAAGCTAAAAATGTAAAAATACAGATATGGGATAAAATAATAACAATAGAAGAAATCTATAATTATGAACTAATATCAAAAGATATGCTTTTAGGAATGCCATTTTTAGATAAATTATACCCACATATAATAACTAAAATAGATTGGTGGTTTACAACACCATGTAAATAAAAAGTAAGACCAAAAAGAGTTATTAATAAAATAAAAAAGAAAACTGATTGGTTAGAAGGAAGTAAAAAAATTTCACAAAAGTTAGAAAATATAAAAAATACTGAAGACATTATAGAACTAGTCGTATTTTTTATAAATAAAAAGGAAATAACTATATTTTCAGTAAATAAGATAGAAATAATTAAGAACAAATTAGAAAGATTATATAGTGAAGATCCATTAAAAGGATTGGAAAAAACATAAAACTACTATAAAAATTAAATTAATAGATAAAAATAGTATAATAACTCAAAAATCATTAATATATAATTTTGATAATTTAAAAGAATTTAAAATGCATATAGATGAATTATTAGAGAAACAATATATACGAAAAAGTAATAGTAAACATAATAGTCCAGCATTTATAGTAAATAAACATAGTGAACAAAAAAGAGGTAAAAGTAGAATGACTATTGATTATAGAAATTTAAATGCAAAAACTATGACACATAATTATCCAATACCAAATAAGATATTAAAAATAAGACAAATATAAGGATATAACTATTTTAGTAAATTTGACTGTAAATCAGGATTTTACCACTTAAAGTTAGAAGAAGAATCTAAGGAATTAACTACATTTACAGTACGACAAGGATTTTATGAATGGAATGTATTACTATTTGGATATAAAAATGCACTAGGTAAATATCAACACTTTATGGATAGTTATTTTAAACAATTACCTAATTGTATAGTATACATAGATGATATATTATTATATACAAAAACCAAAGATGAACATTTAAAATTATTAGAACAATTTACAGATATAATAGAAAAATCAGGAATAAGTTTAAGTGAAAAAAAAGCAAAAATTATGAAAAATCAGATAGAGTTTTTAGTAATACAAATCGATAAAAGTGGAGTAAAACTGCGACAACATATAATACAAAAAGTAATAAATTTAAAAGAAGAATTAGATACAAAAAAGAAATTACAATCGTTCTTAGGATTAGTAAATCAAGTAAGAGAATATATACCAAAATTAGCAGAAAATCTAAACCCATTACAGAAAAAATTTAAAAAAAGATATCAAATATAATTACAACGACGGAGATAAAAAACAAGTCCAGAAAATAAAAATACTTTGCAAAGAGTTACCAAAATTATAATTCCCAAACGAAAATAAAAATTTTACATATATAGTAGAAGCAGATACAAGTTAATATAGTTATGGAGGAATACTTAAATACAAATACGAAATGAAAAAATAGAACATCATTGTAGATATTATTCAGGAACATTTAATGAAACGGAAATTAAATGGGAAATAAATAGAAAAGAATTATGTTCATTATATAAATGCCTATTAGAATTTGAACCATATATTGTATATAACAAATTTATTGTAAGAATAGATAACACATAGGTATGATGGTGGCTAACGAGAAAAATATAGAAATCAGTTACGATGAAGAAAATTCGGAGACTAGTATTAAATATACTGAATTTTACATTTACGATTGAAGTGATCAATACTAGTAAAAATGTTATTGCAGATTACTTATCAAGACAAAGCTTCTCAAACTGATTTATCAATGGAAGAGGCTGATGCCAAAGATACCCAGACTGATTTATTACTTCAAATGTTTGAGCAAATGAAGTTATTACAAGAAAGAGTTATTATACTAACTGATGAAGTTACAAATGTAAAAGTGCAGGTTGAGCACTATAAAAAATAAGATACTGTGCAGGAAGAGCACATTAAAAAACTAGACCTAGAAGGTGACGATGAGAAACACCTAAAAACTCAAATTACGAATGAAATTACAGTTACAGCTGCAGGCGCAGGAGATATATCTAAAGGGAAAAATATAGTCACTCAAAATAAACCTGAAATACCAAAGAAAAAGAATTACAACCTCAACCAGATATTTTCAAAACTATATACACCAAATATACAAAGATCAGAATTATTTGCACCTCCCCAAATGCATACATATTCTGAATCACTTAACCAAGAAAAACAGACATACAACTATGTTGCCCGAAAATACATTGAAAATAAATATATATACCTTACAAACCATGTTAAATAGCAAACCTATTCAAAGTGAAGAACTAGCCGCACAGCAAAAAGGATATATTACCCAAAAATGCCAGAATTACAATAAACTTATTGCTTTTACAGGTACAAGTTCAAATTTAATCAAATCATGTTACTATTATGAATTATTATCTATAGTTTACACAACTACTGGAGAAGAGTTAGAAGGAATTCCTGATATTCACAATGGATTTATGATCTACAAGAGAATTACTAACGGACAATTATTTTATGTTCGATTTTATACCGCCCCAGCCGAAATATTGTTTGATAAAGTTAAACAGACTATTACAGTAATCAAGATAGGTATGACCAGAGATTGTATTATTCCAGAAGAAATATGTGAACAAGACGAGATACCAAAGACACAGATACCAGGATTTTACCGCAACAAAAGAGTTATTGGACTTAATAATATATTATCAGAATTACTTAATAATTATTCAAATCAAAAACCCATTTGGATATATAGCTCGAGGAATCAAACATTAGTTTATTCAACTTGTAAAGAAGTTAAAAATCAAGACATGAAAGAACTTAGGAAATGGGGATTAGCACTCCTCAGACCAGAAGAACAACCATTAACGAGATCTATCAAAAAAAGAATTATTTCAGAAGAAGCTATGGAACAATTTTATGAAAAGGTTGGCGAAAAATACAATGATCACATATGTAGCAGGTGTAGTGGCAGACACAACTTTATTTCAGATGTGATGCTACACTAACAAGAAGATAGGAAGCAACAGATACGACAAAAAAGAGATAGCTACGAAGCAAAATAATGGAGATAAAAGACAAGCTATTGAAATTGTGAAAGCGACATGTAACAAACTTTCACAATTTTCTTACATAAAATATATTGTATAAAGTTTGTAAAGACTTTTTGATAGATTAGTTTTTCTAGGCTTTTTGACCTTTTAGCCAAAAGCATTTATGATTTTGTTTTATTTAAAAACTTTCTTGTAAATTAGGTTAGAGAAATAATTTTTGAAGGCTTTTGTAAAGAATTAGGTAAAATACGTGTAAAATAAATAGGAAAACTTTTGTAAAGTTTCTCATTATAAATGAAAGGCATCGAAGGCATAAAGAAGCAAGCCTTCATGTGTTGAAGCAAAAACTCTCTCTTGTCTACAATAAATATTTTGATTATTTAAAAAAAGGTATATTTCAATAGAAAAATTTATGGAGGAACAAAGCTTAGAATCATCAAATCTATCGGAACAAGTATATTCATTTACTATTATGAATAGCTAAATTCATAAATTTCTAACAATCATGATATGATAAAATAAGTTCATGTTAGTTGCTTTATAATAGAATTATTCAAAAAATAGCATGTTAAGAAGTTTATTAGCAAAGTGGAAAAGGAGAAAAGTCCCTAAGAACTATGCCATCCTAAAGGTGAAGCCGGTGAGGTAAGAAAGTCGTGATAGGGGAGTAGCCAGAGTAGAGGTGTTGTTTAAGGGAAAATATCCAGATTACCATGCTAATAGTGATCAAAGAATATGTTATTTAAGAATAATCTAGTATATAGTTATCTAAAATGATCATATTTTGTTATGTGTATGATTAAAGGAAATATTTTGAAAAATCATCATATGAAAAATGAATACTTATTTATCTGACAAAATGGTAGATAAATTTAAAATACTTGTTTTATATGTACTTAAGATTATTGAAATAGTAGATATAAGAAAATCATATTGAAAAAAATATTTGATAGATATTTTATGACTAGAATTAATTATATACCACACCTACCTAACTACTCTTATAAATACTTACATACCAAACCCACACATCAACTATGATAAATTACATATATTTAGAATATTGAAAAATGGATATAAAATATAAACAATTTCTCAGTGAAAATATTGAAGAATTAATGAGATTAAAACAAAAAACTAAAAAATATTATAATAAAGTATTTAACCAATTTTAAATGACATATAATCTTAAAATATTAATCTTATATATACTTAGAAATATAGAAACTATAGATATTAAGAGAATATTACTAGAAAAAATATCAGACTATGGAATTGAAATTATAAATTGGATAGAATAACTATACCTAGATAATTACTCAGATGGATATTATTTAGACTAAAATGTTAGAATATATTACAAAAATTAGAGAAAACCAAAGTGACCTATATGAAGAAATTAATTATAGAAACCGACTTAAAGAAGTAATGAAAAATCTAAAAGAAAAATTAATATGGATAAAAGAAACCTTAAAAAATTTAGAAAAAAATACAGATAAAAGTTTATATAACATAAAAAACTCATTAAGAGAAGAAGAAAGAGAGATAATTAATAACATTAATAACCTTAATTCAGATATAAATTATAGTACAATTAGAATAGAATATTACACGAAAATTAGTAAACAAGCAACTACTTTAGAAAGAAATGATAAACTATGAGTATTTAAAATATTGGAGACAAGATATGGAAGAAATAAGATTAGAAGAAATGCTTATGAAAGAGAATTTAGTCGAATATTTTAGACCAAAAGATATAGAATATTTAAAATACTAAGAGAAAAAACTAAAGAATACTACAGTAAAAAATTTAATAAAATACCATTTAATATATCCACGTACAAATAAAAATAGATCCATAACTACAATAGATCTATTAAAGTTATCCGCACCCCATGCAAGAGATTTCCATGGTTTGGTAAATGGTTGTGTTGAGTATGAGACGATTGAATATGTCTTACCTCATCTTCAAATTATGGCCTAGAAAGTAGTGAACTTCTATTTTACTCTTTTGGATTATTGTCTTGATGAATTAGAGGAAACAGATGAAGATGTCTATCAATTTAATTCCAAGCTAGCAAATCTGCTAGTGGAGATTATACCTGTTGATCTGGAGGTTATGCATATATCTTCTAAAAATTTGATAGGTTCAAAGTCAGCAGAATTTGGACGCTTCATTAAGAAGCTACTAGAAGCCTCTCTAGACATTCTTAGAGAATATTTGATTCATCTACAACAGTACATGGTTAATGCTATTACTCCTGTCACCTCAACTCAAAACACTAATGTCATGATAGAGTTCCTTTTGATTATTCTTTCTGATGTTCCCTTTGATGTTAATCATCATGACAAATTATTTGTTCTCTTGGCACATGTTGGAGTGCTCATTTGGGAAGTACCCACTCTTGTACGCAACTTAGCAGAGAACTCAAGGAATGAAGAGTATCTAAAAGAAACAAGTGGTGCAAGTCTAAACATGCTGGAAAATATTGAACTCCTAAGAAAAGATCTCAAGAATGTTTTTTCGAAAGCCCCTGCACACTCATCTCAGCTCTGCTTTCCCATGAATAATGGACCGCACTTCATGACTCTATCAGTATAATATACAACATTTACTCATAATTTTTTTTAATTTTCACATTATTAATTTAGTCTTGTATGTCTACTCATTTTTTTATGGAGCTTAATCGACTTAAACATGTTAATCATCTTAAAAAAAAAGTTTCATGTAGTTTCTATATAAGAAAAATAATTTTTTTCCATCGGAATAAATTATTTTAAGGGTGGGGATTCAGATTAGGTAACGTGTCATTTTTATGGTTCGGTTTGATGTGCAAAATAGTGCTGATAACGATTTGGCAGTTGGGCCTAACTTAACCCAAGAACTAGCTCAAGAGTGGAGGATTTCCCAAGGCCATACATGAAAACCACCAAACCATTGTTCAACATGTGTGGGACTCTAACAGTGTTGAAAATAAAATGACTAAACTATATCCGTTATATTAAAGCATCTTTTCTAGATAATATACTTCTTCAATGGATGGGAAAATAACTGGAGTGACATTGTAGGTGAAATGATAAAATTAGAGTAATTTTACTCTTACAAAAAAAGGAAAGTGACTTTCTCGAACAGTTTTTATTAGTTGAGTGACCTTTTGAGAAATCTTACCCTTGCTTTTTGCTAAAAATATTTAGTTTATGCAGTAAGCTATTTTGAAGAAGTCACTCTACATTTATGTTAGTTGCCTGTTAAATTAGAGTAAATTTTGTCATGGCGAGTATGTGGCACTGAAAGCTTTGTACACATTTGCTCTTTTATCAGGTATTATCAGATTTGCTTCGCGAGGACATTATGAATCTTCTTGATTTTATAGAGATGTTAAACAATGAAGATCAAACTGTTCTTGACATGTATCAAATTGAAAAACTGAAATTGGAGCTGACATTTTTGTCGGCATGTTTACAGCTTTGTTATTACATTTCCGATGGTTCTAATGCTGAAATGTCTTGCATATCATATGAGGTTTATGATCTGGTTCAGTCACTTTTTCATCAGCGCGGAGATGGCATGCTGGTTAAATTAAAAGATCATATTGTTCCTCGCCTCTTTGAAAATATCAAAAGTTCATTCACAGTTCATCATTCTGAATCAAGTGGCACCATGACTGAGGATTAGTTGGTTGAACTTTTGGATGCGCTCCTTGTGAATCTCCATTATCTACCCAAGGTCCATGCTGAGTTAATTTTCCCATCAATGACTCAATATAAACTTCTTCAGAATGTATTTCACAATTTAAGAAATTTCCATGGGCTGAAAGTAAGTGGTTGCATTGAGCATAAGACAATTGAACATGCGTGGGATTGACCAGCTATAAATTCATCAATTGATAAGAGGTAGATAAGAAGATCTCAAGAACACAAGTATCAGCTTTGCAAACTCTCCCAACAAGCCAGTTAAAAGCAATTCATCAATAGCTGGTAAAATAATCGTAGGTTTTGAGGAGGAGACAGAGTGGATAATTAGGAAGCTCATGAGTGGACCAAATGAGATAGATGTCATTTCCATAGTTGGTATGCCAGGGATTGGAAAAAGCACTCTGGCTTATAGAGTATATTATGACAAGTATGATGTTGGTCATTTTGAAGTTCGTTCTTGGTGCACAGTCGATCAGGAACCTAATGAGAAAAAGATATTGCAAAAAATTTTCAATGAAGTTATTAGTTTGAAAGAAAGAGTCGGTGAGAATGACATAGATGATGAAGTTGCAGATAAGCTATAAAAATGACTGTTTGGAAAGAGGTAACTTATTGTATTGGATGACTTGTGGGATACTGTAATATGGGATGGGCTAACAAGACCTTTTCCATCTGAATTTCAGAAAGGAGGCAGAGTCATTTTAACCAGCTGAAAAAAGGAAGTGGTTTTACATGGAAAATACCACAGTGATCCTCTTGATCTTTGATTGCTGGGAAAGTTGGGAGCTATTAGAGAAAATGGTATTCGGATAAGAACATTTCCCTGATGTCTGACGAAAAATAGCCCAAAAGTGTGGTGGGCTTCCGTTGGTACTTGATTTGATCGGTGGAGTCATTTCGAGGAAGGAAAAAAAAGAGGCTTTGTGGCTTGAAGTTCTCAATAATTTGAGTTCCTTTATTTTTAATGATGAAAAGAAAGCAGTGAAGGTTATCCAATTAAGTTATGACCATTTATCAGATCACCTAAAGCTGTGCTTTCTGTACCTTGCAAGTTATCCAAAGGACAAAGATACTGAAATCTCTGAGTTGAAAGATTTATGGTGTCATGAGGGACTTGTGGAGCCAACTGATTTGAAGTGTGTGGAAAAGTAATAGACGTCTATGTGGATGAGTTAATTTCTAGTAGCTTGGTAATAGTGAGAGGTGGTAGGAAATAGAGATGACAAATTCATGATCTTGTGCATGATTTTTGTTTGATAAAAGCTAGAAATGAAAAGTTGTCTGACTTGATGAGTTCAACTGTTCTATCTTCCTCTTCTTCATCAGATCTGATGCTACGTCGAATGACCTTTCATTATAATAAACATCAAAAGACAGTTCCTTTCCTGTTCACTCTAGAAAAGAAAAATCCTTCTGCAAAACACCTCCTCTCTGTGAAACTTGAATATCCGTATGGCTGTGTTCTTCCCTACAACTTTCATATTAGACACCTGAGACTTCTTAAAATGTTGGACCTGACGAGCGTAAAGTTGATAGATTCTTTGCTAAATGAAATAGGCATGCTTATTCATTTGAGATGATTAATCATTCAGATGGAGGCAAAAGCTCTCCCTCCATCATTTTCAAACCTCTGCAATCTAGAAACTCTGAAGTTGATTAACAGGGTATCAAACATGGTATTATCACCTAGTATCTGGAGTCTTGTAAAGCTACGACATGTGGACATCTATAATTATTCTGTCTTTGATTCGGATATTGACAAACCAATAAAGTTAGAGAATCTGACTACGTTAATGCGTCTCAAGATTGCTTATTTGGTAGACTTGGAAGATATTTTGCAAAGGTTTCCCAGTCTTCAAACCCTTGAATTTTGTGTGGATTGTTCAGCAGAAGAGAAAATTTATTTTCCAAGATTGTTTGTCCTTACAAAACTTGAAACAGTGGATGTAAGGTTTATGTGCTGTGGGCGTACACTTGTACATCAATTTGATTTCCACTTACCTTCGAGTTTGAACAAACTAAAGTTGAGTGGGTTCGATCTAACATCCGATACACTGTCAAGAATTGGGAGATAACTTCCCAACCTTCAAAAGTTGAGACTATGGAATACAAGTATCCAGGGAGAAAAAGAATGGAACATGGAACAAGTCACATTCCAGAATCTCAAATTTCTATCATTGGATAATATGTATTTTTCTAAATGGCAGGTTATTGTGGATGAATCCTTTCCCCTACTTGAGGAATTAGAAATAGAAGACTATACTAAGATTATAGAGATCCTAGAGAGTTTTGGGGATATTGCTTCATTAAAGTTCATCTCAGTGTGGGATAGCCCTCAGCTTGAAGAGTCGGCCTTTAAGATAAAAGGAATATGTTGCAGAGATGATGGGAGAAGACAATCTTGAAGTAAACTATTAAGGTATATTGTTTGAGAATATGTGATGACTATATAGGAATTCATTAAATTGTTTGGTACATTAAATTACCTTTTAGAATATGTTTTCCTAATATTACTTTGAAATTATTTAATCTTTAATGCAGGGAGAAAGGGCATGCAAATGTTGGCCTAACTGAACAGTAGATGTAACCTCATCACGATCATTTTAATTAGCCACTGCCTGTTAATTTAGATAAAATTTCTCATGATAAATAATTAGCATTTGGTCTTAATTTTTACTATTGTTGTTGGGTAAAAATTTTAATCAAACAACTTCATTTCACTAGTTTATTTACGACAACATACCCAGTGAGTTCCCACCAAGTGGGTCTGGGAGGGTAAAATATACACAGTCCATGCCACTACCTTCGAAGAAGTAGAGAGGTTGTTTCCGATAGACCCCGACTCAAGATACAGAGACATTAGATAAGGATAATAATAAAACAAGAAAGCTGGAACATGCAACAAGAAACATGAAACAAGATGAAATAACAAAAATAAGAAATAAGGCACCCACAAAGTAGTACGATATACTAACCGATCGCAAACACCCACCTCCCCAACTCACCTACCTAGAGACTCCATCCCATAAGCAAAGATATATAACCACTATTAAGCTACCCCAAAGTGCACCTAACTACTTGCTACGACTCACCTCCACGCATTAACCTTCTACCCTAATCGGAGTTCTTCAAACTTTCGTATTTAGGGTTATGTCCTCAGTAAGTTGTATTTGCTCCAAGTCCTGTCTAATCACCTCCCTCCAGTATTTCTTTGGCCTACCTCTACCCCGCCTGAACCATTCAAAGCTAACCTCTCATACCTCCGAACTGGGGCATCCATGCTCCTTCTTATCATATGCCCAAACCATCTCAACCGTACTTTCCGCATTTTGTCCTCCATCGAGGCACTCCTCCCTTTACTCAAATAACCTCATTCCTAACTCTGTCACCTCTAGTAAATCCACATCCAATGCAAAATATTCATTTCTTCTACCTTCAATTTTTGGATGTTAGAGTTTTTGATCGGCCAACACTCTGCACCATACAACATGGCCGGACAGACCACTACTCTGTAGAATTTGCCTTTAAGCTTGGGAAATATCTTCTTATCACACAACACTCCTGAGGCAAGCCTCCATTTCATCCACCCCGCCCTAATATGGTACGTGACATCATCATCAATCTCTTCATTTCCCTGAATCATAGACCGAAGATACCTAAATCTATCCATTCTACACACAACCTGCGAATCCAACTTCACTACCACCTCGTCCTCCCGAGTCACATCGCTGAACTTACATTTTAAGTACTCCGTCTTAGTCCTACTCAATCTGAACCCTTTAGATTTTAGGGTTTGTCTCCACACCTCTAATTTATCGTTAACACCTACTCGGATCTCATCAATTAAGACTACATAAACCATAAAAAGAATATACTACGACACCTCTCCTTGAATATACCGCGTCAAAATATCCATCACTACGGCGAAAAGAAACGGACTAAGTGTTGATCCCTGGTGTAGCCCTATCAAAATAGGGAAATGCTCTCACTTCCCTCCCACTGTACTCACCCGAGTATTCGCTCCATCATACATGTCCTTAATCGCTCTGATGTACGTCATCGGCAACTCTCTAGCCTCCAAGCATCTTTAAAGAACCTCCCTAGGAACTTTGTCGTATGCCTTCTCCAGGTCGATGAAAACCATATGGAGGTCCCTTTTTCTCTCCCTATACATCTTCACTAGTCTCCGCACCAAGTCAATTGCCTTTGTCGTCGAGCGGTCAGGCATAAATCCAAATTGATTCTCTGAAATAGACATGCTCCTCCTCATCCTCCGCTCAACCAATCTCTCCCAAATCTTCATAGTGTGACTCAACAACTTAATGCCCCTATAGTTGTTGCAACTCTAAATGCCACCCTTGTTTTTGTATAAAGGAACCATTGTACTTCATCTCCAAGCCTCTAGAATTTTTGCAGTCCTAAAAATGCCATTAAACAAACCGGTCAACCACCTCAAACCTTCCCTGCCCGAAAATTTTCATAAATCCATCGGAATCTTATCAGGCCCCGTCGTCCTACCCCTATGCATTATACGAGTAGCCTCAAAGACCTACTCAACCTTAATACACCTATATTAACCAAAATTACGACACCTCCTAGAGCGCTGTAGCTCCCCTAACAAAATGTCTTTGTCCCCTTTATCATTCAAGAACCTATGGAAATACGACTTCCACCTCCTCCTAATGTGAACATCCTCCACCAATACTTTACCATCCTTTCCCTTAATGCACTTCACTTGATCAAGGTCACAGGCCTTATGCTCCCTAGCCTTAGCAAGCCTATACAACCTCTTTTCCCTGCTTCTCTCCTTTAATCCCGCATACAAGCTCTCAAAAGCTGTGGTCTTAGCTGTTATAACTGCCAACTTAGCCTCCTTCCTAGCGACCTTGTACTCCTCCTTGTTCGCCCGTCTCTCCTCTCAATCCTTAATCCCAACCAACTTAGCATACGGTACCTTCTTAGTCTCCATCTTTTTTAAATTCTTCATTCCACCACCAGTACCCCGGGTGATAACCAGGCTGGCCCCTCGAGACCCCCAATATCTCTCTAGCAGTCTCATTAATGCAACTGGCATCCCTATCCCACATACTATCCACGTCCCCCTTACACTCCCACACATTCAAATTCAATTCTTAGCATTGATGCATCAATTTTAGAGACACTTAACCTTATATATGATCCTATAAATACATATTCTTTTCAAAATCATGTAATATTAATTATTTTTTCCCCTAACGTTTAAATAACATAAATTGCAGCAATTATTATATATTATTCATATTAATGGAAAATAAAAATAAAAATATTAATATGATAAAAATATTACATTAGAAAAATAATTATGAATAGTAAGGACTTAATTAATGGTCCTATATAATTTATATGTTAAATTCAAAAAATATTATATAATATAGATAATAATATGCTAATCGAAAAGTAAAATAAAGGGGATGAATAATGCATCTCCAAATTTAGAGAAACACTATTCAACCCTCCAAATATATGTTTAGAGTCTGAAATAAAGGATGGTTGGAGATGGTCTTAACTTGTTTGTACAGTGTTGTAATATCTTGTAAAACTCTAGCAAGTACCAAATGATAAGTAAGGACCTAACCATTTCAAAGACTTTTTAGCACCTTAATAATCCCACAAAAACTTTAGCTTTTGTAGTCAATATTTTTGACAAGTGACCTCTTATTAGAGGTCTAAATAACCAAAGCCAAAGCACGAATCCATCTTTTTTGTAGCGATAGTGGCATAAATAAATCAAACTTTTAACTTGTGACATAAATGAATCATTTCTAATAGTTCGAGACATATTTGAGGCTTTTTCCTTAAAAATATGAATCGCATTAAGAAAAAATAGCATGAGTACATGTCATGACCCGAACCGAGGCCCATGCCGCGACGAGCATCCCGAACCATGAAGGCCCGAGAGCCCTTCTCTAACTGGCAATCATATAAACAATTCATTTATACTAAGGAAATGCGGAAAACATAGCAAAACGAAAACATGGTCATTCTCTTACTTCAACTGAACAATATGAATCGAATATTACAACATTCCAAGAACATCTAACACCAGTCTGTGAAATCTTTAACAATACGAAAACACATCTATCTGAAATTAGGACAAGGCCCCCGATCGGACTATGAACTAAAAACCAAATGATAATATAGCATGGAACAAGACCTTCCGAAACAAAGAAGGCTCACCAACTTTAAATGCCTGATAAGACCGATCTACTGCTTAGCGGGACCTCGGGACTGAGCCTTAGATCCTGAAATATAAGGGTCAATACAAATGTACTAGTCCGTAGAACAATCCAAAAACAAAATACATTTATATAACATAGGTGAGAGCGTTTCATAAATACATGTTATCTTAAAACAGTTGAAAACACATAGGCATAATCTAAATCTTTCAAAACACATTCTGCATAGCATGACACTACTCTTTCTTCTCTTCTGAGCTAGATGGTACACCCGACAATCTATAATTCCACGGGCTATATGAAATACACCCTTGACTCGGCGGCCAAGCTCCTAACCCAAATTTGCCACAAGGGTTGGAGTATTTGCTTATCTACTATGCCATAGGGTCGTTGCCAACATAAAATTTCCCTTTTAGGTAACATAAACCCGTTTCAACAAATCATGGTTTTGGTCAATAAGTTATCTAGACTCATGCCTTCTTTGGATAACCGTCTAACTCTCTTAAGCCCAATTTTAGATTATTAAAACATACTTCTTTGAAAGGTTGTTTCTTTCTTATTCTGTTTTGAGCACATCATAATAGGGTATCGTCATACCTAGATTTGCAAGCCATGTCACAACACATCTACTGCCCTTTCTTATTTTAAAAAAAAGTATTATTGACTGCCCTAAACATTTAAAATCATGCACAAGTTCATACTTGAAAGAACATGAACACAAACCACTTTCTCTCTTCAATACTTTATCTACGATGGTCATCTCTTTTGTCAATTCAAAAACAATTATTATTGGGGAACATGATCACTTATAAAATAAGTAAAACATCCATTTCATTATCTCATAAAGACAATTCAATTTGTACATAACAGGCTCAAACAGTTAGCAATTAATACCCCATTCTCAACATGTAAAATCGATGAATTTCTTAGCAAAAGAGGAAATTACATATCCCATGCTCTCATTTAATTTCACAATCTAAACATCACATGGTCACACCAGAAAAACATTTCGAGTTTAGGAATTCATACCATAATTCTTGCAACACTTCATCAAGATGAAATATTTTCAATACAAGTTTATCAATGACCTTGAAACAATTTCGTATATACACATATATAATCTTTAAAACTAATTCGAAAATAGTAAATCCATGCCCATGGGGTTTAGGATATTCCCACGTACCTTAAGTTCCTTAGTTTGAATAATGGAACCCCAATCTTGAAACTTTTCTTGAGAATCATGAATTGAAAGGCTTGAATTCTTGATCGTTGGGGAAGAAGAGTTGAATCTTGTTCTTGGGATTAGGTTAGGGTTTCTTGGAGAGAAAAGTGAAAGAGAATGGGAAAATAACACTTAAACCAACATCTTAACTCATGTTTTTACAACTTGTTTTGAGGGGAAAGACTTAATTTCCTCTTATACATTAAATTCATACCTGGATTGTGTTTTGGTGGCTTATCGCGATTAAGTCTAATTGCGGTGGCTTACTGGTGTTGACGAAAATGATCATAACTTATCGTTCGGGTATTGGATCAAGGTGAAACTGGTGTCGTTCAAAAGCTGACTCAGTTATCTACAATTTGATTGGTCTTGAGTTGAAAAATTCCACATACATCAAAAGTTATACAATTTCAGAATTGACTCTTGTAGAATCGAATTCCAAACTTTGGACGAATCAAAGATTCTTAGCTCAATTTTGTTATAAGTGATTTTTATGAACATTTTTCACATCATAACCACTTCACACACTAGAATAAAGATAATGGAATGTTAATTTAAATATAAATAATGGGATTAAAGTTTACACATATAGGAACGATGGTTCGATTTCTAGCTAAAAAATGTGGGGAGTTACATTATCTCCCCCTTGGGATCATTCATTCCCGAATGATGGGTAGGGACTTGTTGAATCTCTAAAAGTGTAAAATAAAAAACGTAACCTCGCATTGAAAATTTTTCCTTAACAAAATATCCAAAGGCATCAAACGAGCTTCAAGATAAACCTTAGTGAAATGAGTGAGCACGAAGCGTGAGATAATAAGAATTGACATAGAGATGACGTTGCACAGGAGTTCTAGGAATCATAATCATCACAACATAGGGTATGAATTTATTTGGTGATCATAAGCCTGATTTACGTTGGTACTAATCATGAAATAAGATTTCGCAGAAGACAGGGATAAAAGCATTCTCCACCTTTCGTGATACAACGATCAGACTTAAACATAAAGGCACTACTCGGCTATGCCCTAACATTAAATGACATACTTTGTCCTTTCCATCTTACATTTCTACAATCACACATCTAACTACAAGAGTTTGAGTCCCACTACATGGTTCTTCTATGTTGAAGCCTAACTAGTAGAAAAGAGGTGCTAGCTTAAGCTAAGGGGACCCTGTACTCTACATCCCATTAAGAATATTATTTCACCTTATCACTACCATCAAACACACTTGAGTGTTAAATTCAGGGTGTACTAACCACATAGCACGTTGGTTTGTATTTTTATCAATCACAACATTCAAGCCTATTATTACTACACCAACTTCATGGATCTTCCACCAAAACCAACAATTTCAATCACTCTCACAAATATTTTTGCCACTTACCTGTTTCCCAATTATTTCACATAATGAAAGTCCATCTCCTTCTTTTCTCCATTACCTATAACCTTGACTAAGGAAGTCACATGAAAATTTTCACATTCAAGAACATCTACTCCCCCTTCCTAAATCACTACTACTCTTCCATAACTACTATCATTTGGAGGGTCATCAAGGGACCCGACCATAATCATCATGCATGGGATAAACACTACTCAATCATAACCTATATTTGCTGATCTACTCAAGGTGGGACATGAGGTGAAGATATGTTACAATCATGAAGTTCTCCATATATCAAGTGTCTGGATCATGAACAGAGAGTCATTTGGACATAATCCTACACAACATGAGTTCTTAGGACTGGGCATACTGAGAAACATGTGAACATATATCATAAGCGGTATAACATGAAGGCGAAACTCAAGGGGTCAACGACTGAGACAAGGATTTCCACTTGAAGATATTACTTCTCATTTTCAAAGCTGAGATAGTCATGAGTTTGCATGAACTTTATCACTTTAGCTAAACCCGACATAGAATGAATCGGTGACAAAAAGAAAACATATTTTCTTAGGACCAAGTATGCTGCGAGACATAGATTTTTATGGATCATGAGCAACATAACATATGGCTTTGAACACTTGAAGGATTGGGTTACTGAGATATCATTGCTTCTAGTTTAGAGATAAGATCATAACACAAGTTGCATACAAACTCGGACCATAGGCATAGGCATGACTTCAATACATAAGACATAAGTAGAATGTCCTCATTAATTTGAAGTAGGAGGAGCTTGCTTGAATAGGAATAGATTTAGCATGATTCTTACCAGAAACTTGACACTACAAGGAAATTCGAGAACTGCCTTAATTCATCATCTCCCCCTTAGATCAAAGTCACAATCCTAGGCTTGAGAAAATACCCCCTCATAAAATCTATAACCACAATTCTAATCACAATTGGGGGGGGGGGGGGGGCGTATAAACTTGAGCACAACTCCCCTCAATAGTTTTAATAACAACACCCAAATTTCTTTCTAGGACCTCCCCCTTCAGGGGAACTAATCATAACTTTCTCCAATCCCCAAAGTCATCGACTTATGGCTAACATTATCGTGGGCATAGACATCCATGCTTCTAAACACTTAATATTCAATCTTCAACTCCTTCGAGTACTAACATTACACCTCTAATCACATAACTCACAACATAAAAAATTTTGTCAAACTATACCAAAGGTGCATATTGTCTACCTATATTTCCTCAAGTTCAACTTTAATGAACACTATGCAACAACTCCCCAAACTTCTCCATACTGCAAAATTCAAGAACACAAACTATGTATGCAAGATACTTATACACATAAAACATTATCTATCAACATGCTACCTGGGGTTTCAACTTATCATTATATACTCACGCTCTTATCCACTTAATGTTTAAACCACAATTCATTGTTTTTCATTTGTTCTCATGTATGCATATACATCACAATTGTCCACTCATTATTCCACAAGTTGCCAATCTCGGCTATTACACACATCAAATCAAGCCTATTACTTACTCTCACAAAATATGTATCATAAATATTAAGTTACTATTCTTATCACCACAATCCACATCTACAGTTCGAGCCTATAGTCTAGCAACACCAATCATATTAAGCATGCCATATACTATACTAATGGGCAATATTTTCCCCAACTGATGATATACTTCATCCATTTACAAATGGGAATGAAAGTAAAAGACTACATTGCCCTTCTGACAATTAAATTTGTGGCTGGCATATCGATGGAAAGGTAACCGTGATGTGGTGAAGGCCTCACCGCTATTACCACTGCGACGCGCCACTATTGCGGTGAGGTTTTGGAATCAAAATCCAAACATGACCCAATCCTCATTCAAAAAATTTGAAACTTCCCCGTAGCATGCTCCTTACACCTCTGAACATGAATAAACTCAAAAATCTATGTCTCGAGGTCAAGAAGATCAATTTAAAAATCTTCAAAGTTTAGAGGCTTAAAATATTCCTAAGTCTCCCAACACTTAGAATTTTTTTTTCAGGTCCTATACTTCCTATGCATGCAACTAAGAGTTAAGTCAGAATAGAAATATCAACCTAAGTCTCTTATTTCACTTAACTCTGGCCCGTAAGTTCATCTTCTCCATGAAATTACTACTACACCTCAAAAATCTACTACCTACCTTCTCTCGTGTAGTACTAGTTTACAACTACTAGAGAAAAGACAATCAAGGGGATAAAGTCACATAATAGGGATAGTCGATCTTAATCTCAGATTATAACCCGTTACAATCTTATCAACATATTCCATTTTCTCATATCATAGTTACTACCCATGCATACATTACAACTACCTTTGAAATTCCATATACAACAATGAGTCTATACCTATAACTTATAGGCTAATCTAACTATTTCCATTCATAGCATATAAGGGATTTCTATAACCATCGTAACTATCCACTCTAGGCTCCTTCCCAATTTTGAATAGATAATAATCATAGCCAAACACTTTCGTCACAGACTACTATACAATATACAAATATTGCTACCATATTAGTCTATCACTATCAAATCGCAACCCATCCCTCAGTCAATGGTTATACAACTAAACTAGCTTTCTTATGTAAAAGTCAGCCTCATTCTGACTTCTAAGCTTGTGATGTCATATCACTAACTTTGGGATCATCTTACTATCAATAAGGTATGCTACCTTATTACATATTAATACTCGGATGGAAATATTATTCCAACATTCTAACATATATCACTACCATTAAGTATGACATCTGATATAAAAATTTTAAAAGGGATTAAATACACTTCATACCTCAGGCTCAAATGCACGATTGATGTAAATAAGGGTATAATCTTGAATCAATACATTTTAAAGCACTTATTAACTCCTCTCAAGTCCTTGTACAATTTCATAATCTTTTATGACTCAATTAGAAGGGAAGACCTCATTTAGACTCTAAGATTCTGCACTTTAATCGACTCGACAATGAGACATAGTTAACAAAATCAGAGTAAAGAAGGAATCTGGATAACGTCCAAATGGACAACACAATGGCACAATCTAGAACATGAAGAAAAATGAAACATTCCTAAACGCCTAGTAGCTTTCTCCTTATAAGTTTGGTGCGCTACACACCCATAAACAAGACTCTACCGGACACAATTTCGCAGACACCCTGGGACCATGAACCTTGCTCTGATACTAAGTTTTTCATGACCCAACCGGAATCGAGGCTAAGGCTGTAACGAGCATCCCAAACCATGAAGGCCTGAAAGCCCTTCTCTAACTGGCAATCATATACACAATTAATATACTGTAAGAAAATGCAGAAAACATAGCAAAATGGAAACATGGTAATTCTCTTAAACAATATGAATATATGTTCACAACATTCCAAGAACATGTAACACCAGTCTGTGAAATCTCTAACAATACCAAAACATATCTGTCTGAAATCAGGACAAGGCCCCCGGTCAGACCATGAACAAAAAAACCAAATGATAATATAGCATGGAATAAGGCCTTCTGAAACAAGCGGGATCACCAACTTCAAATGCCTGACAAGACCGATCTACTGCTTAGTGGGACCCCAGTACTGAGTCTCAGATCCTTAAATATAGGTGGTCAATACAAATGTATTGGTACATAAACAATCCAAAAATAAAATATATTTATATACAACATAGGTGAGAGCTTTTCATAAATACATGTTATCTTAAAACAGTTGAAAACACATTGGCATAATCTAAATCTTTCAAAACACATTCTGCAAATCATGACTCTACTCTTTCTTCTTTCTGAGCTAGATGGTACACCCTACAATCTGTAATTCCACAGGCTATATGAAATCCTCCCTTGACTCGGCGGCCAAGCTCCCAACCTAAATTTGCCACAAGTGTTGGAGTATCTGCTTATCTACTACACCATAGGGCCGTCGCCAACATAAAATTTCCCTTTCAGGTAACATAAACTTGCTTTGGAAAATCATGATTTTGGGCAATGAGTTGTTTGAACTCATGCCTTCCTCGGGTAACCATCTAACTCTCTTAAGCCCAATTTTAGATTCTTTAAAACATACTTCTTTGAAAGGTAGTTTCTTTCTTATTCTATTTCGGGCACATCATAATAGGGTATAGTCATACCTGAACATGCATGCCATGTCACAACATATCTGCTGCCCTTTCTTATTTTAAAAAAGTATTATTTACCATCGAAAATATTTAAAATCGTGCGCAAATTCATACTTGAAAGCACATGAACACAAACCACTTTCTCTCTTCAATACTTTATCTATGATGGTCATATCTTTTATCAATTCAAAAACCATTGTTAATGGGGAACATGATCACTTATAAAATAAGTAAAACATCCCTTTCATTAACTCATAAAGATAGTAGAATTTGTACATAACAGGCTCAAACAATTAGAAATTTGTATACACCATTCTAAACATGTAAAATCAATAAATTTCATAGCAAAAGAGGAAATTACATATCCCATGCTCTCATTTAATTTCACAATCTAAACATCACATGGTCACACCAGAAAAACATTTTGAGTTTAGGAATTCATACCATAATTCTTGCAACACTTCATCAAGATGAAATATTTTCAATACAAGTTTATCAATGACCTTGAAACAATTTCGTATATACACATATATAATCTTTAAAACTAATTCGAAAACAGTAAATCCATGCCCATGGGGTTTAGGATATTCCCACGTACCTTAAGTTCCTTAGTTTGAATAATGGAACCCCAATCTTGAAACTTTTCTTGAGAATCATGAATTGAAAGGCTTGAATTCTTGATCTTTGGGGAAGAAGAGTTGAATCTTGTTCTTGGGATTAGGTTAGGGTTTCTTGGAGAGAAAAGTGAAAGAGAATAGGAAAATAACGCTTAAACCAACGTCTTAACTTGTGTTTTTACGACTTGGCTTGAGTGGAAAAGACTTAATTGCCCCTTAGACATTTAAATTCGTACCCGGATTGCATTTTGGAGGCTCATCGCGATGCGGTCTAATCATGGTGGCTTACTAGTCCTGACGAAAATGATCATAACTTTTCATGCGGGTATCGGATCAAGGTAAAATTGGTATCGTTGGAAAGCTAACTCAATTATATACAATTTGGTGGGTTTTGAGTTGAAAAATTCCACATACATCAAATGTTATACACTTTTAAAGTTGACCCTTGTAGAATCGAATACCAAACTTTGGATGAATCAAAGATTCTTAGCTCAACTTTGTTCTAAGTGATCTCTATGAACATTTTTCACCACATAACCACTTCACACACTAGAATAAAGATCATGACATGTGAATTTAAATATAAATCATGGTATTAAAGTTTACACACATAGGAACGACGATTCGATTTCTAGCTCGAAAATGTGAGGTGTACTGTACATCATAAATTATTTATAGAATGAAGTTGCACGTAAAAGTCATTTACATACTAATCCCTTTTTTGCAGGTATTGCAATGTTAGTGCCACGTCAAAATCCTACTAAATGTTTAACGTAATATAATCGTTCGTAAAATATTAGTTTTCTAATGACTTTTTCGTGCAGTTATAAGAGTATCTTATGTTTTCCCTTGATTAAACAATATTCCCTCAGTTTCATATTAATTTCCTTCTTGCTATTAATACATATCCTAAATTATTTTTCACTTACTAAATTAAGATATTTTATCTTTATAATTAATATTTATTCAAAGTAAAAATAAGTTATTTGTACAGTTTCAAATATTTTCTTAGGGTAAATTAGTAAAACCACTTATTTTATTTTTGATTTCTTAAGAGATAAATTAGTAAAAATATTCTTATTGTTTATGATTTTTTAAAAAGCTTGTAAAAAAACGTAGACAACTAATACAAAACTAAAGAAGTTCAAGATGATAATGTGCAACTCCTAACCATTAGACTAAAAAGAAACCATAAAAGATATCTTTGGTCTACAGTAGTCTTGTGAATTGTATTTTTATTTTTTCCAATTCTCAATGTTTAATTATTTTTTATTTCAAGTATCTGGTGGTCCAATTGACAATTTTTTCAAGGACTTGTCATACAATTTTTGGAGTTTTTTTTTTAAAATAACTTTCTTAAAATTTGTAAAATGCCAGAGAGTGTATTAGAAGAGTGTTGGGGTATATGAAGTTTTGATGATTGACAACAATGCATGAAACACTTTGTAAAGCTGTTCTGAGGATACATTGTCCAAATGAACTTACTTGACTAACAAAGGAATGCATACAAGCGTGCAAGAATAAAGGTAGAGATAATGACCAAGCTAGATAAATTCAAAACAATTTTCATGTTTTGAAAAAAAGAGTTGGAGGAGACTACAACACTTGAAGAGATTTGAATTTGAAATAAGTAAAAGTCCCACTCGAAATGTAACTCTACTATACATGAGAGGTCCTGATGGAAAAAGGAGATTGATTTGATGTAGAACTCCGCGGAGAGTTGAGTATTTTCCACGTGAAAATACTGATTCATTTACTTATAAAGTTCACTACATAGTTGAAACACGTTAGGCGACTTGTTTCACTCTTAGATTGCTCTTAAGTGACTATAAGTAAAATTAATATAAGATCTAATATAAGATCATGATGAACTCCACACCACCTATTGGACATAGTGAAGATGAGTTTACAACTTGACCCCACTCATTGATTGTTCTCATTTCATTTGGTGGAAGGCCAGGATGAAAATGTATCTTCAAGTTGAAAACTATGAATTGTGGGACAAGATTATTGATGGACCAACAATTCCTATGAAGACAGTTGATGTAGAACAAGTGAAGAAGGTTAGAAATGAATTCACTCCTGAGGATCTTGTTGTACTGAGGAAAAATGAAAAAGCCAAAAACATTCTTATTTGTGGTCTTGGTCCTGCTGACTACAATAAGGTTTCAAATTGTACCATGGCTAAACAAATCTGGGATGCATTGGTGGAAACACATGAAGGGACTAGTCAAGTAAGGAAATTCAGAATTGCCTTACATTTCAATAAATATAAGGCCTTCTAAATGAAGAAAAATGAATCACTACAAGAAATAATAACTAGATTGACCTCTTTGGTTAATGAATTGTCATTTTTAGAGAAGGTTCTATCTACTGAGGAATAGGTAGAGAAGGTTTTTAGACTCTTTCCTAAATTCAAAGGGCATGTTATGGTTATAGCAATAAGGAAAGCAAAGGATCTCACTAGAATGTCTATGGTTGAGATAGTTGGAAATCTAAAGACATAAGAAAATAACATGGATGAGCTAAAAAGGATGAAGTAATTACAAAAATCGCTGACACTAAGGGTATCTAACAATGATGAATACGAACTGGATGAAGAACAAATGACATTTATCACTAAGAACTTGTAACACCCCAACTTAGGATAAGAAATCCCATATTAGCAAAACATAGGAGACATGTTGGGTATATAAATAGCCATGTCTTTCACTCTACTGACACATTTTTAAAGTTGTGAGGGCCTAGGTCCAAAGCGGATAATTTCACTAGTGGGTCGGGTCGTTATAAAAGGTATCAGAGCCACTCCTTTGTTATCCTTGTTGATATGTGCTAGATTTCAAATTGAGTTTATGAAAATCTTGATAAGGTGGGGCAAACCTTAGTTCTGAGTCTAGAAAAATCTCATTCAGTGGGGCAAACCTCAGCGAGGATGCTGAGTCCATAAATGAGGGTATATGTAATACCTCAACTTAGGATAAGGAGTCCCATATTGCAAAACATATGGGAGATACTGGGTATATAAGTAAAGATATTTTTCACTCTAGTGATACATTTTAAACCCTTGCAGGTCTAGTCCTAGATTAGAAAATATCACTAATTGGCTGGACTATTACAGAACTTCAAGAAGTTTTTAAGAAAAGGAATCTAACAAGAAAGGAATAAGTAGCAAGAAGCGGACCAATAAGAATTATCAGGTTGGATGTTACAAATATGGTAAAATTGATCATCAAATTAAGGATTGTTCTCTTTGAGAAAGTAAGTGGAAAAAAGAGAGCTAAAAAATACTAAAGGAAAAAGCAAAAAAAATGGAAAGGAAGGATATGCTATTATAAATATTTGGGGTTCAGACTCAGAAGAATCAGATGAGGAGGATGAAGCTGATCTCATGGCCATTGGTGACTCAGACATGGAAGAAGAAGAAACAACCTCAGAGGAAAGCATTCTTAAACTAAATGTAAAGTTGCATCCTTTTTTAAAAAGAAAGATTATTTCACAAATGAGTGCCTTAATTGATGATTTTCAAGAACTAACATCTTATAGGAATGAAATATTCAGTAGTCTTGCATGCTTAAATTTTGATTACATTAATCTAGAAGCTTGTAAGATCACTACTGAAAAGGAAAACTGCACCCTAAAGGACTAGGTTAACAAGCTTGATTTATCAAACCTGAGTCATAAGTATGAAAAGGGAAAAAATGGTATGAGTAAGGAACAGGGAAGAATTAAATCAAACTTAACAAGTGTAAACACAATTACTTGTAAAAGAAGAAAGGGTGAAATAATTAACTCTGGAAGTGTCTAAACTAAAAATGGATCGAGATAGAGAAAATAGATGAACTAACTCTTCCAGAATTGTCAATAAGTTGAGTAAAAGAACTCACAATGAAAAGACTCGATTAGGATTTTATAAAAGCAAAATTGCAATAAGAGATCTATGTTACATATGTGGAAAGCTTGGACATCCTAATACTAAGTGTCCAATTACTACAAAAGAAGGGATAGAAACATACATCTAGCAATAAAAACTGACTTCAAGTTAACTCAGGCTTATAGAAATCTATGTTACATATGTTGAAACCTTGGACATCCTAATACTAAGTGTCCAGTTGCTAGAAAGAGAAGGGATAGAAGTATAAATCTAGCAATAAAAACTAACTTCAAGTTAGCTTAGGCTAATAGAAAATGAGATAATACTATTCAGAGTAATAGTTTTTCAAACCTGTTGTCTCAGTGGGCCTCAAAAGAACTTGATTTATCCTTTTGATCATAAGAAAGAAACCAAGCTAGTCTGCGTTCCTAACACTAACCCCTAATCTATTTTGCATGTAAGAGTGAAAGGGGGCAAGCGATACTACTACATGGATAGTTCTTGCTCAAGGGATATGACTGGAGATAAACAAAAATTCCTTTCACTCACTACATTTGAAGGGGGAATGTGTCATTTGTAGATGCTAAAAAGGGTACCATCACTAGAGTTGGGACAATTGGCAGATTTGAATCAAGAGCCTTGGAAGAAGTCTATTATGTGGATGGACTAAAACATAATTTATTCAGGATTTCACAACTCTGTGACAAAGGAAACAAGGTAAATTTTACCTTTGTTGGCTGTAAGGTAAAGAAACTTGATACAAAGGAGATTGTTTATCTTCTAGGAGACATAGAAATGTGTACAAAGCGGATATCATAGGAATATCTGGTACAATGTTAATGTAAGACTCCATAAAATGGTAGTCATTTCAGTCCTATATAGCATGCCTAGAAGAGGTCCCAGACGTAGAAAATTTCAGCAAAGTGTCAAGACTTAGAATCATTTTTAGACTTCAAAATTGGAGGATCTTATTTTTGATCTTTCCGACCTTAGTATGTCGATTTTCAAGTTGATTCATGATAAGGGTCACATGTAGGTCATCTCAAGCAAGTTTTGGATTTTTCAAACTAGCATGAGGATGAGTTTGGATGTCCAAAATGACAAGGGGTCGCGATAGGGCCACGCCGTGAGGGTCAGTTAACCCAGGCTCAGGTTCGCATCATGAGGGATTCTTGACCTAAGTAGGGGTTGCATTGTGAGGGATGCTTGACCCAAGAAGGGTTCGTGGCACGATGGAGACCGGTCCAAAATTCTTTTATATGGGTTTATGGGGGTAAATGGGTTATTTTTCCCTTACATCATTCAGCCTTAACACAAAATTTGATATCCCAAAGGGAAAAACTCATTATTTATGCATAAAATCCTCTCAAGAAAGAAACTCTAGTTCAACAAGCTCAAGATCAAGTTTCAAGAAATCCCCAACAATCTTCATGAATGCTGTCACTCAGGTATTTTAGGTGTTCATCCTTGGGTTTCCTTCCACCCTTAGAGTCCAAGAACCTTTTTCAAAACTTGAATTATGATTCCCATGCTATGAATTGAATTATGCTTATGTTTGTGTTGTTGTATGGGTTTTCAAGTTAAGATATTTTATGAGTTCCATGAACTTATGTTAGCATGTGTGTTAAATTATGAATCTCTCATGTCAAAACCCTTGAGTAAAGTTTGCAAGATTACATGTTGAAGTTATAATGCCCTATATGTTATTCTTCATGTACCATAATCATGCTCCCCAAGTGTTTGATAAAATATCTATGTGACTTGAATAATGTAATCATGACATGTTAGCATGTATTCTCATCTATGTACAAGTTCATAACCTCCAAGTGTTTGACTAAATGCCTCAATGAATGAATTATGAACAATTTACTATTGCCATGCTTTGAAGATATATCATGCTTTATTATTGATGCTATTGAGTACTGGGGGTGTTTATTACCCAAAATCTAGCTGTTTACTTAGCTTCAGTAGTTATAGAAGTGTTCTAGTAAAGGTCAAGAACAGTAGTACTCAATCAGTTAGCAGAACTCAGAGAACTCAGTACAGTTCAGTCAGTCAACACGATCAATGTTAGTTCAGTCAAGCCTAGTACAGTCTAGTGATCATTTCAGTGTCAATTCAGTTGGGAGTAGGATTCAGTACCGAGCGAACTCAGGGATGGGCGTATTCCTACCAGTAGAATCTTTGTCCTTTAGTAGTAGTCCCTGCATTACAGAACTCCATACAGAACATAGGGTAAGTCATCCTCCTGCCATACTAGGGTTGATGCAATTATATATATATATATATATATATATATATATATATCATTAGTCTTCCTGCCAGATTAGGGTTGACCTAGCATATTTAGTATCCAGTGGTAAGATGCTAACACCTTTCCAATTGGGCTCATAAGTTATACCCCAACTCAGTTTATTAATTGGGGTATGTTGGTTAGATAATAACTCCCATAGTTATAGTTTCAGTCTCAGTATTCAGTAAAGAACTTAGATAGTTCTATAGAACCATGGCTATCAGTTATTAGTTACCTAGCCATCAGAAATTAATGCCTCAGTATCAGTATAAACTTTAGTTATTAGTATTCATTTATTAGAAATTAGTACTTAAGTTTCAGTCTAATTCAAACAGATGTTATATGCACAGTATTACATATTCAGCGTGTTCAGTAGTTACAGTTTTGCATATACTCTCATTCAGTTACTTCATGATATTTAGTAAGTCAGTTATCATCTCATGCATATGAACCCATATATATCAGCCTACCTCACTTTGTATACTAGTACATTCCACCTACTAATGCATACTCTTTCTTTGCGCTATGGTGTCTCATATCATAGGTTCGGATACTCAAGGTCCTAACCATACTTAGCAGTTTGGGCCATCAGCAGTAGATTTAGTGATGAGTCCTTATGTTTTGTGGATAGAGTTTATCTATATCAGTATTTCAGTTAGCTCAGTAGTTATCTCAGTCAGAGTTAGTTGGGGGTTTGTCCTATCAACTCCATATTTAGACAAATAGAGCCTTTCAGACTAGCACAGTTAGATATGCAGCTTTTCAAATATTATTATCAGTACACTCAGTATTTATTTCAGTATTTTGAGAGCCTTATGGTATTTTCATTTATACTTCTGCATATACTTTTAGTATTATTATTCAGTGCTCACAGTAGGTACAAGTCATAGGTTAACTTGTGATCCCCTAGGGTCATAAAGCACTATGTGACGTCCAGGGTGTAGAATCAGGGCATTATAAACTTGGTATCAAAGCCTAAGGTTCTAAGGAGTCCTAGGGAGTCTGAAATCCATGTTAAATAGAGTTTGGTGCATAGGTGTATAGCGCACCATATTTATGGACAAGAGGCTATCAGATGTTTTAGGAAAAGTTTCCCTTCTTTTAGTATTCATATTGTGTGTATAAGCATGGGTTCAAGTTAAACTCTTTGTCTAATCTATTTTTCCTTCCATTTATAGAACATGCCTCTCAAAAAGACCAATAGAAGAAGAATTGGAAACCAGCCATCACCTCCGCATGTTCAGGAAGATTCCCTGAATGATTATGTTTCTCACGCAAAATTTAGAGCAGCTTTTACCACGCTAGCTCATTTTGTGGTGGCTTAGAATGAACATAAAACTGTTGTTCAGGCAAACCTAGTAGCCAATACTGCTGTAGCTAGAATTCGGAACTTTACCCAAATGAACCCTATTTTATTTTCTATGTCTAAGTTAAAGAGGACCCACATAAATTCCTTGGGATAGTGTAAAAAGTAACAAACATTATGGGGGTAATCATTAGTGAGATAGCTGAGTTAGCTGCCTATCAGTTATAGGATGTAGCTCATACATAGTTTAAGAAGTAAAAGGCAGATAGGGCCGCATAGCAGGGCCTATAGAATGGGAAGAGTTTGCTACTACCTTTCAAGATAGGCTCTTCCCATTAGATTTGAGGGAAGCCAAGGTTTTAGAGTTCATTAACCTGAAGCAGGGAATCATGACAGTGAAGGAGTATTCTCTCAAGTTTACTTAGTTAGCCAGATATGCTCTTTATAAATTAGCTGATAACAAATCTAAGATAAGAAGGTTCATGTCTAGTGTGTTCAACAACGTCGTTAAGGAGTGTAGGACCACAATGCTAATTAAGGAGATATACTTAGCTAGGTTGATGGTTCATGCTCAACAAATAAAGGAATAGAAGACTAAGGAGAAAGAGAGAGAGAATAGGAGGTCTAGAATAGGTAGCTTCAACTTCACTCAGCCTAAGTCAAAGAATAGTAATCATCCTTATTTTCACCCAAAATCTTTAGTTCTAGCTCTATCCTCATCCAGTGCTCCAGTGCCTAAGTTCAGAAATGGTAATAAGGATAGGGCACCAGGCTCTAAATCTTAGGGTAGTGTTAGCAGTGCTCGAACAAATCTTCTTTGCAAAAAGAGTTGCAAAAACCATCATGGTGTCTGTAGAGATGGCAGTGATATATGTTTTGGATGTGGCAAGCCAGGTCATAGAATCAGAGAGTATCCTCTGGTGGGTTCCCAGAGTCAATATAACCATCTCCCAGCTTAGTTCAATTACCTGTCTTAGCAAGGTGCCGTTTACAGTACCACCAATGGGCAATGCCCAAATAGTCTTTATGTACCTCAGTCCCGACAGGATTAGGAAAGTTCTCCTGATATGGTCACTGGTACATTACAAGTTTACCCTTTTCATATTTATGCTTTGCTAGATCCAAAAGTTTCTTTGTTCTTTGTAACTCCTTATATAGCTATTGACATCAGAGTCAGTCCTAAAATCCTAGCAGAGCCCTTCTTATTCTTTACCCCAGTGGGTAAGTCTATCATAGCTCGACGTGTATACAGGAACTTTCCAGTTATGGTGTCTCAAAAAGTTACTTTAGTAGACTTAGTAGAGCTAGAGATGACAGATTTTGATGTCATTCTTAGCACGGATTGGATTTATTTATGCCATGCTTCAGTTGATTGTAGAAATAGAGTTGTCTATTTTTAGTTCCCGAATGAACCCGTCCTAGAATGGTGGGGTAGTACTTCAGCACTTAGGGGTTAGCTGGTTCCATACCTTAGAGCGAAAAAAATGATATCCAAGGGGTATGTCTATCATCTCATTCGAGTTAAGAATTTTAGTTTCAAGACTCCTAATCTTGAGTTAGTTCCAATAATAAGTGAATTTCTAGATGTGTTTCCCGAAGATCTTTTCGAAATTCCTCCTGAAAAGGAAATTGACTTTGGAATTCCAGATACTCAGTCCATCTTTATTCTTCCATATAGAATGGCTCTATCTGAACTCAAAGAGTTAAAGGAACAGTTGAAAGATCTCCTAGATAAGGGATTCATCATACCTAGTGTCTCCCCATAGGGCGTACTAGTTCTATTCGTACTTAAGAAAGATGGTTCTCTCAGAATGTGTATTGAATACCGTCAGTTAAATAAAGTCACAGTCAAGAATAATTTTTCACTTCCTAGAATTGATGACTTAGTTGACCAACTTCAGGGTGCCAGTTACTTTTATAAGACAAACCTCAGATCAGGCTATCATCAGCTCTGATTTAGAGAATGTAACATTCCAAAAACAGCTTTCAAAACTCGGTATGGTCACTTCAAATTTCTAGTCATATCATTTGGTCTTAACAATGCCCCAATAACTTTCACGGACATGATGAACCTTGTGTTCAAGCAGTACTTGGACATGTTCATCATAGTCTTCATTGATTACATCTTGTCTACTCCCGTAGTGAACATGATCATGTAAGCCAACTCAGAATAGTGCTACAAACTCTCAGAGCCCATCAATTGTTTGCCAAATTTAGTAAAACCAAATTTTGGCTAGGTTAGTAGCTTTCCTTGGTTATATATCTCCGGTGATGGCATTAGAGTTGATCATTAAAACACCGAATTAGTGATAAACTGGCCCAGGCCTGTGTCTTCATCAGATATCAAGAGTTTCTTAGGTTTGGATGGCTATTACTGACAGTTTGTTAAGGTATTTTCATCTATTACATCCCCCATGTCCAGATTGACTTAGAAGAAAGTCAAATTCCACTTGTCATATTTTTGTGAGAAGAGTTTTCAGGAGTGGAAGACTCAAATCACTACAGCCCCAGTTTTGACATTACCTAATGGTTCAAATGAATTTGTTGTGTATTGTGATGCTTCCAGAGTTGGTTTGAGGTGTTTTTTGATGCAGAAGGGTAAGGTTGTAGCCTATGCCTCTAGACAACTTAAGCCTTATGAATAAAATTACTCTACCTATGATCTAGAGTTAGCAACTGTTGTGTTTGACTTAAATATTTGGAAGCACTATTTGTATTGAGTGCATGTTGATGTCTTCACAGAACACAAAATCTTGTACTATGTATTTTCTCAAAAAGATTTAAACTTGCGCCGGAGAAGGTGGTTAGAGTTGTTGAAGGATTATGACATGAGTGTTCTATATCATCTTGGCAAGGACAATGTAGTGGTTGATGCCCTCAATATATTCTCCATGGGTAGTGTTGCTCACGTTGAGGATGGTAAGAAGAAGTTAGTTCAGGAAGTTCATCAGCTTGCTAGACTAGGTATTTGTTTGGTTGATTTGTCTAAGGGTAATGTATAGGTGTAGAATAGTTTGGAATTATCTTTGGTTTCCGAAGTTAAATAAAGTAGGACAAAGATTCCAGTTTAGTTAAGCCGAAAAAGTCAGTCAGATACCAAAAGGTAGAGTTTTTCTCTCAAAGGGGAGATGGTGTGTTTCATTGTCAGGGTAGATTATGTGCGACATGTGTGGATGGCATGAGATGGGGAATTCTTGTAGAAGAGCATGGTACGCATTACTTGATTCATCCTGGGGACACTAAGATGTATTGTGATTTGCGGGAAGTCTATTCGTAGAGTGGGATAAAAGGAGACATTGCAGAGTTTGTAGCTAAGTGCTCTACGTGGTAACAGGTTAAGGTTGAGCATTAAAAGCCTAATGGGTCTATGCAGGAGTTCAATATTCCAAATTGGAAGTGGAAGGAAGTGAACATGGATTTTTTGATGGGTTTGCCTCGCACTCATCGTTAGCATGATTTGATTTGGGTCATTATGGATAGGATGACCAAGTCAGCCCATTTCTTGCTAGTTCATACCTCTTATTCAGTTGAGGACTATGCTAGGCTCTATATAAGAGAGTTAGTTAGGTTACATGGTGTCCCATTGTCCATTATTTTAGATAGAGGTACATAGTTCACCTCTTACTTTTGGAAAGCTTTTCAGAAGGGTCTTGGTACCCGAGTTCACCTTAGCACAACCTTTCACCCTTAGACAGATGGTCAAGCAGAATGGACCATTCAGACTTTAGAAGATATCTTAAGAGAGTTTATTGTTGACTTTAAGGGCAGTTGGGATGACCACTTACCTTTGATTGAGTTTGCGTATAATAACACCTATTATTCTAGTATTCGGATGGCTCCGTTTGAGGCCCTTTATGGAAGGAGACGTAGATCTCTTATTCATTGGTTTAAAGTAGGTAAGGCTACAGTAGTAGGGCCTGACTCGGTTTTTGATGCCTTAGAGAAAGTGTAGTTAATCAGAGAGAGGCTTATAACAGCTCAGAGCCAACAAAAATCATATGCAGATGTGAGAAGAAAATATCTCGAGTTTGAGATTATCGACCTTGTATATTTTAAAATCTCTCCTATGAAGGGAGTGAAGAGATTTAGCAAGAAGGGGAAGCTTAGTCCTCGATATGTTGGTCCCTATAAGATTCTCAGTTATTTTGGTAAGATAGCTTATGAGCTTCAATTTCCTATAGACTTAGCATCAGTGCACCCAGTGTTTCATGTCTCCTTGCTAAAGATGTGCATTGGTGACCCAACAGTTGTAGTCCCTATAGAGAGTATGGATATTCAGAACAGTCTCTCTTAAGAGGAAATACTAGTCGAAGTCCTTGATAGGCAGATTCACAGACTAAGGAACAAAGAAGTTCCTTTGGTCAAAGTTCTATGGCAGAATCAGTCCATTGAGGGAACTACTTGGGAAGCAGAAGCAGACATGCAAACCAAGTATCCTTACCTTTTGTTCGTAAACTCAAACTCAACCTAAGGTAACAGTCTTTCTTAGATTTACTCTATTCTATGCTCAATTACAATTGTATAACATTTACATATCATTCATGCATTCATGAAATAGTTCAGTCATGTGTCATGTCTCCAAAATTCAGTCATGCTTCAGTTATACATGTCAGTATAAGTACAGTTCCTCTCAGTTCGGTCAGTCTCATTTGAGGATGAATATTCCCAAGGGGGAGATATTGTAAGACCCCGCAAAATCCTAGTCATTTAGGTCCTATATAGTATGCCCAAGAGGTCCCAGACTTAGAAAATTTTAGCTAAGTGTCAAGACTTAGAATCAATTTTAGCCTTCAAAATTGGAGGATCTTATTTTTGATCTTTACGACCTTAGTATGTCAATTTTCAAGTTGATTCATGATCAAGGTCACTTGTAGGTCATCTTGGGTGAGTTTTAGATTTTTCAAACTAGTGTGAGGCAGAGTTTAGATGTCCAAAACAGCAAGGGGTCGCATAGGGCCATGCCGCAAGGGCCAGTTGACCCAGGCTCAGGGTCACAATGCGAGGGCTGCTTAACCCGATCAGGGTTTGCTTTGTGAGGGCCGCTTGACCTAAGCAGGGGTCACGGTACATTAGGGACCTGTCCAACATTGTTTTATCCAGGTTTGTAGGGGAAAATGCGTTATTTTCCCATTACATTATTCAGCCTTAACACGAAATTTGATATCCCAAAGGGCAAAACTCATTCTTTATGCACAAAATACTCTCAAAAAAGAACCCTATTTTATCAAGCTTAAGATCAATTTCCAAGAAATCCACAACAATCTTCACGAATTCTGTCACTCAAGTATGTTAGTGTTCATCCTTGGGTTTCCTTCCACCCTTGGAGTTCAAGAACCCTTTTCAAAACTTGAATTATGATTCCCATGCTATGAATTGAATTATGCTCATGTTTGTACTGTTATATGGTTTTCAAGTTAAGATATTTTATGAGTTTCATTAACTTATGTTAGCATATGTGTTGAATTATGAATCTCTTATGTCAAAACCCTTGAGTTTGCAAGATTACATGTTGAAGTTATAATGCCCTATATGTTATTCTTCATGTACCACAATTATGCTCCGCAAGTGTTTGATAGAATGTCCATGTGAATTGAATTGTGTAATCATGACATCTTACCACGTGTTCTCATCCATTTACAAGTTCGTAACCCCTAAGTGTTTGACTAAATTCCTCAATGAATAAATTGTGAACAATTGACTACTGCTATGCTTTTATGATTTATCATGCTTTATTATTAATGCTATCGAGTCCTGGGGTATCTATTAGCTAAAATCTAGTTTTTTACTTAGCTGCAGTATTTATAGAATAGTTCTAGTAAAGGTAAAAAATAGTTGTACTCAGTCAGTTAGAAGAACTCAGAGAACTCAGTCCAGTTCAGTCAGTCAACACGATCAGTGTCAGTTCAGTCAAGCCTAGTACAGTCTAGTGATCAGTTCAGTGTCGATTCAGTTGGGAGTCCGATTCAACACCGAGAGAACTCAGGGATGGGGGCATTTCTACCATAATAGGGTTTGACCCTTAGTGCAATCCCTGCATTACAGAACTACATAGCCAGCATAGGGTTAGTCGTCCTCCTGCCAGACTAGGGTTGACGCAATCATATATATATATATATATTTATATTTATATATTTCATAAGTCTTCCTGACAGATTTGGGTTGACCCAGCATTGTTAGTATCCCATGGAAAGGTGCTAACACCGTTCCATCTAGGGTCACAGGTTGGACCCCAACTCAGTTTATAAATCAGGGCATGTCAGTTAGATGATAACTCCCACAGTTATAGTTTCTGTCTCAGTATTCAATAAAATACTCAGATAGTTCTACAGAACCATGGATATTAGTTATCAGTTACCTAGCCATCTGAAATCAATACCTCTATATCAGTCTAAACTTTAGCTATCAATATTCAGTTATCAAAACTCAGTACTTTAGTTTCAGTCTTATTAAGACAGACGTTATATGCGCAATATTGCATATTCAGAATGTTCAGTAGTTACAGTTTTGCATGTACTCTCATTCAGTTACTTCATGATATTTAGTAATCTAGTTATCATCTCATGTATATGAACCCATGTATATCATCCTACCTCACTTATCATACCAATACATTCCACGTACTAACGTATACTCTTTATTTGTGCTATGATGTCTCATATCATAGGTTCAAATACTCAGGGTCCCGACTGTACTTAGTAGTTTAGGCCATCAGCAGCAGATTTAGTGGTGAGTCCTCATGTTTTGTGGATAGAGTTTATCTATATCAGTATTTCAATTAGCTCAGCATTTATTTCAGTCAGAGTTAGTTGGGAGTTTGTCCCATCAACTCTATATTTAGATAGATAGAGGATTTCAGTCTATCACAATTAGATGTGTAATTTTTTAGATTTTATTATCATTACACTCAGTATTTATTTTAGTATTTTGAGAACCTTATGGCATTTTCAGTTATACTTTCAATTTTATTATTCAGTGCTCACAATAGGTACCTGTCATGGGTTAGCTTGTGATCCTCCGGGGTTGTAAGCACCATGTGATGTCCTGGGTGCAGACTCGGGGTGTTACAGTTAACATGCCTAAGTGCAATTGAAAATGACCCCCTCCGTGAAAGCCAACATTTCTTTCGTTAGATCAACTGGCACAAATAGCTTAGACATGCAAGTCTGATACAAATGAACAATCTAGATTCTAAGGATATGGTGGTGGTCTTTCCAAAAACTAAGTTCAAAGAAGAAAAAGTTTATAGTGTATGTGTAAGGGGGAAGTAGGTAAGTTCATCCTTCAAAACTAAGAACCATATCATCACAACCAATGCCTTGACTTGGTCAACACGGACCTTTATGGAACAATGAAGGTACAAATAAGAAGAGAAAAGATGCATTTTTATGTAATAACTGATGCTTGTTCCATGTTCACCTAGACACTATTTTTTGCTTCTAAGGAGGATGCTTTTGATGTATTTTCAATCTTCATTATTAAAATAGAAAATAAGTTGGGTACCTCCCTAATTTCCATAAGATCTAACCATGAAATTGAATTAGAAAATGCAAAGTTTTTGGAATTTTGTTCAACAAGTGGAATAGATCATAATTTCGCTACTCCTAAAACTCCACAACAAAATGGAGTAGTATAAAGAAAAAATAGGACCTTGGAAGATATGGCTCGAACAATGACGCTTGTAGGAAATCTTTCAAAGAATCTGTAACACCCCAGATTTTTGTTCCTTAAGAATTTCTTGACTTTTGAGCATACTGCCGAGACTATAACTCACTGTATGAGTTATAGGGTGTCTATACGGGTCATAGGACCCAATCATAGTGTGACCAGTAAAGACTTACCTAACTTTTTCCTTGATACTGACTAGATGTAACAAGTCATGACGAATACTAATGAGTCATAGCATGCTTTCGTAAGCAACCTATTGTAGGTGCCTAGGTCATTACAACTAGGACTTTACGAGTAGTAAGGTTCATGTATGATTCATAGGGTATGAGTCATAAGGAAACTTGATGAATGGTATACTAAACTCTTAGGGTCAAAAGTTTGGATGCCTAGAGACACTATTTTGACTACGAGTCAAATGAACAACTTATATCTTGTCGTTATCAGTCGTAAGGTGACCCATAACGACTGGCGGCAACTTTCAGCATATTTAAGTGAGGGAATTTTTTTCAATTACCTCTTTCCCTACTTAGACCTCATGCCCATAAAACACCAAAAAGGGATTATTTTTAACATGTTAACATATAAAACACATCTCTTCTCTCTTAAAATCCCCAAAGTCAAGAGCACCTAGGGTTTACAAAATTTTGACATTAGAACTTCCAAGAGGAGGGTTCTCTACATAATTATGATACTTTCAGGTATGTTTCTCTGACCCAAAGCATATTTTATTAAAAACATGTATTTAAATTGTTATTCATGCGATTTAATTATAGTTTATCAATACGGGTTTGAGGGTTTTGGAATGAATATTCTTAAATTAGATTCCCATGGTTTTATATGCAATGTTTATACTTTATCAATGGTTTTTAAATGAATTGGATGTATGGGTATGGGAATTGGAATGGGGGTTGAGGTATTCCTCCAAATTTATTATTTTTGGACTTGAAATTAGATTTAAATAATTATGTCCCTCAACCCACTTCTAAAATTGGTTTTGAAATATGGATTTTCATATTCTTTAACTTACTTACCTATACTATTGCATTGTATATATTTTTAAACTATAAACATGGATTTTAAAGGCCTTGTTGGCTATGTTTTGATTTAATGAACAACGGGAGTCGAGACATTTCCCCAATTTTATTTGGTAAACTAAAGGAGGTCGAGGCATTCCTCCAACTTAACTTATTGAACAAAGGGGGTCAAGGCATTCCCCCAATTTGATTTGATAAACTAAAGGACTTTAAGGCATTCCTCTAACTTAACTTAATGAACAAAGGGGATCGATACATTTCCCCAAGTTAATGGAATTATAATGGCATAATTATGAGCTTGCAAGCAAAATAGTATGGTAATATGTGTGATGTGCCTTAATGTATAATTCCTTAGTTAAATAAATGATTTATATGAAAGTATTTTTAATTGGTCTTAATGGGAGTTATGTAGCTAAACTATGTAGGTGGAGGTTCCGAAGGATTAACATTGAAAACTCATATTTGTCGACGTGAGGGTTGGTTTCAATGACTATGTGCATGGTTCATACTCTTAATATATTTGTATCCTAGATTGACGTAGGGTTGGGGCATTCCCTGGTATTATTTGATACCTCCAGTACGTACAACTAACACGCACTGGGGCTCTTCAGGGGAGAGCTGAACTTATACCACTCATGGGAGCCTTTTAATGACAATTGAGTTACATAGTCTAGGCTAATATTTTACTTGCATTTTAAACCTTGTTACCTATTTCAGAATGATACATATATATATATATGTATATATGTATATATGTATATATATATATATGTATATATATATATATATGTATATATATATGTATGTATATATATATATATGTATATATATATATATATATATATATATGATTATGTGCATTGTCTTTGAATGACATTGAAATGTTTGATCATGGCATTACTTTATCCCTTCCTTAAGTTATATTCTAGTTCTCATCCCACTAACTATCTCCGAGTGATGTATCCCCATGCGATGCAGGGAACAGGGATACTTCTACTTCTTTTGCGCAATGAGAGGTGCATTCTGGGTTACCCGTGAGTCATCTTGAAGTGGTGAGCCTCTTTCTTTCAAAAGGCCTATTACTTCTCGATCTAGTTTACATCATAGACTATTTTTCTTTGGACTCTTCTTTTGGCCTATCATTCGGGGAATGTCCCAAATTAGGTTTTCTTTGGATTAGTAGAGGCTTTATAGATTACTGTGGATTGGAAGTTGTTGAACATCTTTAAGTACTTTTGAGTTATCTGATTCTCTATCTTTTTATATGTTTAGAATTCGCTGATAGGTGTATTGTGTTTTGTTTGACAAGGCAAAGGGGATGGTCTCCTATCCTCGTTGGACTAGATATACCCATGATGGCTAGGACCTAGTTTGGGTCATGAAAAAGTCGGTATTAAAGCCTAGTTTAGGTATCATTGGATGTCCATAAATCTGTGTTGAATAGAGTCTTTCTTATGGGTGTGTAGCATGCCACACTTATAAGAGAGTGGATATAAGGCATTTAGGAATGTTTCTTATTAATTTTGTGGTTAGTTACATTATGGCCAATATGTTGAGGGGAGCAATCGGTGTTATAGGTGTGGTCATCTTGGTCACGTGTAGCTACACTACTGGAGCCAATAAGGTTCCCGTTGCTACTTCTTCCATTTTTGCACTAAAGGGTGCTACCCTTATACCGAAACTTGTCAAAGTTATCTTTATATTCTTGTCAATTGTCAGGACTCTGAGGCCTCTCCTGATGTCATTACAGGTACGCTAAAACTCTTCTTTCACGATGTGTACTATTTACTTGATTTGGGGTCTACTATATCTTATGTGACCCCTTATATAGCTATTTATTTTGGTTTTGGTCTTGAGTGTATTTTTTATCCCTTCTCTGTGTCTACCCTGGTGGGTGCTTCTATTGTGACTAAAAGGGTTTATAGGGGTTGTGTGGTATGTATCTGGGGTAGGAAAACCTTAGTGGACTTTATAGAGTTAGATGTGGTTGATTTTGGCGTAATTTTGAGGATGGATTATATCTATTTGTGCTATGCCTCTCTAGATTGTTGGACCCATAAGGTCATTTTCGAATTTCCTAAAGAACCGATTATAGAATAGGAAGGGAGTTTCTTTGTGCCTAAGGGAAGATCTATTTCATATCTTGGAGCTCGGAAGCTAATTTCTAAGGGTTGTCCTTACCGTTTGATCTATTTTAAAGATTCTAACTCAGAGGGTCCTTCTTTATAATCTATTTTCTTGGCTAATGAATTTCTTGAGGTTTTCACTGATGATCTTCCCGGTATTCCTCCCAATAGGGAAATTGGCTTTGGAATTGATCTTCTCTTAGATAGATATTATATCTCTATCCCTCCCTATAGAATGGATCCGAATAGGTTGAATGAATTTAAGGATCAATTAAAGGACCTTTGTGATAAGGGTTTATCCTCCTTAGTGTTTCTGAGTGGGGTGCTCTTATTCTCTTAGTGAATAAGAAAGATGGTTTCCTCCAGATATGTATAGATTATTGGCGGTTGAATAAGGAATTTAAGGCTACCTCTTTTGGGGTGGACTAGTATATTATATGAGGTACTTCATTAGTGGTGTGTGATTTTTGCTAGACCCTAAGTTTGAACCTTAGATATTGATTATGCTGAAAAAAATGCTAGCTTAAGGATCGCGATGCAAGATTTGCGGGATTAAATTTGTAGGCTTGATGGGATGTGTGTAAGAGATTAGGTTAAAAAGTGAGGAAATATTGGAGTGAGTAATTTTTTTATATACGCCGGAAGTTTAGAGTTAAAGAGATGAAATGGGGTTAAGTTATTAGATGAATAAGAGCACTGGGTTTATAAGAATATGTTGGACCCTAGGCAGCATCTTGTTAGATAAGGTTTTAATTATGCAAGTGCCTTGTGTACCTAGTACATGTACGTGGTGATACCCCTTAGAGCAGAGTATTGTGCTTATAGGTTTAATGAGATAGTGAACTAAGGTTGATCTTGAATATTTGTCCTAGTGGGGAGTTTCAGGGAAGAGTCATGGTAAATTTACTCCTATTCTAGAGATTTTCTCCTATTTTGGTTAAGAGGGCATTATACCAATTTTGTAAGTATTCTATAGTTCCACTGCCTTATGTCCACATTCTCTATGCCACATATGTTTGTGCTCCAACCCCTAAAATAGAAGCAATAATGGTTCTTAGAAATCCAAGCTTCAAACTTTTGAACCTCTATGTTATGACACTTATGATCTATGAACTCATGTCTCATGGTATGCTTTGTTTCAAAAATCAATCGTTTCAAGCGGTAATCCTTTCTTTATTTCTTTAATATATATAAATCTTGATTTTATGTTATACGACCCATAATATATGCACTCGCATTCCTCATCATGGCTAGTTCGAAGGACTTATGCTATGATATGCTTATGCTAGAGCAGCCCTCTATTTATGACCTAGATGGTTTTTATGAAATATTCCATGTCTAGAGTACCGTATCTCTTTTCACGGGTCTCACCTTGAGTGGTATGACTGATGGGGGTCATAGTTGAGAAGTAACCCTCCCATCCTGGAGGCTTGTACTCTAGTTCCATAGTGACCCTCTTTTTTAGAAGTATGGTAGCGGATATGGAAGTGTAGTAGTGATATAGTTAGGGGAGTGAATGTTCTCTGATGTGAAATTTTATGGGTGACTACTCGAGCTAAGGCCATAGATGAAGATGGAAGGGTAAGAGGGACTTTTGTTATGTGAAACAGATAAGAAAGGGAGATATGGTGAATCCCTTACAATAGTAAGAAAAGTTAGGATACTATTATTGGCGGAGTGTAAAGTATAGTGTCCCATAGCCTATGCTAGCACTTTCAATTCTGATTTAGGTTTCAACATAGAAGGAATATAAAGTTATACTCAGGCCCTCGTAGTTATGTATTTTCAGGGAAGGGGGAGAGAATTAGGAAATTGAAATGGTATAATGTTGGGTTCATAGCTAAAAGCAAAGTAGAGAAGCATGGTTATATGTACGGGTTACTAGGTGCTTTATTTGTGGTGGACGAAACTTCTTGGGAAGCTGGAAAGGATATGAGGTCCAAATATTCGTTCTTGTTCCTTGGATTAGACAATCGTGCCGAGGGTATTCATTTCCTTAATCTCTTTGTTTTCTGACTTTGTTAAAGGAAAGTGTGGTTGAGTTTCTATCTTACAATCTTCCTAATGAATAACTTGAATCATCATTCGGGGATGAATGAACCTGGGGGTAAAATATAACACACCATATTTTTGATCGTTGTAAATTTATTGACTTTTAAGCTTACTTCCCAGGACTCACTGTATGAGTCGTAGGGTGTCTATACGGGTCGTAGGACCCAATTGTAGTGTGCCAAGACTGACCTAGCTTCTAGCTTGGTGATGACTAGATATAATAAGTTGTGAAGACTCCTAACGAGTCGTAGCTTGCTCTAGTAAGCAACATAGTATAGGTGCCCAGTAATTACGACTACGACCTTATGAGTCGCAAGGTCTATGTATGAGTCACAGGGTACGAGTCATAAGGTAACTTAATGAGTCATATAATGTACTTGTAGGGTTAATAGTGTGAATGTCTAGAGACATTGTCTTGACTACTAGTCAAAGGAATGACTCATTTCCCATAGATATGAGTCCTAAGGTAACCCATAATGATTAGGCGACAACTTTTAACATATTTAAGCAGGGGTATTTTCAGTTCCTTCTTTCCCCCAAAAGGGGTTATTTTCAACATTTTAACCTATCAAACACGTCTCTTCTCTCTCAAAAACCCCAAAGACAAGAGTACCTCAGGTTTGTAAGAAATTGGCACTAGAGCTTCCAAAGAGTGGGTTCTCTCCATAATTGTGATACTTTTAGGCATGTTACTCTTCCCCAAAACTTATTTTATTGAAAGCATGTATTTAAATTGTTATTCATGTGATTTAATTGTGGTTTATGGATATGGGTTTGAGGGTTTTGGAATGAATGTTCTTAAATTGGATTTCTTTGGTTTTATGTGTAATTTTTATACTTTATGAATGGTTTTTGAACAAAGTGGATGCATGGGTATGGGAGAGAGTGGGATTAAGTTACTGAGTCACTCTATGAAGATCTGGGAGAGAGTGGTCGAGGTGAGGCTGAGACGGATAGTGTCTATCTCGGAAAATCAGTTCGGATTTATGCCCGGCCGCTCGACGACGGAGGCAATTCACCTGGTACGGCGGTTGGTGGAGCAATATAGGGAAAGGAAGAAGGATTTGCACATGGTGTTCATCGACCTAGAAAAGGCGTACGACAAAGTCCCCAGGGAGGTGCTTTGGAGATGCTTGGAGGTGAGTGGAGTACCGCAGGCATATAGCAGAGTAATTAAGGATATGTATGAGGGAGCGAAAACCCAGGTGAGGACGGCGGGAGGAGACTCAGAGCATTTCACTGTCCTGACAGGATTGCATCAGGGATCTACTCTTAGTCCCTTTTTGTTTGCGCTAGTAATGGATGTGTTAACGCGGCGTATCCAAGGGGAGGTGCCGTGGTGTATGCTTTTTGCAGACGATGTAGTCCTGATAGATGAGACGCGAGGGGGTGTGAACGACAAATTAGAGCTGTGGAGGCAAACTCTGGAGTCTAAAGGGTTCAGGGTGAGCAGAACCAAGACAGAGTATGTGGAATGTAAGTTTAATGACGTAAGGCGAGAGAATGAGGTAGTGGTGAGGCTAGAAGCGCAGGAGGTAAAGAAAAGGGATAAGTTCAAGTACCTCGGGTCCGTGATCCAGAGTAACGGTGAGATTGACGAGGATGTCTCGCACCGTATCGGGGCGGGATGGATGAAGTGGAAACTTGCATCGGGGGTGCTGTGTGATAAGAAGGTGCCGCCCAAGCTTAAAGGTAAATTCTATAGGGTGGTAGTCCGTCCGGCCTTGCTGTATGGAGCGGAGTGTTGGCCAGTTAAGAACTCCCACACCCAAAGAATGAAGGTGGCAGAAATGCGGATGTTGCGCTGGATGTGTGGACTGACCCGAAGGGATAGAGCTCGGAATGAGACTATCCGGGAGAAGGTTGGGGTGACTTCAGTGGAGTGTAAGATGCGGGAAGCACGATTGAGATGGTTCGGACACGTGAAGAGGAGGGGCATGGATGCCCCGGTCCGTAGGTGTGAGAGGCTAGCGTTGGATGGTTTTAGACGGGGTAGGGGTAGACCGAAGAAGTACTGGGGTGAGGTGATTAGGCGGGACATGGAACAGTTACAGCTTACCGAGGACATGACCCTAGATAGGAAGGTCTGGAAGACGCGAATTACGGCAGAGGATTAGGGCCTGTTCGGGTCGCTAATGTAGGGAGGTAATTGGTGGGGGTGTATTCCTGGTATGATTCCGTATTCAATGTTCTGTTCCGTGTTCCGTGTTCTATGTTTGTTACGAATCTGTGTGCTTTCCTCTGCTTTATATTCCTGCATTCCTGCTTTACTCTGTTTTATATTCCTTATGGCTGCAGTATCTATGTTATGTCATCTGCTTCTGTGCTTTACTATGTGTTTGTTTGATATCTCGTAACTTGAGCCGGGGGTCTTTCGGAAACAGCCTTTCTACTTCATCAGAGGTAGAGGTATGGACTGCGTACATCTTACCCCCCCCAGACCCCACAAAGTGGGAATACACTGGGTTTGTTGTTGTTGTTGTTGTTGTTGGATGCATGGGTATGGGAATCGGAATGGGGGTCGACGTTTTCCCCTAAATTGATGTATTTGGACTTGAAATTGGTTTTGAATAATTGTGTTCCCTCAACCCACTTGTGAAATTTGTTTTGAAATATGGATTGTCACATGGTTTGACTTACTTACCTATACTATTTTCATTGCATAAATATTTAAACTAGAAACATGGATTTTGAAGGCCTTATTGGCTATGCTTTGATTTCATGAAAAAAGGGGTGTCGAGGCATTCCCCTAATTTGATTTGATAAACTAAAAGCGGTCTAGGAATTCCTCCAACTTAACTTAATGAATAGAGAGGGTTGAGGCATTCCCCCAAGTTAATGGAATTGTAATTGCATAATTATGAGCTTGCTAGTGAAATAGTATGATGATACCTATGATGCCTTAATGTATAATTCCTTGGTTAAATGAATAGGTTATGTGAAACTGGTCTAAATTAGGCTTAATAGGGGTTATGTATCTAAGCTATAAAGGTGGAGGTACCGAGGGACTGACACTGGAAACTCATGTTTGCTGATATGAGGGTTGGTCTCAATGACTGTGCGCATGGTTCATAATATTAATATATTTGTATCGTTGATTGACACGGGGTCGGGGAATTCCCTGGTCATCCTTGATACCTCGGTACATGTGTCTAACATGCATTGGGGTCTTTCAGTAGGGGAACCTGAACCCATATCGCCTATGTGTGCCTTTTTTTGACGTTTAAGATACATAGTCCAGGCTAATATTTTACTTGCATGTTAAACGTTGTTCCCTATTCTAGTATGATAAATATATATATACATGTATATGATTATGTGCATTTTCTTTGAATGATTTTGAAATTTTTGATCATGGAATTACTTTATCCCTTTACTAATTTATATGCTAGTGCTCATCCCACTAACCGTCTCCGGATGTTTTATCCATACGCCATGCAGGGAATGGAGACACTTCTACTTCTCTTACTTAGTGATAGTTGGGTTCTGGGTTGCTCGTTATTCAGCTTGAAGTGGTGACCCTCCTTCTTCTAGAAGGCCTATTACTTTTTGGATTAGTTTACGTCATAGACTATTTTGCTTCGGAATCTTCTTTATGGATATGGTCGGGGGCATGTCCTGATTTAGGTTGTCTTTGGATTAGTAGAGGCTTTGTGGATTATTGTGGATTAGGAGTTGTTGAACATCTTTAAGTACTTTTGAGTTATCTGATTCTCTAGCTTTTTATATATTTGAAATTCATCTGCTTCTAGGTGTGTTGTGTTCTATTTGACTAAGCAAAGGGGTGGTCTCTGGTCCTTGGTGGACTTTGTCGTGGCCAGGCCTTAGTTCGGTTCGTGACAGAATCTTTAGGCGAAGGCCATAAGCACTGCTCTTTACATTGTGAATAGATGCATGGTTAGGCCCATCCTTGAGAAGACTCCTTAGGAATTACTCAAAGGTAGATTACCTAATATTTCTCATTTTAGGACTTTTGATTGCAAATCTTTCATTTTTAATAATGAAAAAGTTGATTTGAAAATTTGATGCAAAGAGTGATGAGGGAATTTTCTTGGGATATTCTCACCATAGTAAAGATTATAGGATCCTAGATAAAAGAACAAAATATGCTAAAGAGTGTGTGCATGTTTTTTGTGATGACTCTTGTGTTGAGACTAATATGCATGATGAAAGTGAGATTGAAAACTAGTCACAGGAACAGTTTGCACCACCCGGTCCAACTAAAGATCAGACTGGGGCCATATTTATAAGGTGAACTAAATCACTAATAACTTTAGTTCAAGCCACTACCAATGCTCCTAGTAGCTCATATGGAATGGTGCCTAAAAGATACAAGTATCAAGGATCTCATCCAGTTGAGCATTTTCTTACTGATCTTACTTCTGGAATCATCACTAGATTAAGATTGAAGAAATTGTATACGTTCGACGCCATTCTATCACTAATCATACCCAAAAAGGTGAATGCAACACTTTTTGATACAGATTGGATATTGCTATGCAAGAAAAACTCCACCGTTTAAGAGAAGTAAGGTATGGCAGTTGGTTTCATCACTACATGACAGAACTATGATTCAAACTAAGTAGGAATTTAAAAATAAAGTGTATAAATATGGATCAGTTATAAGGAACAAGGCAAGGTTGTCGGTCCAAGGATACAATCAGGATGAAGGTATATCCTATGATGAGACATTTGCTCATGTGGCAATACTTGAAGCAATTAGGATCCTTGTAGCTTTTTCTTCCTTCAAGGAACTTATTATTTATCTAATGCATATGAAGAGTTTATTCCTAAATGGTATCTAAAAAAGGAAGTATATTTGAAGCAACCACCAGGGTTTGAAAATGTTGAGTTTCCTGATCATTTGTACAAGCTTGACAAAGCCTTATATGGGATGAAACAAGCTCCAAGGGCTTGGTATGAAAAATTAACAAAATTTCTCCTGGAGTATGGGACCATAAAAGGTACAATTAACAATACTCTATTTTTGATAACTAATGGCACAGATTTGTTGATTGTACAATTCTATGTGGATGAAATTATTTTTGGCTCAATTGATGTCAACATGACTTATGATTTTTTGAAATCCATGATTAATGAATTTGAGATAATCATGATGGGAGAACTCAACTTCTTTCTCATATTGTAAATCAAATAAACACCTATTGAAACACTGATTCATCAGTAAAAGTATATGAAGAAACTACCCAAGAGATTCTCTACGGAGGAAACCAAGGAGATAAGCACTGTCATTGCAACTACCACAAAATTGGACATGGATGAAATAGGTTTATCTATGGAACAAAAGTTGTACAGAGGAATGACTAGGTCTCTCTTGTATCTACTTCAAGTAGACCTGAGATTATCTTCAGTATTGGCTTATGTGCAATGTTTCAAGCAAATTCTAAGGAGTTTCATCTAAAGACTATCGAAAGGATATTGAGATTTCTTAAAGGAACTACTGAACTAGGCCTTTGGTTTCTTAAAAGAAGCAATTTCAAGTTGGTAGGCTATGCATATACTGACTATTCAGGTTTTCTAGTGGACTTAAAAAGCACCATAAGTATGGTTCACTTACTTCGATCATGTCTGATATCCTGGTCCACCAAAAAAAAATTCTGTAGCCTTGTCCATTGTTGAGGCTGAATATGTTGCTATTAGATCCTGTTGTGCATAATTACTATAGATTAAGCAATAATAAAAGGATTTTGGTATGGATGTCGGTTGTGTTCCAATTTTTTGTGACAACACTAGTGCTATCAACATAGATAAATTTCAATTCAACATAAAAGAACTAAAAATATTGATATTAGACACCATTTTCTTAGAGATAATTTTGTAAAAGGTCATATATCAATTATGTTTTGTTCTACGAAGATCAAATTGCTGAAATTTTTATCAAGGCATTAAGTAGGAAATATTTTGAAAAGAATAAGTTAGACTTGGGGACGATTAAGATTTTATAAGACTCTCTTAATGATTAGCAAGATTATATGTTTCTTCAAAATATTAGCTAAATTGTTATTCCTTTCAGTCTTGCACATTTAGTTGTGTGTGTTAAATCTAGGTTGATGACCTTTCTCATAACTATATTTTTAGAATGTACAAGTTCAATTGAGTACATGCTGGCACTAGAGACCAGGAGATTTATCTTATGAAGGTATACTCATATTGAATTATGGTTAATAATATTAAACGGTGGAAAAACTAAGCTTTCATATTTCTTATATTGTCCTACTCTCTTGGTTCTTCCCCTTATTTAACTGCCAAAAAATCAAAAGTCCTTATCCTTTCAAAAAAACTTCCACCGCTTTCACATCTGTGTCAAATCACCTTCTTCCATTTGTTCACATATGCTTCAACAGTTTTACCTCTTCACATTTTATCTTCTCTTTCTGTTTTTATAAATTTGTCGATCATCATTTTCTTCTCTTCACCAAACACTCTTCTCATAGAATCAAAAACAAGAAACTCATCTCTATAATGGCTTTCTCTTCTCCTTCAAACACTCCTTCTGTGTCTAATGAGTCTCCCCAAAACCCCCAAGAAATTTTAATCCATATTGAAGAAACCATAGAGCAACCTCCGAATATTCCTCTTTAACCTTAAATTAAAATGTAAGATTTTAGAGCATGAAACGAGTTCAAAGAGATGCTTGCCTCTTTCGTAAGTGGCCTTCTTGCAAATAATTCCCCTCTTTCGATGACCCAGATGTAATCCCTCTTCAAGTTCTTCATGGTGAAGAGACTCTCTTAGAAATTATGGTTCCTAAAACGGTCAGATCTTGTATTAAGAAATAATCTAGAGCCTCTGTTCTTACTCCTGATGAAGAACCTTCATTTGAACCAACTCCTCATATTCTAGTTCATAATCCTCATACCAGACATTGCAAGCGCAAAGAGGATGAAACTCTTGCATAAGCCCTTCAGGCTAGTAAGAAAAAAAATTCATCCATATCTACCCCTCCTCCTTCAACTGATATTCTATATGATAATGACTTTCTTCTTCACAAAGTTCAAGGATGAAGTATTGTCAAATGATCTATTCCTAAATTTTTCTCTTTTCGTCCTTCCAATCCTTCTCAGTCCTCAAAGTCTAAACCAAATAAGAAACCTTTCCCTTACTCTAAGTCATCATCTAAGTTGAAATCCATCTTAATTTCTCGCTCCTTGAACTAGGTTTCTATACCTTTTCCAGCCAATGATTCTAATTCTAAACATACACGCAATGATCTGCTATTTAAGATGAGACTTCTAAATCTTCAGATCCTAAACTACAACATATTTTGCATTTGAAAAAAAATCGTTTATCAGATGTAGGGTTGTAATAGTCTTTGGTGGACTGATATGACTGTTCTCCTCTCTAAACTTAAGGTTTGAGGTTGGTCTCACCAGTTTCTTCAACGTGATACCCAATGAAAGTTTGGATGACCTGAGGTTTATGGTTATTATACTAATGACTTTGAGAGTAGGCCTGAATTATTACTATTGTGCGACATGTGACAATCATATTTCTGGCTGAGGATATGGCTCATATTCTTGATGTTCCTCTTAGGGGATGGGATCACTATGTCAAGTTCAAGTGTCCTCCTTTGGATAATATGGAGTCTTCCTTGGCCAGTACTAGAAAGTTCTCTAGAAATCCAAATATTTTCCAACACAGCTATAATCATAAGAGGGAAATGTCTCCTCTTGATTAGCTATTCTTTAACGTGGTTTATGAGATGATCACACCACCTATAAAAAGATGCACTGAGGTAAACTATTTGGACCATAGGCAAACTATTTAGACCTTATTCTTATGCAACTTCTTAACACTGAGGTCAAGATGAATTTGCCTAGTCTTATCATTAAACATATGTAGCATGTGATTCTTATGAATGAAATGGGACATGATTTTCCCTGTGGATTTTGGTTGTCCCCATTATTTTAGGATTTTTATGTTATTTTCAAATTATGGTCATTTCAGACTACCAAGGATGTTCTTGGTTAGGTGATGCTGCTCTACTTGGTTCAATACGCAGGGAGGACACACCACTACAAAGATTGAGGAATGCCTTGGCTGACAAGACTGCAGAGTTGGAGGAGGTTCAAGTTGTTCAAGCTCAAGAGAGAGGGGTTATTCAGGCTAGAATCCAGACTTGAAAAGAGGATCTTGCACGTGAAAGAACATAGAATGCTAAGGCTATTTGTATATTGACATAACTGATTTCACCTGTTCTACTAGCCTCCTCTGCCCCTTCATCTTAGTCTCTTTTGATCCAGTACTTCCTATGTCTTATCTTTTTTGGGTATGCTTAGTTCGATATATTTATGTTATTGTTGTTCAGATGTAGTTCATATTGTAGTTTAATGAAAGGACTGGTGTTCGGATTTTGTTTTTATTTCTCTTTGACCTATTTTCTTTTACATCATTATGATGATTGCTTGTCTCACTCTATTTATTTGTCACACCCCGAGACTACACCCTAGACGTCACACGGTGCTTAAGGCCACAAGTGATCCTAAGTTAACCCTTGTACTGGCATATTACTTAAGCTACTGATTTAATTACATAAAACTGGCGTAAAGTGAGAAAGAGATATCTTTAGTTAAACATATTCAATACAGAACTATTTAAAATAATTATAACTCTGGTTATACAAAATGAAATTGGAATCAAATACATCAACTCTACTGACTATTTATGAAGACTCTACTAATATTGACTATAGGTAACCGGACGTGACCCCCAGCTATCCCTATTCAGTATGACTGAATAAAGGAAACAAGATGCTACTCGAACTATGATTAACTCGAGCCCTCGAATCTAAAGGACTCTTCACCTGCTGACTAGAATCTGCACACTGTCTGATTATGATGTGTGGGCTACAACTGGTACCTACATTATAAGACAATGTAGCACATAGACATATATGTGGGTCAGTACTTCTGGAATGTCCTGAGTATATGGGGGTAAATGCATAAATAAAACAATAACTCAATATATTATTACACTTTCAAACCAATGCAAGCTAAGTGTAGATGACTCACCCTGGTCTTGAATAAAATGACGATGACAAAAGAATAAACATGAATAATGAAGCACAAGTATAAACTCTGTGATCCATAACACTTAGTTTCTAAAAGCATTACTTTTTGTTCTATTTTTTTGGGTGGTTTTTCTAAAAGCTTTACTTTTTGTTCCATCTTTTTGGGAGGTTCTTCTAACCGACATAAACCATGTAAGCTATCATGGAGTCCAATGTCTTACCCACGTTGAGGAAAGTTGTTCTACCCTTACCATCAGAATAGAACCTTAACTTGAGTGATCACCATTCTTAACCCACAATGGAACTTAAATCTATGGTGGCACATAGTTCTGAGGCATGTGACCTTGTACTCATACCCAACTCGGTGCTAAATACTACTCCCATATTACTTATATTATCATACATCAGCAAATCTACCTTAAAATCTCACAAGGGTTTATAATGAAATCCAGTTATGCTTCTCTTCGCTTTAAATTATAATCAAAACGAACAAATGTGGATTCCACATCTTATCTTAAGATCAAAAGATCAATCTCTACTTTAAATTTTTGTATAAACTTACCAAAGGAGCTTAAGATTATAATTTTACAAAAATCTCAAAACTTGTACTTAGGACTTATAATATATACTTAATTTTTTGAAATTAATAACAAAACTTCATGCTCAATAATCTTCTTGAAATGCTTATATAATTTCAGTCAAGATAATGAAATCAAATCATATTATGAAACATATAAATCAAAACACGAGCATATATAGTCTAGATGCACTTAAAGCCTTTGAATCTCATGCTTTCTTTCATATAACTTGTAACACAATATCATGCGAAAAACTCAATTGAAAATCTTTAATCAATGTTTCAAATAATTCTTATGGTGTTCAAATCATAAAAGTGAATTCTTTAAGTCAAGACAAATATGCACTTTAATACTTCAATCACTTTATAAATCCATAAATTCAAAACAAGATAAATTGGGTATGAACCCTAATTGCAAATCTTGTAACTTTAATTTTAAAATAAGTTTTGGGCACAAGGATGAAAGAATATCCTTACTCATAAACCCCACATACCTTAATTTTCTTAACTTGTGAAGAAAGCCTGAATCTTGGGACTTGAATAATGAACTTGTGAAGGAAACCCTATTCTTGATGTTTCTTGAAAATTTTCTTGAACTTGTAAGCTTGAATTCTTGTAAAGAGAAAACTTGAATTTCTTGTTCTTGGGAAGAAACCCTAATCATATTATTCTTGAGATTGGAGAGGATTAATGTCATTTAAAATTGATAAGTAATGGTTAATAACACCTAATGATGCTTTAAGTCATGGGGGTAGGGTTTGAGATGAGGAAAAGACCAAAATACCCCTATGAAAGTAAATCAAAATATCAAGAATTTCTTTACTTGGCTGAACCCTTGTCAATTAGTTGATAGCCTATCAGCCTAGTCATCAATTCCATTTCATGTTATGGTTATAGGTGATGACTTGTTTGATGTCTTATCAACTGGTTGATAGCCTATCGGCCTAGTTGTCAACTCCTTCAGAGTTACTACCTAAGGTTGGCCACTTTAGCCAATGGCTTGTCAACTGTTTGATAGCCTATCAGCCTAGTCATCACCTTCTTCAATGATTCTGCCTAAGGTTGATGACTTGGATGATGGCTTTTCAATAAGTTGATCGCCTATCAGCCTAGTCGTCACCTTGATGACAGATGGAAATGCTAAGGTAAAATGGGCATAACTTCCCACTTCGATGTTGGATTAAGGTGAAACAAGATACATTGGAAAGAAAACTCAAAGGCCTTATATTTGGTATATAGTAGGATACTTGAATCAATATATTCTAGGATATACACTCATCTAAAGTGGACCCTGGCTGGCATATTCGTCAAAGCTCTATCAATATAAAAGTCCTCAACTCATCTTTGAGTTAGGAGGGTATTATGACCTCGATCAATACACAAATATATTACCACACCATATATTTGATAATCACACATACATATACATAGAATAATTGGGTTCAAGGCTAAACGCATAGGAAAAATGTTTTGAATTCTAGCCCAATAATATAGGGTGTTACATTATCTCCCCTTTGGGAACATTCATCCTTGAATAAGACTGGTTAGACTGAGAACCCTAAAGCAAGTAAGTTCGTATTTGTATACCCCGTACTTTTTCTTAGCTTGAAATTGTCCCAAGAATGTTAGAAGTTTTCTTTGAAAGATGAATCCACTTTTGTACACATGGTATTTTTATGATTTTCACTTTTAAGATGAATCCATGGATACCAATTTCATCAAAATCCGACATTAGAAGAGAAAGTTATGGCCAAAATATAGAAGGCAGTAAAATCACCCAGGTAAGATAGTGAGGCCGACAAACCATCAGACTAGCGATGGACCATCACCTATGACTATGACACTGAGGCAGTATGACTACCTTCTGTCCTAGATAGACAGCCCAGGTCGACAGATCATCGAACTAGTGACGAACCGTCACTCAGGCCATCACAAGAGAAATAATGAGGCCGTATTCTGCCTAGAAGTGACGGTCAGGACCGATGAATCGTCGACCCAGCAACGGACCATCAAACCCCACCATTGCACCAAGGCAGTAAGTTCTAGTTCTGGTCCCAGTGCGACGGTCAATCCGATGGACCGTCGACACAGCGATGGACCATCGCACCAACCGTCGTATGTTCGATTTAGTTATTTTAAAGCCATTTATAAAGGGGCTTTTAAGGTTTTTTATCACCTATTTATATACCTAGTTATATCCGACCAAAGCTCAAAAATTCATTATCCATCTACAATAACAAAATTAGGGTTTTTCCTCTAAGCTTAATCCCCAAGAACTAAATCCAAATGTTCTTCAAGAACTAAGAGATTCAAATTCTTCAAGTTTAAGAACTTCAAGAAACTCAAACCAGATATGCATAGTGTTCATTCATGGATTCCTTTCATCCATGAAGCCCAAGAATCTCTTTTCAAAGTTCAATTGTATGGATTTTTTTATGAATTTCATGTTGGGTTGCTTTTGTTCATGTTGATAATGACCAATTGAATTCTAATCTATGTTGGGTGATAAATTTTATATGAAATTGATTAGTAAAAAGGTAGATTTATGTTGACCTATGATTAAACCCTTGGATGATGAAATTAGAGTTGAATCATGATGTTTATTTGTTATATAATGTTGTCTACATATACTATGCCTACCATGTGTTTGATTAAATACCTATGTGAAGGAAAAAAAATGCCCAACTAGTATGATCTTATGAAATACCCATCTATGTACAAGCTTATGCATATCACATGTTTGATGAATTGCCTCAATAAATGAATTATAGATTTCGATGTTGGTCAAGTATTCAATAAAGTCATGCTTTGTCAGTTTCTTTCCATCGAGTCCTGGGGTACTTATACCTGATAATTTAGTTGTATACCTAGAGCTAGTGTCATGTTTTCATGATATCCTCAACCAAGCCAAGATCCATAGAACTCAGTTAATCATGTGACTCAGGAAAGCTCAGTAATTGAGTAACCTCAGTAATCTAACGAACTCAGTCAGTTATCAGATATCAGTAGTATTCTATCAGTCAATGGAATTTAGTAAACTTAGTCCATGTTTAGATTAGTTAATCATGTTCAGTGTATATTTAGATGGGAGTAGAAATTAGCACTGTATGAACCAAAGGATAGGAACTCACCTGCCAGCAGCGGGTGTGATTCTTAGAAGCAATCCTTGCATTCCTGAACTACATAGTCAGCGTAGGTTGAGACATCATACCTGCTAGTTGAGGGTAGATAAGGTGGATTGATCTGCTAGCTGAGGGTTCCTACCATACTCATTAGAATAACCTGCTAGACGAGGGTCACTCATATATTGTACCTACCAGTGGTGCGATATTGACAACCTTCTAATCAGGGCACAAATTGGACCCCAATTCAGCTATAATGCATCATTTGGGGTATGTCGGTAAGATGACTATTTCCCATAGTTTCATATTACAAAATCTAGACTGTCATATATAGTTAACTCAAATACAATACGGAAGTTAGCTAGTTCCATCTGATTCAGGACTGTCAGATATAGTCACTCATGTTATCAGTTATCAGAACTCACCCATTAGTCATGTTAGTTATTAGTAAACTCATATTATCATGATTTAAGATATATTTACTATATATGCATGCATGTATTCTCACATTTATAGTAGTCAGTTAGCCAGTATTGTTCATGCATATGAAACCCATACATTTAGCCTACCTCACATACATACCAGTACATTTAAAGTACTAATGTAATTACGCTATGGTGTCTTATACCATAGGTTCAAAGACACAAGCTCTAGAGCATCATTAGATTCCAGTCTCAGTAATCAGAGCTAGAGGTGAGTCCTCATCTTTTGAGAACATGATTAGTACTTTATTATCTCATTAATTTATTTATTAGTTAGAGTTAGTAAGGGACATGTCCCATCAACTCCTTATTCAGACCATTTAGTCAGTTAGAGACTTTCCAGACTATCATGATCAGTTAGTTATTTTAGTTGTTTTTCGTATTTCATACCCCATCCATATGTTATGATTTATTAGATCCTAGGTTACAGTTTTTAACCTTATGGCCTTTCATTTCATGTTTTCATATTATATAGTATATTATGAAGTATATAGGTACAAATATCAGTCATAGGTTAGCTTATGGTCCTTTGGGGTCATGAGCAGCGGTGTAGCATTTTGGGTACTAGATTCGGGGCGTTACAAACTTGGTATTAGAGCCTAAGATTTAGTAATGTTTAGGAAGTCTGAAAGTCACATCTAGTAGAGGCTTGTGCATGGGTGTGTTGTGCACTACATTTACGTGCAGGAGGCTATAAGATATTTTAGGAATAGTTTCTCTTCTTTCAGTATTCATGTCGTTCCAGTGAGCATAATCTTAAGTCAATCTCTTAGTCTATTCTATTTCTTCTCTTTATTTCAGAACATGCCTCCCAAGAGAAGAACTCATCCTGTCCAAGAAGATCCCTTGGACGAACATGTTTCTTATGCAGAGTTTAGAGCGGCATTCACTGCTTTTACTCAGTCAGTTACTGCTCAGAATGAATGACTAGCTGTCATTCCGGCCAACCCAGTGGCCAATTCAGCTGCATCCAGGATTCTGGACTTCACCCGAATGAATCCTCCATACTTTCTTACGTCTAAGGCAGATGAGGACCCTCAGGAATTCCTAGTCAAGTGCAAAAGGTTACATACATTATAGGGGTTACTTTTAATGAACGTGCTGAGCTAGATACATATCAATTGCAGGATGTTGCTCACATTTGGTTCAAGCACTGGAAGTCAGAGAGGGCAGTTGATAGAGGGTCAGTTGAGTGGGAGGAGTTTGCTTATGATTTCATTGATATATTCTTTCCCCTAGATCTTAGAGAAGATAAGGTTTTAGAATTCATCAACCTCAGGCCTGACAACATGATGGTTAAAGATTATTCTCTTAAGTTTACTCAGTTAACTAAATATGCCCCTTATGTGGTTGCAAATACCAGGGCCAAGATGAGTAAGTTTGTTTCAGGGTTAAATGATAGCATGGTTAATGAGTGCAGATCCACCATGATAAATAGTGACATGACTATAGCAAGGCTTATGACTCATGCTCAACAGATAGAGGAGTAGAAGATTAAGATAAGGGAGAAGAAAAATAAGAGAGCAAGGAAAGGTAGTTTTAACTTTTCTCAGCCTAAATCAGAAAAAGAAAACCGTTCTCAGTTTCATCCTAAGTCCTCAGTTCAAGATCCTTCTCCAGCTAGTTTTCTTTTTCCTAAGTTTAGAGATAGAGCGCTAGGCTTTAAGTTTTAGGGCAGTGTTAGCAGTGCCTGTACCTATCCCCTTCATCAGACTTATGGAAAGAACCATCAGGGTACTTGCAGAGCTGGAAGTGATACATATTTTGGGTGTTGAAAGCCAGGCCACAGAGTTAGAGATTATCCATAGTCAGGTCCACAGGTTCAACAAAACCATTTCTCAGCTTAGTTTGATCGCTCAAATCAGTAGGGTGCCACTTCCAGTGCTACTAATGGGTAACATCCAAATAGACTCTATGCTCTCTTGTCTCGATAAGATCAGGAAAATTCTCCTAATGAGGTTACTGGTATGTTACAGATCTTTCATGTTCATGTTTATGCTTTGCTAGATCTAAGTGCTTCTTTATCTTTTGTTACTCCTTATATAGCATTTGATTTTGGAGTCTATGCCAAAACTCTAGTAGAGCCCTTTTCAGTTTCTACCCCAGTGGGTAAAACCATCTTAGATCGGTGGGTACACAGGAACTGTCCAATTTTGATATCTTAGAAAGTCACTTCAGCAGACTTAGTCAAATTAGATATGACTTATTTTGATGTTATTCTTGGCATGGATTGGCTTCATTCCTGCTATTCCACAGTCGACTACAAAAACAAAATAGTCTAGTTCTAGTTTCTAAATAACCCATTCTAGAGTGTAAGGGTAGTGTATCCGCTTTCAGAGGTCAGCTTGTTTCCTACCTTTGGGCATGGAAAATGATATCTAAGGGATGTGTCTATCATCTTACTCGTGTTAAGGACACTAGTCCCAAAACTCCCAGTCTTGAATCAGTCCCATTCATGAATGAATATTAAGATGTCTTTCCCAAAGATCTTCCAGGAATTTCTCTCGAAAGGGAAATAGACTTCGGCATTGATCTTCTTCCTGATACTCAGCCTATATCTGTTTTGCTATATAGAATGGCACCAGCAGAACTCAGAGAATTGAAAGAGCAGTTAAAGAATCTCTTAAAAAGGAGATTCATCAAACCTAGTGTGTCCTCGTAGGGTGCTCCAGTATTATTCATGTGCAAGAAAGATGGTTCTCTTAGAATGTGTATAGACTACCGTCAACTTAACAAGGTCACGGTCAAGAACAAGTATCCTCTTCCCAGAATCGATGAGTTGTTTGACAACCTTCAGGGTGATATCTATTTCTCTAAGATAGACCTTAGATCCGGCTATCATCAGCTCAGAGTCAGAGAATGTGACATTCCAAAAGCAGCTTTCCGTACTTGGTATAGTCACTTTAAATTGCTAGTCATGTCCTTTGGTCTCACCAATGCCCCAACAAATTTCATGGACTTGATGAACCGTGTGTTCAAGAAGAATTTGGACATGTTAATCATAGTCTTCATAGATGATATTCTGGTCAATTCCCACAGTGAGCGAGATCATGCAGACCATCTTAGAATAGTACTTCAGACTCTCAGAGATCATCAGCTATTCGCCAAATTCATTAAGTGCAAATTTTGGCTAAGGTTAGTAGCATTCCTTGGCCATATCATTTTTGGTTTTGGCATTAGAGTAGATTCTTAAAAGATTGAAGTAGTAAGAAACTGGCTCGCCCTATCTCTCCATCAGATATCAGGAGCTTCTTAGGTTTGGCTAGCTATTATAGATGGTTTGTTGAGGTATTTTCTTCTATTGCATCCCCTATGTCCAGATTGACTCAGAAGAAAGTCAAGTTTAAGTGGTTATATCCTTGCGAGAAGAGTTTTCAAGAGTTGAAGACTCGACTCACCTCAGCTACAGTTCTAGCTCTTCCAAATGGTTCAGATGGGTTCGTAGTGTATTATAATGCATCTAGAGTTGGTTTGGGTTGTGTCCTCATGCAACATGGTAAGGTCATAACCTACGCCTCCAGACAGCTTAAACCCCATGAGAAGAATTATCCTACTCATGATCTTGAGTTAGCCACCATAGTATTTTCCTTGAAAATTTGAAGGCATTATCTATAAGATATTCATGTAGATATGTTCACGGATCAAAAGAGCCTTCAGTATGTCGTTTCTCAGAAAGATCTCAATCTTTGTCAGAGAATCTGGTTAGAGCTCTTGAAAGATTATGACATGAGTGTTCTTTATTATCCGGGCAAGGCCAACGTAGTGGCCGATGCTCTTAGTATACTGTCTATGGGTAGTGTTTCTCATGTCGAGGACAGTAAGAAGAAGTTATCCTAGGAAGTCCATCAGCTTTCCAGACTAGGCGTTTGCTTAGTCGATATAGAGGAGGGTGATATATGGGTTCAGAGTAGTTTAGAATTATCTCTAGTTTCTGAGGTAAAAGAAAAGCAAGATAGGGATCCTAGCCTTGTCAAGTTAAAAGAGTCAGTCAAGGATCAGGAAGTGGAGGATTTCTCCCAAGGGGTAGATGGTGTTCTGTGTTGTCAGGGTTGTCTGTGTGTTCCAGCTGTAGATGACTTAAAGCAGTGAATTTTTGCAGAAGCGCATGGTGCGTGCTACTCTATTCATCCAGGGGCCACTGATGATAGGCGAAATTACGCGCCTATATCAATATATTTTGCCCATATTTTAGCCTAGTTTCGAGAACTAATTAGCTATTTCGTACACTTTTAGTCCTTTTTCCTGTAAATGAGCTAACAAATGTGATTAGGAAAGTTTCAGGTATAAATGATGCAAAATACAGCAATTTATGGCTTACTTGACGCAAAAGAAAGCTCACAAACGAGATGGAAAGGAGCTGGACGCATAAAGGACTAAATCTGCTGCATGGAAAATCTGTCCCGGGCTAAAACAGCATTTCTGAAGACTTTGGGACTTACAGACACAAAGCTGGATTTTTGCCATAATACATTAACCTAGTGCAATTAGGTTATGTGTTTCATCATTCTATTTGGATTATAATTTTGTAACCTTACCCTAGTACAATTGGGTCAAGGATTTCATTAGTATATTAGGATTTGGTTATTTATTTTATTAGTTTAGTAGGAGTAGGATAGGAGTATTATAAATACCCTATCATGTTAGAGATTTTCAAGAAGAAAAGGGGAGGAGACATTCTGACAATTCATTCATCTCCTTACAATTAAGACATCTTCCTACAACCCATTCTCAATTCTTCATTCTTCTACTCTTAAATTCCACAACAAGAGAATCGTTACTTGCTACGGAATCACTAAAACCACACGCCAAACACCTACTATTCACGCCATCCACCATGCAAAACGTGATATCCTTCGCATTCATGGGTAACTAAATCTCTTAGTTGGGGTTATGGAAGCCGAATGAGTTACTATCTATAGCTATGAGTTTGTGAGTTCAAGACAAGTATATTGCTTATATCATTATTCTCTTCATCTTAAATCTACATTCTTTGCGGTTCAAACACAAGAACACGCCATTCTAACATCTAACCTGTTCGAGAGAAAGGTTATTTGTCTAGAAAAGAAGACGCATAGACCAACGCCAGTCTAACATCTGACTTGTTCGAGAGAAAAGTTATTTGTCTGGAAAAGAGATAATGTCAAGGTAGTAGGACACCCTTTCCTATTAAAAAGCTAGTGCCGTACCTGGACTAACTTCTTGGAGAATTCGTACCGTTAGTCACGCTTTAAGCTCGAGAGAGTTAAAGTGAAATAGTCCTTGTTTAGGTCGAGAGACGCTTGGATTTACCATCGACTACAATTCTCTATAAGCAATTACATGTCAAGACTCTACACACTCATAGCCAATAGAGACGTATACCTCAGAAGGTGGACATAACCCCAACGCCTCAATTCTCATTGTTTACAACACACGTGACAATCTCTCTTTATTTTGCTATTTTCAGTTCTTACATTCTTGTTTTGGTTACATACTACAATCCCCCCTTTCTTACGAGACTTGCACTAAAAGTCTAGTAATTTCTCTTGCTTGTTGGCCAAGCTATTCTCTGTGGGATCGATACCCAACCCAGGTTGGGTTCTATATTTGCTAACGACCGCTTTACACTCCCACGAGAGCTGTAGATTGAGCGTTATCAGCCACAGAGATGTACAGTGATTTATGGGAAATCTATTGGTAGAGTGGGATGAAAAGAGAAATTATAGAGTTTGTGGCTAAGTGCTCGGCTAAGTGCTCTATATGTCAGTAGGTTAAGATAGAGCATTAAAAGCCTAGTGGGTTCATGCAGGAGTTGAGTATTCCTACTTGGATGTGGGAAGAAGTAAACTCAGACTTTGTGACGGGTTTGTGTCAAACTCGTCACTAGCATGATTTGGTTTGGGTCATTGTAGACAGGATGACCAAATCAGCTCATTTTCTTCCAGTTCATATCTCTTATTCAGCTGAGGATTATGCTAAACTATACATCAGAGAGTTGGTCAGATTGTACAGTGGTCTGTTATCTAATATCTCAGACACAAGTACCCAGTTCACCTCTCATTTCTGGAAAGCATCCCAAAAGGGTCTTGGTACCCAAGTTCATCTCAGTACAACCTTTTATCCTCAGACAGATAGTCAAGCAGAAAGGACCATTAAGACTTTAGAAGATATGTTGTGCGTGTGTGAAATTGATGTCAAGGGAAGTTGGGATGACCACTTTCCTTTGATTGAATTTGCATACAAAACAGATATAATTCCAGTACTCATATGGCTACATTCGAAGCTCTCTATGGTAGGAGATGTAGATCTCTAATTGGTTGGTTCAAAGTTAGTGAGGCCTCAGTTATAGGGCCTGACATGGTATTCAAAAACTTTGAGAAAGTCTAGTTGTTCAGAGAAAGACTCAGGGCTGCTCAGAGCCAACAAAAGTCTTATACAGATGTTTGTAGAAAGGATCTCGAGTTTGAGATTGCTGATCATGTCTATCTAATTATCTCTCCCATGAAGGGAGTGATGAGGTTCGGCAAGAAGGGAAATCTCTGGCCTCAATATGTTGGTCCCTTCAAGATTCTCAGTCACTTTGGCAAGGTAGCTTATGAGCTCGATTTTTCTTCAGATCTAGCTTCAGTTCATCCAGTCTCCTATGTCTCCATACTCAAGAAGTGCATAGGTGACCCAGCAGTTGTAGTCCCTATTCAGAGCATAAATGTCTAGAATAACCTCTCTTATAAAGAGATTCTAGTAAAATCCTAGACTATCAGACTCATATATTGAGGAAGAAAAAAGTCCCTCTAGTTAAGGTTCTTTGGCAAAATTAGTCCGTCGAGGGAGATACTTAGGAGCATAAGCAAGCATGCGTACTAAGTATCCTCACCTTTTCTCTGCCAACTCAGATCAAGCTCAAGGTAACAGTTCTTTTTAAGTTTACTCAATTTTATGTTCAGTGTTCATCACAAACTTGGTACCAAGTATCATTGCATATTCAGATATGCATTCTCATTGTGAGAAACTTAGTTCATCAGAACACCCCGTCATGCATTCATGAATCAATTACACATGCATCAGATATGCATGTTCTGTATGATATATTCAGTTATCAGTCATGTCAGTCATGAAATCATCTTCCAACTAGTCTTGTTCAGTATGTACATTAGTTTATATTCTTTCCTCCTCACTCAGTCTCATTCGAGGTTAAATGTTCTCAAGGGGGAGATATTATAATACCCCGTACTTTTTCCTAACTTAAAATTGTCCCAAGAATGTTAGAAGCATTCTTTGAAAGATGAATCCACTTTTGTAAAAGTGGTGTTTTTGATATTTTCACTTTTTTTTCACTTGGAAAATTGAATAAGATTTCCTTCGATACCAATTTCATCAAAATCAAACATCGGAAGAGAAAGTTATGACCAAAATACAGAGGGAAGTAAAACTGACAAGGTGCGATAGTAAGGCCGATAGACCATCGGACTAGTGATGGACCATTGACCATGACCATTGTAGTGAGGCAGTGTGACTACCTTCTGCCCTAGATTGATAGCCCAGGGCAACGGACCATCGAACTAGCGATGGATCGTCGCTCAGGCCATCAAAAGGGAAATAGTGAGGCCCTATTCTGCCTAGAAACGATGGTCAGGACCGACGGACCATCGACCCAGTGATGGGATGTCGCACCCCACCATCGCACCAAGGTAATAAATTCCAGTTCTAGTCCTAATGCGATGGTCAGTCCAACGGACCATCGACCTAGAAATGGACCGTCGCACCCACCATCGCATGTTCCATTAAGTTATTTTAAAGTTATTTCTAAAGGGGATTTTTTGGCCTTTTACCACCCATTTATATACCTAGTTATATTCGACCAAAGCTCAAAAATTTATTATCCAACTACAACAACAAAATTAGGGTTTTCCCTCTAAGATTAATCTCCAAGAACAAAATCCAAATCTTTTTCAAGAGCTAAGAGATTCAAATTCTTCAAGTTCAAGAACTTCAAGAAATGTAACCCAGGTATGCATAGTGTTCATTCATGAACTCCTTTCATCTATAAAGCCCAAGAATCTCTTTTCAAAGTTCAATTGTATGGATTTCTTTATGAATTTCATGTTGGGTTGCTTTTGTTAGTGTTGATAATGACCAATTGAATTCTAATCCATGTTGGGTAATAAATTTTATGTGGAATTGATTAGTATAAAGATAGATTCATGTGGACCTATAATTAAACCCTTGGATGATGAAAATAGAGTTGAATCATGATGTTGATTTGTATATAATGTTTTCTACATAAACTATGACTACCATATGTTTGATTAACTGCCTATGTGAATGAAAAAAATGCCCAACTAGTATGATCTTATGAAATTCCCATTTATGTACAAGCTTGTGCAAATTACATGTTTGATGAATTTCTTCAATAAATGAATTGTGGATTGTGATGTTGGTGATTTATTCAAGAAAGTCATGCTTTGTCAGTTTCATTCCATCAAGTCCTGGGGGTACTTATACCTGACAATTTAGCTGTATGCCTAGGGCTAGTGTCATGTTTTCATGATATCCTCAGTCAAGCCATGATCCATAGAATTCAGTCAGTCATGTGACTCAGGAAAGCTTTGTAATTGAGCAACCTCAGTAATCTCATAAACTCAATTAGTTGTCAGATACCAGTAGTATTTCGTTAGTTAACGGAATTCAGTAAACTCAGTACATGTTCAGATCAGTTATTCATGTTCAGTCTCTATTCAGATGGGAGTAGAAATTAGCACTGATTAAATCCAAGGATGGGAACTCACTTACCAGTATAGGGTGTGATTCTTAGAAGAATTCCTTGTGCTTTAGAACTACATAGCCAGCGTAGGTTGAGACATCAAACCTGCTAGTTGAGGGTAGATAAGGTGGCTTAACCTGCTAGCTGACTGATCCCACCATTCTCATTAGAGTAACCTGCTAGACGAGGGTCACTCGCATGTTGTCCTTACCAGTGGTGAGGTATTGACACCATTCCAATCATGGCACAGATTGGACCCCAATTCAGCTATAATGCATCATTTTGGGCATGCCAGTTAGATGACTATTTCCCACAGTTTTATGTTATAGAATTTGGATTGTCAGATATAGTACTAAAGTCAGCAAGTTTGATCAGATTCAGGACTGTATCTCATCTAGTTTCATCAGATTTAGGACTATTATATATAGTCACTTATGTTATCAGTTATCAAAACTCAGTCATTAGTCATGTTAGTTATCATTAAACTCATGGTATCACAATTTCAGATATAGTTACTATGTATGTATGTATTATCACGTTCATATTAGTCAGTTATCCAGTATTGTTCATGCATATGAACCCCATGCATTCAACCTACCTCACATTCATACCAGTACATTCAAAGTACTAACACATTTGTGCTATGGTGTTTTATACCATAGGTTCATAGACACGAGCTCCAGAGCATCAGTAGATTCCAATCCGAGCAGTCAAAGTTAGAAGTGAGTCCTCATATTTTGAGGTCATGATCAATACTTTATTATCTCATTAATTTATTTATCAGTTGGAGTTAGTTGGGGACATATCCCATCAACTCCTTATTCAGTCCATTCAGTCAGTTAGAGGCTTTCCAGACTATAATATTCAGTTAGTGATTTCAGTTGTTTTGGGTATTTCATGCCCTATACATATGTTATGATTTATTAGATCCTATATTACAGTTTTGAACCTTATGGCCTTTCAGTTCATGTTTCTGCATTATACAATATATTATACAGTATACAGGTATAGATATCACTCATGCATTAGCTTATGGTCCTTCGGGGTTATGAGCACCGTGTAGCATTCCGGGTAACAGATTCGGGCTGTTATAGTATACTGAACATGCATAGCTTGGAACGTGATTGCATAACTAATTTAGAGCGCTATACATGAACTAAACTAATTTTGGGAACATAAGAAATGACATGAGAATGGCTATAAAACTAAGATAAAGATGATTGAGTCAACTTATGAGTAACCATTACCTTTTGTTGGATATGGTTTCATGAAGAAAAGTTGAGAGGTTTAGGATATGAAAACTCAAGATATTACAACGTCTGCCCCTTTGGACCATTTGTCCCCCGAATGATACTGAGTTAGTTGAAATGCTAAGAAAGAGTGATATGATGCACCGGACACTTACAAACTAAATCATGACTGAATATCTGAATTTGAAACATGATGCATGAACTAAACTAAATTCACAATTTGTATGGACGTAAATGAGTTACCATATGGATTAGCCATATTCATGAAACTTCGGATAGTAAAACTAAATGAAAGGATGGAAAACTATATAAACTTGTATGTCTGACTGCTGAACTGGATTTCTGGCTTTACAAATAGAATTATATTGAAATCTTATACTCAACTAGAGTGTTTTTTTAACAATCTTTCTAAGAAATTTTAATAACATTAGGGAGCAATGAAAATGAGCATGATCTTAATAATATATATGAGTAAGGACTCTTAATATGGCTTTAACTTCTGTAACTTGGAACATAGGCCCATGAATCATAGACTAGGATAGAATTACTAGGCCTTAGGCTATGCAACCTCCTTATTCAAGCTTAGCCTCGCTCCTTAAACACTCGCATGGGTACGTATAAATCCTTCAGCTAAATTCTGAGTTGAACTACCCGCTCTTACCATGTTCAATCCTAACTCAAAATTTCAAGGTACTATGCATAACACCATAACACTAGTCTGTAACATGATAACAAGAAACGCTTACTCTCTCCCATTAAAACAATTATTCATCATCACTATCTCGACCTAAAGAGAGGTCATTGAAAGGTTAGAACATGAGATCCTGAAGCATGAAAGAATAACTTTGACACTTAACTAAGGCCTGAGTACTAGAGTATCAACAATATATATTCATCAAAGTGATCTAAACTGAGGACACACATGATAAAATCTGAGTTTTACTAATTATTAAGAGTGTACTATGAGTACCTGGAATTGAACATTCTATAAAGTATTAGTACATGAGTCATGAGTTGCATGACCTGAGTTTGCAGTTTGTAAATTCATGGAATATAATTCAAACTACTGAGTGAACTGGAACTCCTTATACAAGGTACTAGAAATGCACAGGATTCTATATGATGTGCGTGAATATGAACTATGATCATAGGGTTGACATGTAAGGCATGAGTAGATATCATGATAACTGAAGTAAAAATACTAAAATAAGACTTGGTTAGGCATCTTCCTCCCTAGTATTGTTTGGCAAAACACTAGCATCACTACTAGAATCTGAGAATCTGACTTGGTTCCTTTTCCTACCATCTCCCCCTTAGCTTTAATCCATCGTTCTAAGCCCGTGAAACCCTTTAATCTAGTCTAAACTGAACTGCAACCACATTACTCAAATGTTTCGGAGATGATATTACACATCAATAACAAATTTACTCTGAAAGACTACACCTAAAAGTGTAAAACCCATTGCTTATACTTTATTCTGAGATACAACTTTTACCTTTCTATGAACCCAATAGTCATTATATAATAACATAAATACTTACTAACTTAGAATCTTCTAGACTATACCTTAAGTTCACACGATCTAGAGCTTCAACTTTTCATTTTGTTAGCTCAATTATCCCATATTTAGGCTTAGATTCCAAAACCTAACATGGATATCCCTAAACCTTTATGAACTATACTAACTTTATTCTTGAACACTCCCTTAACATACACTATCCTTAACTTTCCTTAGCTTCAGTACTCATCACATCCTTAGACACTTCTTGACAACAGGCTTGCCTTACTAAACACATAATTTGCCTTCTTTCCATCATAGCCTAGCATTATCACATCTTCGAGTTTATATTCTTCCCTAAACCATGAAAATCAAAATCATACCAAAAATCTCAACATCACCTATCCATAACTCCTTAACTTAGCTATTAAGAATACCATAGACTATATAACTAACCTTCTTCCTATTTAGCAACTCAAGGGTACAACTAACCATAAATACTCTTTAATAATATTAGAAATAAAGTCAACCCCCATATCACCTTGGGTACACATCTAAATCATACCAACAACATCATACTCAATTGTAAACAAATGAACTTAAGCTATTGCATATACTGGTCAAACCTACTAGATCACTTTTATATAACCATCATCACTAACCAAGCAATCATTATTTCCACCTTGATGATCATCTACTATTCAAACTTAGTGTCTAGTGCAAGACATGATTAACAACCCAACCTCATATAACATTCTTACTCGGAAGCTATAAAATAAAATATCAAGAAACACTAGTACACTAGAACCTCATAATAATAGTAATTTATCATGATCGTAGGGCCTATCTTATTATAATCAATTAGCACATCCTCCCTCCACACATCACTAATTTTCACCCATAGATACACCTAAATTTCTTTCATAGCACTACAAGTTTCAACTAAATTCTCTGTAACCTCTAGAGAAGCCTAAATTTACAATACTCAACCACCAAATACTTTCATCAATAACCTATATATTTTAACACAATAACGACCACCAATAACTCCTTATCTACCTTCAACCAAGGAAAATATACCACATTTATTACTCTTTAACTAATACACAAGGACCTATTACATGACTACTAACTCTATCACTGATGTGTGAGCAATTGTTAACACATTTAAGACCTTTAACCAAGAATAACTGTGAAGTCTTGAGCAACGTTTGTCATTTTTTATTTTTTTATGTTTGATTTTATAGTTTAAGCTGATGGGATAGAGAACCAACAAGAATGGAAGCAAAGAAGTTGAAATGGAGGAATCTGAAGAGAAGTTTGGCAGATAACATTTGTGATAAGTAGTCAGCCTTGTGATAGGCTATCACAGTTGCTGTCAGACTTAACTAGAGATTTGGTATAGTTGAAGCCTGTGATGACATATGGTGATATGACGTCAAAAGTGTGATAAGCCATCATGAATGTCGTCATCCTTAACTAGAGAATAGAAGTTAAAGAAAAGTTGTGACAACATTCATGAAAAATCATCAGCCCATTGATAAGGCGTCAAGAGCACTGCCAGACTTATGCAGAACTTGGAAGTTGAGATAAAGTTTTAACAATATTCGTGACAAGCCATCAAACTCTTGATACATCGTCATCATCGTCGTCGGCCTTAGGAAGCAAGAGCCAAAATTATAGTGAAGCTGACGACATTAGTGATAAGTCGTCAGACTCCTGATAAGCTATCACGGATGCCGTCGTTTATTCTGAGGAAAAGCTAAAACTTTTATTTTGTTTCTTTATTTAGGGTAAACTATTTAAAGCTTTCTCTTAGGGTTTTCTATGGGGGGATTATTCATCATCATTATTATTCTAAAGGGAGTTTGATAATTTGAGTCTTGTAGAATATTTTTTAATATTATGGTCTGGGTGATGGACCATCACTCTGGTAACTGACCATCACTCCAACCATCAGTTTTAGGCCAAAAAATATCCTTACTACCTCATTTGTGATGGTTAGAGTGATGTTTCATTGGTGACTTGATAGTTCATCATCTTGTCCATCGCTTCTGGGCAGCTCAGACAACTCTCAATAAAATGGCCATAACTCTTTACTCCGATACCAGATATTGGCTAAATTGGTATTTTGGGAAAGCTTATTCAATTATATATATGTTGGTTGGTCATGAGCTCAAAAATTTGTAGTATAACAAAAGATATGCTCATTTGAATTTGACTATGACAATGTCGTTCTCAAGAATTCAATCGGTAAGGGATAACTTGATTCGTCCAATAGCTAGGACATATTTGAGACCTTAATATACATCAAAATTAATCATAAAACTACCAAACCACTAAAATTTATCTCTCATGAGGTTGAAGCATGGTTTTATTATCGGTTGGGATTCTCGGGGTATTATAATATATCCCCCTTGGGAACATTTGTCCTTGAATGGGACTGAATAGGCTAAGATTTTTGATAGACTGAACTTATTTAAAGGATGTGAACATCTAAAACATGTCTATATGAACGAAACTACTGATATACTAAAATTTCATATTGAATATGCATATCTGATGCATGGATATCTGACTGAGTTATTCTCATGAATGCATGACTAAAATTACTGATAAGCTAAGTTTCTCTTACTTAATATGCACATCTAATGCATGAATATCTAACTGAACTGACTCTTGAATGCATGGATAAATATGCAAAGCTAACTGATGCTAAGTTTGTAATGAAAATCTGAGTATGAAACTGAATGCGTTTAAGGAGTTGAAAGCATCGAGGAATTGTAGAGTATCTCCCCCTTAGGACACTATATCCCTCTAAAAACACATACTTTACTGGGACACTAGAAAAACTGAGGTGACGTACAAGGAACCTACTAATTGGATCACTACTAATGATCTAGACGTGAAACTACTGCATGACGCATGAACTGAGTTAATATTGCAACTACTGGGACTTTCTATCTTGGAATAGTTACATTCCTGAGATTTTTGATAGCATGACTAGATAGAAAGATGAGAAAACAAAATATACAAATCTGACTATCTGACTGCTAAACTGACTTGTTGGCTTTACTAACTCATGTTGAAAACTTAAGCTCAAATTTGAGAAAAGGATCTAATAATTCATATCTTGAAAATGAAGGGCTTATAACGTACCTGAATCTATGTTAGGGAAACTTCCCTGATCATGGCCAGTCTGGAGTGTACAAAATCTTTTCTGACGCTGACCACTAGTGGTACTATAAGTGGCCCCTACTGACGTAAAGCTCTACCTCTCTGAGCCATTACTCTACACTCCCGACACCTTTAGACTGGCTTGCCATATCCAAAACATACCTCACTAGTTTTTCTGCATGCACCTAGGTGAGTCTTACTAAAATCTCTACAAAGCAGATAGGTACTATCATTTATCACACTACCCTAGGTTTTGGAGCCTGGCGCCCCATCATGAATGTCATTCCTAAACTTTGGTACCGATGCACTAACTGAGGATGGAGATGATATAGAAAACTTCTGAATGTGCTGAGAATGGTTACCACCCAGTAAGAGTTAGTGATGACTTCCTAAATGATTAATGTTTAAATCAGATAGAATTTCCCCACTTTTGATACCCATTTTGTTCAAATCTGGTATTGGAGTTAAAAGTTATGGCCGTTTAATAGAGAACTATTGAAACTACCTAGAAGTAAAGGTCAAGTTGATGGACCATCGAGCATGTGATGGACGGTCATCTAAGCCATTGCGACTAAAGCAGTAAACCCGACTTTTGGTCAATTGCAATGGCCAGGATAGATGGACCATCAAGTTAGCAATGGAACGTCGCCCAAACCATCCTAGATGAGGCGGAAAGTTCAGGTTCTATCCAAATGCAACGGTCAATACTGATGGGCCATCGAGCCAGCGATGGACCATCGCCTAAACCATTGCCACTTCTGATCAACAATTTTAAGGTATTTTTAAAAGGGTATTTAGGTATTTTTCCACTCATTTTAACCCCTAATTATACAGGACCAGAGCTCATAACTCCTTTATTCATCTACAATACCAAATTAGGATTTCTTTCAAAGGTCAATCCCCAAGAACAACAAACCCTAGATGTTTAATTCCAAGGCAAGAATTCAAGCATTCCTCCACCAGTCTTTAATAAATCATCCATCAGGTATGTAAAGTGTTGATTCATTGGTTTCTTTCACCCATAAAGCTCAAGAATCCCATTTTAAACTCAAGAATTATGATTTCTATGTGGTGGGTTGATTAATTATGTTGATTTGGTTGTATGAATCCCAAGTTGGAGTATTTATGTACTTTTCATGAAATTATGCTAATATGTGGGTTGGAAACTTTTAAATTGAGTTGATTAAAGTAACCATGATATGAACTAGTGTATATGCCTAAGCCTAAGTTTATGCATGCAATGTGTTTGATAAAATACCCAAGAGAACAAGAATCATGCTTTAGGAATCAATTATGACCAAATTGATGAACCCATGCTTTACCCTTAGTTCAAATGACTTCCATGTTATTGTTATACATTGAAATTGTTTGATGGATCATTCATGAGATTAGCCTTATGAAACTATGACATGCTTATATGCATTCCTATTCATGTACAAAACCATGATAATCAAGTGCCTCCTGAAATTCCCCAATGACTATATTATGGATTGTTGATTATGGTCGTGAGTTCATGAAATGTCATATCATGTTACTTTCATGCTATCGAGTTCTGGTAGTACTTGCACCCAATAATTTAGTTGTGTTCCTATATCCAGTGTAAGTTTTCAAGATTCTCTAAGTCAATCCATGCTCAATAGAATTCAGTTAGACTCATGACTCAAGAAAACTCAGAAATCCTAGTAATCTTAGAAATCTCAGTAACTCTGTAATCTCAGTAGTATTCCATCAGTCAATGGAACTAACTAAACCCAGTCCAGTTCTATTTAGTTAATAATGTTTCAGTATCTGTTTAGATGGGAGTAGGAATTAGTATCGAGTGAACCCAAGGATGGGGCACACACTTACAATTGAAGGTGTGATCCTTAGAAGAAATCCATATATTTCAGAACTATGTAGAAAGCATAGGTTGAGACATCAACACTAGCAGATGAGGGTTGATGAGGTGGATAACACTATCAGATGAGGGTCCCACTTCTAACCTTTAGGGACAATGTTAGATGAGGGTCATCCACAGCTTGTACTTACTAGTGGTGTGGTATTGACACCCTTCCAATTGGGGTTACAGATTAGACCATATCTTCGCTATAATAACTTATTCTGGGCATTTCGATTAGATGACTACTTCCCACAGTTACAATCTCAATCTTAGTCTCAGTAATAGAACTCAGATAGTTCTACAAAATTTAGGACTGTCAGATATAGCCACCTAGTTCAGTACAGAACTCAGCTAGTTCTATCAGAAACAAGACTGTCAGACACAGTCATTCAAATAATAGTATATCAGTTATACGAAACTTATGTTATTAGTATTCAGATTTGGTAATGTCATAATCTCAGTCACAGTTCAGGTATTCATGTATGTATTCTCACGTTCATGTTATTTAGTTAGTTAGTTTTGTTCATGCATATAAAACCCTTGCATTCATCCTACCTAACTTGCATACTAGTACATTCAATTGTGCTTACACATTTGCGCTATGGTGATCTATACCATAGGTTTAGAAGCACGAGCTCTAGAGCATCCTTAGTAGATCAGACGTTCAGCAGCCAGACTAGCAGTGAGTCATCATCATTTAAGGATAGAGTGATTATTTTATTAATTTATTATTTCAGTAATTCAGAGTTAGTTGGGGACATGTCCCATCAACTCCATAGTTTTTAGACAATTTAGGTTTTCTGAACTCTCTGTAGCTTATTATGTTAATTCATTATTATTTCAGTAGCTTATTTGGGAAGCATACTTGGCTTCTTAAACTCTTAAACACTTGGGGTTAACATGTTTACCATAATCAACATGCAATTTGAAGGGTTCATCATGAATATCATATAATTCAATGCACACTAGGAATAATTCTTTGGAACTTGGGATCTAAAACATGAATAACACATAATCATGACAATTTTACTACTCAATCTTGGAAAATACATGGATTTTAACATAGGGATTACTCAATTTATCATCCATGCAATTCAAATTCTTGGAATCTACAAATAATCATGGATTTAAATTTAATAAATGTCAAAACATGGACACAATCTATTTCCGTACATCTAAATCATGGATAATAACTCTTGAAGTTTTTAAAAATGGATTCTTTGAGTTTATGGGTAAAAGGGACCCATGAATGAACATATAACATACCTGAAAACATTTAATATTTAAGGAGGTCAACTTTTCTTAGAGGTTCTTGAATGAAGACGTTTTTATTCTTGAGTTTTCTCAAAGAAGGTTTTAAATCTTATCTTGGCTTTTGATCTTGAAAGAAACCCTAATTTTGATTTTATGGATAAATAAGGACTTATATACTTTGATTTAATAAATTTAGGTGTTATAAAGGGTGGGAAAAAACCTCAAAAGCCCTTTAAAACATCATTTCAGTGCTGTTTCAGACAAAGTTGATGGTTTTGGTGACGGACCATCACTCTGGTGATTGACCCTCAATCCAACAATCATTTTTGGGCCATTAAATGGCTTACTACCTCATTTATAATGGTCTATCACTAACTTAACGGTCCGTCAGGTTGCCCATTCCTCCTGGGCAGCTCGGACAGCTCTCCGTAAAACGGCCATAACGTTTTACTCAGATACCAAATTTTGGAAAAATTAGTATCTTTGGAAATCTAATTCAATTAGATATATTTTGGTGGGTCATTAACTCAAATCTTTGTGGTATAACAAAAGATATGCTCATTTAAAGTTGGCTATGACAATATCCTTCTCAAGAATTTAATTAGTAAGGGATGTTTTGATTCGTCTAATACCTAGGATGTATTTGAGGCCTTAATATACATCAAAGTTGATCATAAAACTACCAAACCACTAAAATTTATTTCTCATGAGCTTGAAGCATGGTTCTACCATTGATTGGGATTCTCGGGGTATTACAAATACCTTTTTATATGCTAAATAATAATTTACACCAATCTCATCTACCAAAAAAACAAGAGAACTGTCTCCAACATATTTCTTAAGCATTAAAGCATGGAAAATAGGATGAACTGAATCCAAGTATGTGGGAAAATCTAACTCGTATTCAACACTACCAATCCCCCTCACAATTTTATAAAGACCTATATATCGAGGGCTGAATTTTCCCTTCCTCCCAAATTTCATGACTCTCTTCATAGAGGAGACTTTCAAAAATACCTAACCATCCACCTCAAATTCTAACTCCCTTCTTCTTACATCGGCATAGGACTTTTGGTGACTTTGGGAAGTTTTAAGCCTCTTTCTAATGACTTTCACTTTTTCCATTGGTTAGTTAACAAGATTAGGTTTAAACAAATAGGTTTCACCCACCTTATACTGGCCAATTGGTGATCTATATCTCCTACAATAGCGCACCTCAAAAGGATCCATTTATATGCTAGAGTGATAACTATTATTGTAGGCAAATGTTATATATGGCAAGTGATCTAACCTACTACTTTTAAAGTTGAGCATGCATGCCCTCAACATGTCCACTAAAGTCTGAATGGAACACTCTGCTTGCTCATCTATTAGAGGGTGAAAAATGGTACTACGATTAACCTTGGTACCTAAACCATTCTAAAAAGACCGAGAAAACTGAGAAGAGAAATGCGCGCCTCAAATGAATATAATGGACACCAGAGGTCCATGTTATCGAACTCTCTCCTGAATGTATAATTTCACATATTCTCCCTAATAGTTAGTCCTCATAGACAAAGAGTAAGTGGACTTAGTTATTCTATTAATAATAACCCAAATAGAATCATACTGATTCTAGGATTGTGGGAGACTGGTAACAAAATTCATGTTAATCTTCTCCCATCTCCACAGGGAAAAGCTATGTACTGAGAGGTACCACCTGGCTTCAAATTGTCAACCTTAATTTGTTGGCAATTTAAATATTTAACTACAAATTTAGCAATATCTCTTTTTATGTTATCCACTAATAAATCTCCTTTAGGTCATGATACATTTTAGTGGATCCAGGGTGAACAACATACCTAGAAGTATAAGCTTTATTCAGAGTGCTTTCTCACAATTCATCAACATTCATCACACAAAACCTACCTTGGTATTTCAAAATACCATCTCCTCTAATTTCTAATTCTATAACCTTTTGCTAGCTAACATCTTCCTTGGTCTGCATCAATATAAAGTCATTTGCTTGCTTTTCATTAACTTCGGCACATAAGCATGATTTTTCCACCTCTTGAATGAACAACCCTCCTTCCTCAAATTCTAAGAGTCAAAATCCTGAAATAGTAAGTCAATAAATATCTTTAACCAGACTCCTTTTTTTCTCCTCGATATGAGAAAGAACACCCATAGAGAACATACTAATAGTAGAAACAACCACATTAACTTTACATGGATGATAGATAAAACTCATATCATAATCCTTCAACAACTTGAGCCACCCCTTTTGCCAGAGGTTCAACACTTTTTGAGTAAGTATATACTGAAAGATCTTATCATCAGTAAAAATGTCAGTATGCACTCTCTAAAGATAATGAGGGTAGACCTTACATGGAAACACCACACCCACCAACTCTAAATCATGGGTGGGATAATTCTTTTCTTGTATCTTAAGCTACCTAGATACATAAGCCAGCACCTTTCCATCTGCGTACGTACACAACCAAGTTCCACTCTGATGCATCACAATATACTTCAAATCCTTTTGTACCCTCAGGAAGGGTTAAAACTAGAATTGTAGTCAACTTGTTCTTTACACTCTCAAAACTACTTTCACATGCCTCAGACCACAAAAGCTTCACTTTCTTTTATGTTAATTTGGTAAGTGAAGCATGTATCAACGAAAACCTTTCCATGACTCTCCTCTAATACCCCTGTAGACCCAAAAACCTCTGGCTTTTGGTTGGAGTCATGGGTCTCAGCCATTTCCTTACTACTTCAACTCTTTTAGTATCAACCTTAATCCCCTCAATAGAATAAAATGACTCGAGAAAGTTACCACACTAAGCCATAATTCACTCTTACAAAATTTAGCATAAAACTCTTGGTCCTTAAGGGTCTGAAGTACAATTCAGAGGTGATTGACATATCCTCCTCACTCTTGGAGTAAACCAAAAATTATCAATGAAAACTATGACACAAAGATCCAAAATTTTTCTAAATACCCTATTATGAAGATCCATAAATGTTTCATATGCATTTGTTAACCAAAGGGAGATGAACAAAAGTCCATAATGACCATATCATGTAAAGAAGGCAGTTTTGGGAAAGTCAAACACCAAAACTTTCAACTAATTGTAACCCCAATAAAGGTCTATCTTGGAGAAACTCCTACCATACTGAAGCTGGTCAAAAAGATCATCTATATTAGAGAGAGGGTGCTCATTCTTAACAATGACTTTATTCAACTAACGTTAATCTATACATATTTGGAGGGAGACATATTTCTTACGCACGAAGAGTATGGGGAGTACGGGGGCACCCAGGGAGAGACACTAGGATGGATAAAACTTTTATAAAGATCTTTCAAATACTCTTTCAATTATTTCATATTTGCAAGTTCCATTCTATACAGAGAAATGAAAATAGATTAAGTGTCTAGAAATAGGTCAATACCAATGTATATCTCCCTATCTGGGGTATCCTAGGGAGGTCATAAGGAAAGACTTTTACGAATTTGTTAACTACTGGGACTAATTGGAGAGAATGATTTCTAGTGTTCAAATATTTGACCCAAACAGGATGGTACAAGCAACCTTTGGAAATGAACTTATGGGAAGTTGCATCAAAGTACACCATGTCAAGCTCTATAAGGTCTTACATAGAATTTGTTATACCTTGGCCTCTTAAAGTCTTTGTAGAACTTACGACTCATCCCTCAAGTCGTAAAGACTCCTCATGCGTCATATAGTAAGGGTCGTAAGGTCAGCAGTATTGGTTCTCTAAGTTTTTGTCCAAGTTCTGAGTGGTTACTATAAGTTATGGTGACATGTTACGAGTCATAAGATATGAATCATCTTTAGACCAGTGCATACTTTATTAATTTTTTCAAGGTTATGAATTTACAGGTCCACTCATAACCAAATATTATGAATCGTGGGGATGATTCGTGATGACAGACGATCGAGTTTTTATAAGTTCAGTTGAGGGGCCTTTTAGGTTTTTACCATATTAAAAATTCTAACCCATGATTTATAACTTAAAAGAGGTGTTATTTTCATCTATTCTTAGTAAATTACCAACACTTCTTCTTCTCTCATTCTCAAGAACTACAAGGCTAGGGTTTCTTCACAAGGACATTTCTCAAGTCTCTAAGTTCAGATTCTCTTACAATTCATGTAAATCCAGGTATGTGGGGTTTTGAAGAATGGTATACTTTCATCATTATGTCTAAAAAACTTGATCATTAAAGTGAATTTATATGTTTTAATTAGGTTTTATACCTAAGTTCTCATTTTTTGAATATAACATTATCATGTGATTGAAGGATTTAAGTGCCTAAGAGTTTTCATAAATTCATGTGTTGAATTGCAAGAATTATATTATGATATGAATTTCATTAGTTGGACTTGAATTTTTTATGAAAGATTTATATGTAAGTATTGATCATGATATTTCATTGTAAGTTCTATGAAAGAAAGAATGAAAGGCAAGGCTTAAGCATAAGCACTGAGTTTACAAGAAAAGCTTTCAAGCTTCAGTTACATATATTACAGTATGATTAAGGTTCATCTTGATCATTTGATATATGATAAGAATTGAAATCCACAAGTGTTCTTTCTGATTATGATTTAAGTAAAGAGTAGAATAATTGGTTTTCAGTCTATAAAACCTTATGTTATTTTAAGGTGGATTTCTTAAGTATGAGCATATATATATATATATATATATATATATATATATATTGGAGTAGTATTTAGCACCGAGAAGGGAATGTGGATGAGCGTATCCTAAATTCCTCAAATCTATGAGACACCATAGGTTTTGAGTGGCAATATGAGTTAATTACAGTGATCATATAAGTTAAGGTCCTATTTCGATTGAAAGGTTACGACAGCTCTCCCCAACATGATCAAGATGTTTGACTTCATGATAGCTCACATGGTTTATGCCGGTTAGAAGAATCTCCCACAAGAAAGACTAAAAGCAAATATTTTAAAAACTAAATCTAATGACTCACTAAGCTTATTTAGCATGCCTTATTAGTCATGTTTTATGATCATATAGCTTTCATATTTACTCAATCCAGGGTGATTCCTCTACACTTAGCATGAAAGGTTTGAAAGTATATAGACAAGAGGCAACAAGACATTTTAGGAAAAGTTTCCCTTCTTTCATTATTCATGTCATGTGATTAAGCATGAGCTTAATTTAAACTTCCTTTCTAATCAAATTTTGTTTATGTTTAAAAAACATGCCTCCCAGAAAGACTAACAGGAGGAGAAATGGGAATGAGCGCCGATACCTCTACCTGTTTAGAGAGATCCCCTAAATGATCATCTCTCACATGCCGAATTTAGAGCCGCATTCACTACCTTAGCTCACTCAGTAGCAGCCTAAAATAATCAGCCAACCTTTGTCCCAGCCATTTCGATAGCTAATATTGCTGCAACTAAGATTTAGGACTTCACCCAAATGAACCCTCCTCTGTTTTCGGGATATAAGTCTAATGAGGATCTGTAGGAATTTTGTAAGATCCCGTAAAGTTTCCTCATCGTCAAAGCCTTTGAAGAAAGTTCAAAGAAGCGTAACACTTAGAATTTTAGCTAAATGTTCAAACACTTAGTTTATTTTTGAGCCCTCTAACTTTGATGAATTATTTTGCGACCTTCCATACCTTTGTTTCTTGATTTTGTTGTTCCGTTCCAATAGGTCAATGTTGTAAGGTATCTCGGGTGAGTTTCAGAATTCTCAAAATCCATTTAGGGAACGTTTGGGGTGCCAAACCAGTAGCTAAAGGATATTAAGGGGCACCACCTACCTTAGCAAAGGCTCTGGCCAATGCGCCGCCTAGGCGAAAGCCTTTGTGCCCAGTTTTCAGCTTCTTTTCTCCATCTCATTAAGGGTAAATTTAATATTTTCCCTCTCCTTTATCATCCTTAACACGAGATTACACCCTAAAAATACCGTATTATTCATACTTTCATCAAAAACCAACAACAACATAGCTTAGGATTTCTACACACACTTCAAGAGAACTCAAAAATTAACCGTCAGTTTTCAATAATTTTTTGAGAATTGGAAATCCCATTTTGAGGGATACAAGAAGCACCCATAAATTTCAAGAATAGAAACTCAAAGTGAAGAACTCACTCAAAGTTTTAATTTCAAGGTGTATAGGGTTTGAACAAGAACACTCTTCATTTCTTATGCCCAAATGTTTTAGATTTTTTTAAAGAATTTCGTATTTCAAAGATGAATTCATATTATTTTGATATATTTAAAGTTTATGAGATTATGGAATTGTTCAAGTCTTGAATTGCATGATTATTTTGTTCAATTATGTTCTAAATTGAAAGTTTATGATATAAATTTCACATTCCTATATTGATGTCATATTTCCAAGAATTTCCATGAGTTGTTGTCATGAGTTGAACTTTATTGTAAAATTCTGAGTCTTTGAGGATGAATTATTGATACTCCAAGAAGTGTACTTATATTTCTATGTTGTTGAGATTTTAAAACTTTGATGAAAAGTCTGTCAAGATTTCAAGAAAAGAATTGAGTTTTGATCCTAAGTTAAGAAAGAAATCCACATTATTTATTTGATTTGAGATAAAGGGGAAGCATATTTTCTCCCATTACATATTGTTGAATTTTGTAAGGTGGATTTTCTTAAAGTTCTGAGCTAATTAAGGAAGTAGTATTTAGCACCGATTTGGGCTTGATTTTGAGATCTCATGGCCCAGAACAGCATGCCCTCATAGTTTTATGATTTACCCCAAGTGGGTTAAGCTAGTGATCACTAAAATTTAAAGGCTCTAGTCTAATGGCAAGGATAGAATAGATCTCCCCAACATGGGCAAGACATTGGACTCTATGTCAGCTCATATGGTTATGCTGGTTAGAAGAAACTCCCAAAGTTATATAATCTCGAGTCCCAAGTATCCCAAAGTCTCTTAAGTTTTCTAGAGTCTCAAGTCTTAAAGTTCCTAAAGTATCAAGTTCTTGAGTTTTAAATAAGTTTTACTATCCTTAAGCTAAAAGTGTAAGTTTGAAGGTATATTGATTTTGAAGGCTATGACCGTATTATTCCTAAAGTTTTCCAATGTTATGATTATTAAGTTCCCAAGAAGTTTCTTGGTTTCATGAGAATATAGATTATGTCATGAAAGTTGATATTTTAAGATTTCATCTAATTTACAAGTTGATAACAAAGAAAGAATACAGATCTAGAATAAAGTGAAATATCTCACATGATTTATATTATCTATTTCCTAACCACAACTTATGAGAATTTTATTCAAGCTATGTGAGTCATTTATTATAAGATGTATGTTTTCTATTAAGACTTATGATATCGATTATTAGTTGTATACACCCTTATATGCTCAGTACATTCCCAAAGTAATGATCCACATATACGTCTGTGTGCTAGATTGTCTCATAATGTAGATTCAAGTGCTCCGTCCCAGCCTCGTCAATGATCCCTGAGTGCCTTTATCTACATCTTCATAGTGGTGAGTCCTCATGGTTCGAGGACCAATTATATTTAGATATTCAGTTTATCTAGTATCTATTCATTTATATTTAATTGAGTGTGAGTGAGTTGGGGACCCATCCCAGTGGCTCTCTAGTTGTTGAGTTGTAGAGGCTTTGTCATACTAGTTGTCAGATTGTTAGTATGTCGAGATTTCCCATATTATAGTTGTTTGGAAAAAGTATTTTCATAGTATTTCTTATGATTTGATATAACAGTGCTCGTGATTTGTCTATTTTATCTCTAAGTAAGTTATTATGTGAAGTAGCAGGCTCAAAAGGTTAGCTTGGGACTACTTGTTGCCTAAAGCACCATGTGATACTTCAGGACATAATTAGAGCCCAAAAGTAGTCCTAGGGTGTCTGACAAGCTGTATAAAGTAGAGTCTTGATTATCAATGTGTAGCACACCACATCTATAAGCAAGGGGCTACGAAACATTTAGGAAAAGTCATTTCTTTCTTTCAGAGTCTATCATGCATAAAAATATCTCTCTTAGCTATTAATTCATGCTCTATTAGTTCTAAAAATGCCTCCTTATCAAGCCCGTAGAAACATCAATGAGCAGCAACCTAAGCCTGTTGATCCCTTGAATGAAAATGCATCCCCTGTTGAGTTCCGGGCAGTTTTTCAGGAATTAGTCTAAGTAGTCACTATAAATGTTCAGTCCAATAACTAGGCCACAGCTCCACCGTAGCAGGGAGGTGATTTAACTGCTGCAAGGATTTGTGATTTCATATGGATGAATCCATTAGATTTCTATGGGTCTAAGGTAGGTGTAGACCCACAGTTATATCTTAAAAAGGTGAGAAAGATCACGCAAGTGATGCATATGTCTGAGGGAGAATGTGTAGAATTGGAATCTTATAGGTTGAAGGACATTGCTTATGATTGGGTCGTTATATGGAAGAAGAGTAGAGGAGAGATAATTCACTTATTACTTGGTAGGCATTCCAAGATGCATTTTTGGATAAGTTCTTTCAATTAGAGATAAGGGAGATGAAATTAGAAGAGTTTATAAACTTAAGACAAGTCTCTATAACTGTTAAGTAGTACTGCCTGAAGTTCAACCAATTAGCAAAATATGCTCCTGACTTGATTGCTAACTCCCGCTCTAGCATTAGCAAATTCATGACAGGTGTTTCTGGTTTAGGGTAAAAAAATATAGGACTACTATGTTAAACAAAGATATGGACCTGTCCTGATTAATGATATATACACAACAGATAGAGGCAGATAAGATAAGGGAAAGAGATAGGATAAGTGGAAATAAGAGCGCTGATTCAAGCAGCATTAGTATGGTCAGGCTAGGTCCCATGGAGGGAACTGGCCTCAGTTCTAGAGCCATTCGTCCATCCCAACACCTTTATCCGCTAGTGATCCCGCACTTAAAAGGAGACAAGAGAAAGAAAACAGGCCTGCTGTGTCTAGATCCTAAAATAGTATGAGTAAGAGGGATAATTTTCCTCCTTGTTCTTAGTATGGTAGGACCCATCCGGGTGAGTGTTTGGTTGTGCAGAGAGGATGTTTCGGTTATGGCAATATAGGCCACAGTCTTAGAGAGTGCCCATAAGCTAGAAAGGGGAGCAGAGATACCCAACCATAAGCGCAAGCCACTAGTGCACCAGCTCCTGCAGCCTGTCCAGCTCCTCTACAGGGTGCTTCTTCTAGCATTAATGGTGGTTAGCACCAAAATAAATTCTATGCCATACCTTTCCTTCATGATCAGGAGTAGTCTCTTGATGTTGTTATTGGTATGCTCCACATATATCACTTTGATGTTTGTGTGATGTTGGACCCCAGGTCAAGTTTTTATTATGTGACACCATTGGTTGCTGTGAATTTTAAATTGAGTCCTGAAATTATCCCTGAGCCTATTCTAGTTTCTACTAGAGTAGGGGAGTCCATTGTTGTTAGGCAATTCTATAAAAAGTGTCCTATTATTACCTTCATAGAGTTATATTTGCTAATCTGATAGATTTGGATATGGTTGATTTTGATCTCATTCTAGGTATGGGCTGGCTTCACTCTTGTTATGCATCTATAGACTGTCGTACAAGTGTGGTTAAGTTTTAGTTTCCTAATAATCCTGTCTTTGAGTGTTTTGAAAGCTCAGTACCTCCCAATAGTCATTTTGTTTATTATCTCAAATCCAAAAAGCTTATATCCAAAGGTTGCATCTATCATTTAGTCGGAGTTAAAGACACTAAGTCTAAGATTTTCACTATTCAGTCAGTCAACATTGTTAATGAGTTTTCTGATATTTTTTCGAAAGATCTCCCAGTGGTACCTCTCGATAAAGAGATAAAATTTGGGATTGATATTCTTCTTGACACTTAGCCTATTTTTATTCTTCCCTACCATATGGCACCCGTAGAGCTTAAGGAGTTTATATAACAACTCAAAGATCTTTTAGACATAGGTTTCATAAGGCCTAGTGTATCTCATTGGGGCGCACCCATCCTATTCGTATGGAAGAAATATGGTTCTTCGTATATGTGCATCGACTATTTTTAGCTTAATAAATTTACAGTCAAGAACAAGTACCCTCTTCTTAGAATTGATGACTTATTTGACCAACTCCAGGGTGCAAGTTATTTCTCCAAGATAGAACTTAGATCCAGTTATCACCAACTCAAATTAAGGGAGTGTGACATCCCAAAGACAGCCTTTAGAACCTGTTATAGTCACTTTGAGTTTCTTGTCATGTCTTTTGGACTAAATAATGTTCCCGCGTCCTTCATAGACCTCATGAATTGAGTGTTCAAGCAGTATCTTGATATGTTTGTCATTGTTTTCATAGATGATATTCTTTTGTATTCTCGAAGTGAGTTTGACCATGCATATTATCTTAGAATTGTCTTAGAAACTCTTAGAGATCGCCAGTTGTTCGCTAAATTCAGCAAGTGTGAGTTTTGTCTAAAATCCGTAGCTTTTCTAGGTCATATTATTTCAGCTGAAGGCATTAGAGTTGATCCCTAAAAGATACAAGCTGTACGAAATTAGCCTAGACCTATCTCTCCAACATACATTAGGAGTTTCTTGGGTCTAGCTGTCTATTACCGCCATTTTTTTGAGGTTTTCTCTTCTATTGCATCTCCTATGACCCGGTTGACCCAAAAGAAAGTTAAGTTCCTTTGGTCAGATTTTTGTGAGAAGAGTTTAAGGAGTTGAATGCTAGACTCACCTCAGCCCCTGTGTTGACTTTGCTTGATGTTGTTGATTGTTTTGTGGTGTATTGTGATTCTTGTAAAGTTAGCTTTCATTATGTGTTGATGTAGAGAGGTAAGGTTATAGCCTATGCCTCTAGATAGTTGAAATTGTATGAAAATAATTACCCAACCCATGGTCTTAAATTAGTTGCTATGGTCTTCACTTTGAAAATCTTGAGACACTATTTGTATGGTGTTTATGTTGATGTGTTCACTTAGCACAAAAGCCTGCAGTATGTATTTTCTCAAAAGGAGTTGAATCTTAGGAAGAGGCAATGGTTAGAGTTGCTAAAATATTATGATATGAGTGTGTTTTATCATCCAGGAAAGGCGAATGTAGTGGTAGACATCCTTAGTAGGTTGTCTTTCGGCAGTGTTGCTCATGTAGAGAAGGGTAAAGGAAAGTTAGCTCGTGTTGTGCATCGTTTCGCAAGATTGGGATAAGACTGCTTGATTCCATTAAGGGGAATGTCTTGGTACAGAGTAGTTTTGAATCCTTTTTAGTTTCAAAAGTAAAGGAGAAGCAAGAATTAGATGCTAGTTTGGTCAGACTGAAGGATTCAGTTAAGGACCAAAGAGTAGAGGTTTTCTCTTAATGGGGAGATAGTGTGTTAAGATTGCAGGGGAGATTGTGTGTTTCTTGTGTTGATGATCTGAGGTAGAGGATCATGGAAGAGGCGCATGGCACGTGATATTCTATTCATCCTGGCGCTACCAAGATGTACCGTGACTTACGAGAAATCTATTGGTGGAGTGGTATGAAGAAGGATATAGCGGAGTTTGTGTGGAAGTGTAATACTTGCCAACAGGTTAAGATATAGCATCAAAGGCCTGGTGGTGTGACGCAAGAGTTTAGTATCCCCACTTGGAAGTGGGAAGATATAAATATGGACTTTAGGATTGGTTTACCTCTTTCGCATCATCATCATGATTCTATTTGGGTGGTTGTGGATAGGCTGACTAAGTCAGCAAATTTCTTGCCTGTGCATACATCTTATTTAGCTGCGGACTATTCTAAATTGTATATTCGATAGTTAGTAAGATTATATGGAGTTCCCTTGTCTATTATTTTGGATAGGGGTACTCAGTTCACTTCACAATTTTGGAGAACTTTTCAAAGGGGTCTTGGTACACAAGTCTATTTGAGTTTCGCTTTTCATCTGCAGACAGATGTTTAGGTTGAGAGAGCTATCAAAAGTTTAGAAGATATACTGAGATCATGTGCTAGTAATTTCAAAGGTAGCTGGGATGAGCATCTACCATTGATTGAGTTTGCTTATAAAAATAATTATCACTCTAGCATCCGAATGGCACTATTTGAGGCTTTGAAGGGTAGAAGGTATAGGTCACCCATAGGTTTGTTTGAAGTGGGCAAAGCTACTGTGATTGGACCTGATGCAGTGTTTGAGGCTATGGAGAAGGTAAAGTTTATTAATGAAAGGTTGAAGATAGCTCGGAGTCGTCAAAAGTCATATGCAGGTGTAAGGAGAAGAGACTATGAGTTTAAAGTTAATGATTTGGTGTATTTGAAAATTTCACTCATGAAAGGGGTGAAAAGGTTTGGGAAAAAAGGGAAGCTTAGTCCTCGGTATGTTGGCCCTTACATAGTTCTTAACATTGTTGGGAAAGTAGCTTATGAAGTAGAGTTGCCTACAGAACTGTAAGTTGTTTATCCCATCTTCCATGTTTCTATACTTAAGAAGTGTATTGGTGATTCTGTTGTTATAGATCCTTCGGAAAGCACTAATGTTCAATAAAGTCTTTCTTTTGATGAGGTTCCCATTGAAATCCTAGACTACTAAGTTTGAAAACTAAGGAACAAAGAAGTTTCCTTGGTCAATGTTTTGTGGCAGAACCAGTCAGTTGAGGGTGCCACTTGTGAAGCAGAAGAAGATATGCGATCCGAGTACCCACACCTCTTTTCCATAAGTTCAGATCAAGCCAAAGGTAAATTCATTCTTAATTCAGTCCCCTTCTAATCAAAGTTGCACCTGTATAGCCATTCTTATCATAAGCTTATGTATTTTATGAAGTATTATCCGAAGGTTTAGAGTGACGTGAAGTCAGTTTAGCCAAATATTTCAGCTGGGTAGCCTTCATTTTCTCTACGTTCTTAACATATCTATCTACATTCAAAGATGAATGTTTTCAAGAGGGAGATATTGTAAGAACCCGTAAAGTTTCCTCATCGTCAAAGCCTTTGAAGCAAGTTAAAAGAAGCTTAACACTTAGAATTTTACCTAAGTGTTCCAACACATAGTTTATTTTTTGAGCCCTCGAACTTTGACGAATTATTTTGCGACCTTCCCGACCTCCGTTTCTTGTTTTTTTTTTTTTTGTGTTCCAATGGGGAAAAGTCGGAAGGTATCTTGGCTGAGTTTCAGAATTTTTGGAATCCATTTAGGGCGCGTTTGGGGTTCCAAACCACTAGCTAAAGGCTATTAAGGGGTGTAACCAACCTTAGCAAAGGCTCTGGGCAAGGCGCTGCCAAGGCCCTAGCCTTTGTACCCAGTTTTCAGCTTCATTTCTCCATCTCATTAAGGGTAAAGTTAGTTTTTTCCACTCCTTTATCATCCTTAACACGAGATTATACCCCAAACATACCATATTATTCATACTTTCATCAAAAACCACCAAGAATATAGCTTAGGGTTTCTACACAAACTTCAAGAGAACTCAAAATTTAACCGCCAGTTATCAATAATTTTTTGAAAATTGGAATCCCCATTCCGAGAGCTACAAGAATCACCCATTAATTTCAAGAGTAGCAACCCAAAGTCAAGAACACACTCAAAGTATTAATTTCATGGTATGTGGGCTTTGAACAAGAACACTATTTCGTTCTTGCGCCCAAAAGTTTGTTATTTTCTTAAAGAATTTCGTATTTCAAGATGAATTCATATTATTTTGCTATATTTCAAGTTTATGAGATTATGAAATTGCTCAAGTCTTAAATTGCATGATTATTTTGTTCAATTATGATCTAAATTGAGAGTTCATGATATAAATTACACATTCCTATATTGATATCATGTTTCCAAGAATTTCCAAGAGTTGTTGTCATTAGTTGAACTTTAGTGTAAATTGTGATTCTTTGAGGATGAATTATTGATATTCTAAGAAGTGTACTTATATTTCCATATTGTTCAGATTTTAAAACTTTGATGAAAAGTCTATCAAGATTTCAAGAAAAGAATTGAGTTTTAATCCTAAGGTAAGAAAGAAATCCACATTATTTGTTTGATTTGAGATAAATGGGATGCATATTGGCTCCCATTACATATTGTTAAATTGTTTAAGGTGGATTTTCTTAAAGTTCTGAGATAAGTAAGGGAGTAGTATTTTGCACTGAGTTAGGCTTGATTCTGAGGTCTCATGCCCTAGAACTATGTGCCCCTATAGGTTTCTGATTTACCCCAAGTGGGTTAAGCTAGTGATCAACGATGGAACAGCTATCCCCAATGTGGGAAAGATGTTGGATTCCATGTCAGCTCAAATGGTTTATGTCGTTTAGAAGAAACTCCCAAATTTATATAGTCCCGAGTCCCAAGTGTCCAAAAGTCTCTTAAGTTTTCTAGAGTCTCTAGTTTTAAAGTTCCTAAAGTATCAAGTTCTTGAGTTTTAAAGAAGTTTTACTATCCTTAAGCTAAAAGTGTAAGTTTTAAGGTATATTAATTTTGAAGGCTATGACCCTATGATTCCTAAAGTTTCAAGTGTCATGATTACTAAGTTCCCAAGAAGTTTCTTGCTTTCATGAGATTATAGGTTATGTCCTAAAAGTTGATATTTTAAGATTTTATCTAATTTAAAAGTTGAGAACAAAGAAATAATACAGAGCCAGAATAAAGTGAAATAACTCACGTGATTTCTATTAACTATTTCCTAACCACAACTTATGAGAATTTTATTCAACCTATGTGAGTCATCTATTATAGCATGCATATTTTTTATTTAGACTTGTGATACTGATTATTTATGTGCATACATCCCTACATGCTCTGTACATTCCCAAAGTACTGATCCATATATATGTCTGTGTTCTACATTGTCTTATAATATAGGTTTAGGTGGTACGTCCCAACGTTGTCAGTGATCCTCGAGTTGCTGTATCTACATCTCAACAGTGGTGAGTCCTCATGGTTTGAGGACCGATTATAATAAAATATTCTGTTTATCTAGTAGTTGTTCTTTTCTTTTCAGTACAGAATGAACTAGTTGGGGACATGGCCTAATGGCACTCTAGTTCTTGAGTAGTAGAGGCTTTGTCAGAATAGTTGTCAGATTGTTAGTATGTCGAGATTTCTAGTATTATGGTTGTTCGGATGAAGTATTTTCATAGTATTTCTTATGATTTGATATAACAGTGCTTCTGATTTGTCTATTTTGTCTCTAAGCAATGTATTATGTGAAGTAGAAGGCTCAAAGGATTAGCGTGGGGCTACTTGTATCCTTAAGAACCATGTGACGCTTTGGGACCCGTTTTTAGGGCGTTACCAATTTCTCTCCATTTTTCTGAAGGTAACTGATAATATGGGTATGATTTCTAGTGAGAGTGTATAGTTGGGTACTTACCAGTTGTAGGATATTGCTCTCACCTAGTATAAGCAGTGTAAGGGAGATAGAGGGGCAGATGTAGGACATATGAAATAGGAAGAGTTTGCTAAAGTATTTTTAGATAGGTTCTTTCCCTTGGATTTAAGAGAAGCTAAGCTACAGGAGTTTATTAATCTGAGGCAGGGAAACATGAGTGTGAAGGTGTATTCTCTTAAGTTTACTCGGCTAGCCAGGTATGCTCTTAATGTTGTTTCTGATGACAGGTCTAGGATGAGTATGTTTATCTCTTGCGTAGCTGATAGCATGATTAAGGAGTGTAGGGACACAATATTGATTAAAGTGATAAAGATGCATAGGTTGATGGTCCATGCTCAACAGATTGAGGAATAGAAGTATAAAAAGTGAGAAAGAGAACAAAAGAGTCAGAGCGGGTAGTTTTATTTTGCTCAACCGAGGTCGGAGGATGGTAACCATATTTAATTCTATCCAAAATCTATATCCTCAGCTCTATCTTTATCTAGTGCCCCAGTGTCGAAGACTAAAACTAATAATTAGGATCAGGCGCCAGGCCATAAACCCTAGGGAAATATGAATAGTGATCACACAAATCCTCATTGCTAGAAATACGGTGGAAACAATCAGGGTGTGTAGAGCTGGCAGTGATGTATGTTTTGCGTATGGTAAGCCAGGCCACTGGATCAGAGATTGCCCATAGAGTGGTCAATAGGGTCAGTCCATTCATCATCCAGTTGTATTTGGTCTCCTAACTCGGCAGGGTGTCGCTTCCAGTGCCACCAGTGGTCAGCGCCCAAACTGACTGTATGCACTTCATCCCCAACAGGATCATGAAAATTCTCCTGATATGGTTACCGGTATGTTACAAATCTTTCATATATATATATATATCTATGCTTTATTATACCCTGAAGGTTCTCTTTCTTTTATAACTCCCTACATAGCAGTTAATTTCAGCTTCAGTCCTGAGACTTTAGCAGAACCCTTCTCAATGTCCACCCCAGTAGGTGTCTCTATTATAGACAAACCAGTATACATGAATTGTCCGATCACAATATTCAGAAAGTCACTTTAATTGATCTTGTGGAGTTTGAGATGATTTATTTTTATGTCATTCTTGGCATGGATTGGATCTAGTCATGTTATGCTGTAGTTGATTCTAGAAATAGAGTTGTTCATTTTTAGTTTTTGGATGAATCAGTCCTTGAATGGAAAGGTAATACTTTAGCATTTAGGGGTCAGCTTGTTTCGTACCTTAGAGCGAGAAAAATGATAGCCAAGGGGTCTGTTCTCTATTTTGTTTGAGTTAAATAATCTAGTTCAGAGAGTCCAAATCTTGGGTCAGTTTTAATAGTAAGGGAATTTTCAGATGTGTTCCCTCAAGATCCTCCTGGAGTTCCTCCCGAAAGGGAAATTGACATGGGAGTAGACCTATTTCCAGATACTCAGCCTATCTCTATTCCGCTATATAGAATGGCTTCAGTAGAACTCAAAGAGTTGAAAGAGCAATTAAGATACCTTCTAGATAAGGGACTCATTGGGCTTAGTGTTTCCCCATGGGGCGCTCCAGTCTTTTTTATGCAAAAGAAAAATGGTTTTCTCAGAATGTGCATCGATTTCTATCAGTTGAACAAAGTAATCATCACGAATAAGTACCCACTCCCTAGAATCGATGACTTGTTTAACCAACTTCTGGGTGCCAGTTACTTCTCTAAGATAGACCTCAGATCCAACTATCATCTACTCAGATTCAGAGAATGTGACATTCTAAAAAACAATTACAAAACTCTGTATGGTCACTTCAAATTTCTAGTCATATCTTTTGGTCTTACCAATGCCCCAATAGCTTTCATGGACTTGATGAACCGAGTGTTCAAATAGTACTTGGGCATGTTCGTCATAGTCTTCATAGACGATATACTTGTCTATTCTCGTATTGAAAATGATCATGCATACCACCTCAAGATCATATTACAAAATCTTAACGCCCATCAGTTGTTTGATAAATTCAGTAAGTGCGAGCTTGAATTTATCTGTCAGATATTAGAGTTTCTTGGGTTTGGATTGCTATTATAGATGGTTTATTGAAGGGTTTTTGTCTATTGAATCCCCGATGTCCAGATTGACTCATAAGAGAGTAAAGCTTTAGTTGTCAGATTCTTGCGAGAAAAGTTTTCAGGAGTTAAAGACTCGACTTACCTCAACCCTAATTTTGACATTGCCTGATGGTTCAGATGGGTTTGTTGTTTACTGTGATACTTCCAGAGTTAGTTTGGGTTATGTTTTGATACAGGGATGGAAGGTCACAGCTAATGCCTCTAGATAGCTTAATCCCTATTAAAAAAATTACCCCACCCAAAAATTACCCCACCCATGATCTTAATTAGCGACTACGGTCTTTGCCTTGAAAATTTAGAGGCATTATTTGTATGGGGTGCATGTTGATGTGTTTGTAGACCACAAGAGTTTATAGTATGTGTTTTAAGAGAGAGAGTTAAATATTTGTCAGACAAGGTAGATAGAATTGTTGAAACATTATGATATGAGTGTTTTATATCATCCGAGCAAGGCCAATGTAGTTGCAGATACTCTTACTAGATTATCTATGGATAGTATGGCTCATGTTGAGAATGATAAGAAACAGTTGGTTTAGGAGGTTCATCTGTTGGCTAGATTAGGGGATCATTTGGTTGACTCAACTAAGGGTAGTGTTTTACAATAGAATAGTTTGGAATCTTCATTGGTTGCTAAAGTGAAAGAAAAGCAAAACAGGGACTCTAGTCTAGTTAAGTTGAATGAGTCAATCAGATATCAAAAAGAAGAGGTTTTCTCACAAGAGGGAGATGGTGTGTTACATTTCCAGGGTACACTGTGTGTCCCATGTGTAAATGAGTTGAGACGTCAAATTCTTGCAGAAGCACATAGTGCATGTTACTCTATTCATCTAGGGGACACTAAGGAGTTCCATGATTTGTGAGAGACCTATTGGTGGAGTGGTATAAAGAGGGATATTACAGAGTTTGTAGCTAAGTGATCTATTTGTTAGCAGGTTAAAATTGAGCACCAAAAGTCTAGTGGTTCTATGCAGGAGTTTAGGATTCCCACTTAGAAGTGGGAATAGGTGAACAAGGACTTTGTGATAGGTTTACCTCATACTCATCATCAGCATGATTCAATTTGGGTCATTATGAACAAAATGACAAAATCAGCCCATTTTTTGCCAGTCCATACTTCTTATTTGGCCGGGGACTATGCCAAGCTCTATATTACAGAGTTGATTAGGTTGAATGGAGTACCATTGTCCATCATTTAAGATAGAGTAACTCATTTTACCTATCATTTTTGGAAGGCTTTTCAGAAGGCTCTTGGCAGCTAAGTTTGTCCCAGTATAGACTTTCACCTTCAGATAGATGGTCGGGCAGAAAGGAGCCTTCAGACCTTAGAGAAAATGTTAAGAGCTTGTGATATCAACTTTAAGGGTAGTTGGGATGATCACTTTCCTTTGGTTGACTTTTCCTACAATAACTGTTATCGTTCTAGTATCTAGATGGCTCCATTTGATGCTCTATATGGGAGGAGATACAGATCTCCTATTAGTTGGTTTGAGTTAAGTGAGACAGCATTGATACGGCCAGAGTTAGTGTTTGATGCTTTGGAAAAAGTTTAGTTGATCAGGGAAAGGCTTAAGACAACCCAGAGCTAACAAAAATCTTATGCAAATGTTAGGAGAAAGGATCTTAAATTTGAGATTGGTGATTTTGTAGATTTGAAAATCTCTCCCATGAAGGGAGTAAAGAGATTTGGCAAAAATGGAAAGCTCAGTCCTTGATATGTAGGTCCTTTCAAGATCATGAGCCATTTTTGAAAAGTAGTGTATGAGCATAAGTTGCCTGTAGAATTGGCATCAGTGCATCCAGTGTCCCATGTTTCATTATTAAATAAGTGTATTGGTTATCCAACAATTTTTTTTCCTTTAGAGGGCTTAGATATTCAGCACGGTCTTTCTTACAAAGAACTCCTAGTAGAAATTTTAGATCGCCAGATTCACAGACTAAGCCACAACAAAGTTCCCTTGGTCAAGGTTCTTTGGAGACATGTGTACCAAGTACCAAGTACCCTTACCTTTTCTCCACAAACTCAGACTCAGCTCAATGTAATAGTTTTTCCTTAGAGTGCCTCTTTTCAATTCTCAGTTCCAACCATATAGTCAAGTTTATGTCATTGCATGCATTGATGAATCAGTTCATTCCGTAACCATGTTCAGACTCAGTCATGTAATCATGTTTTTAGTTTTTCATAATTAGCATGTAATCTTAGTTCCTCAGTATCCTCATCTTAATTAGTCTCATTCAAGGATGAATGTTCCCAAGGGGGAGATATTGTAATAACTCGTACATTTCTAAGTCTAGCTCAGTGTAGTAGCCTATACTTTTCTTAATTCAGTTTAACTCCTAGTGTGTGAAATGTTTAGTAGGTGAAGAATATTCATAGAAATCACCTAGAGCCAAGTCGAACCACGAACCTTAGATTCGTCCAAAGGTTTGTGTTCGATTTTATAAGGGTCAAATTGGAAAGGGTATAACTATTGATGAATGTAGAATTTTCTAACGTAAGACAAATCAAATTATAGATAATTGAGTCATCTTTCCGACGATACCATTTTCTCCTAAATCCGATACCCGAGTGACAATTTCTGTCACTTTTAGTGAGAGGTAGTAGCCGTGATCATGCTGCATTGTAGTAATCCCCAGAATTGCATTCGTTCCTCTCCAGTAGCTCACTGTGATTCGCTAGTGTTGCATGGTAAATCATAGTGGAATAAAGCATTGCATTGCAGAGGAGTGTAGATTCGCATTGACCATTTCCAGTGACATAACGCGATAGCGCCACATCCCTGAGGAATTCAAATTCACACTCATTTGTTTTCCAGTGATGGAACGCGATAGCACTGCGTCATGCCAGGGTGCAAAATCGGGATTCCAGTTCCGAGTTTTAAATTCCCAAGAGTAGTTTAGTCTTTTCCTAAGCATCCAAGTCATGAAAAATAAAATATTAAACCTATTCTATGCATATTATGCTTCCTATTCACTAATTTTCTCTCTAAGAAAACACTAGATCTTAAATTTTAAACTTCAAGAAATCCAAAATTCACCGTTCCTTTTCGAAGATAGCCAAGAATTCGACTTTCCTGGTTCAAAATCTTCAAGAACACAAATAGGAATTCAAAGTCAAGTGTCTTCATCAATCTAATCAATCAAGGTATTAGGGGTTATGAACAAGGATACTCCCTTCATCCTTGTGCCCAAAACTAGTCTTTAAAGTAGAATTTACATGGAATTACATGATTTTCAATTTAGGGTTCATACCCAATTATCATTATGTGAAGATTTTGAGGGTATAAGTGATTTAAATGTTTAATTGTATCTCTATTTAGTATACTTATGTGTGTGACATGATTATATATACATTGAGAATTGACTTTCACTATTTTCTATAATTGTAATTGAATTTTTTGATTTTGATTCTTGAGCATGACTTGGTGTTAATTTCACATGAGTTTAAAGAATGGGTTATTAAGCCCTAGTTTGAGTATTGATATTTCAACAAAATAAGGCTTTTAAGCACATATGATTAGTTCATATTAATATTTTGAGAAAATATTTGATCTTTTGATCCCCAGTGAAGATATGGAATCCATTTCAAAGTTTTGAGTACAGTTTAAAGTAAACAGATACATAACTGGTTTTCACTAAAAACCCTTATGCAAATTTTAAAGTAGATATCCTACAGAATGAGTATATAGATTACAAAGAGTAGTATTTAGCACCGAGTTGGGTATGTCAACATGCCCTAAAATTACGAGCCAATGTTGGTACATATTTAGATTATTCCTTTTAAATGGACTCAGATATAGATTGTGATCACTTATATCAGGTTATTCTCTTTGGCAAGGGTACGATACCTCTCCCTAATGTGAGGTTTTACCCTTAAGAGATCTAGAAATTGGACAACATGATCGTGGTGTATGTCAGTTAGAAGAACCTCCCTAAAACATAGGTCCTAAGACATAATAAAAAAACAGTTTTTAGAACTAAGTGTTATGGCTCACAAGATTCATACAGTATGCTTCCTTATTTATCATTTATGATTTTTCAGCTATCAGTTATTCAAGCCAATGTGAGTCATAAAGCCAATGTGAGTTATTACACTTAGCAGTCATACACATAGCATTATTTTATGAATTTTTATGAACATTGAGATATTGTTTAACTTATGCATTCACCTCCACATGCGTACTACATTCCAAAAGTACTGATCCACATATATGTCAATGTGCAACATTGTTTAATAATGTAGGTTCAGGTGCTCATTTCCAGCAGTGTGATTGACCGTGAGCATCTCTATCTACATCCCAATAGTTTGTGAGTCCTCATAGTTCGGGGACCCAGTTAATCATATTCCTAGCTTTTTAGCATGGTATATTCAGTTATTTTTAGTATGTTCGAGTCAGCTAAGGGTCTATCCCGGCAACTCTCTAGTTAGTAGTGTTAGAAGCTTTTTTGACTATTAGATGCATTTTAGTTTTTTCACTGTTGGTTGTTCATAATTCCTAGTTAAGTACTTTCAGACATTATGCTCAGTTAACTCTAGTTCATTTCAGATAGTATTCAGTAGTTCATTATTGTTTTGTATACTTAGATTTCTTGTAATGTTATAGCTTTAGTAGAAGGCTCAAAGGGTTTGCTTAAGACTACTCATAGTCTTGAGCACCGTGTGACATCTCGAAACCCACTTTTGGAGTGTTACAAACTTGGTATTAGGGCCTAAGGTTTAAAGAGTCCTAGGGAGCCAGACAAGCCACGTTACATAGAGTCTAGTTCATGAGTAAGAGGTGCACCACATTTTTTAGCAAGAGGCTACAAAATAATTTAGGACATCATCATTTCTTTCATGATTTATCGTTCTCACAGTGTCTCTATCTTTTTTAAATTGTGCTCTTATATGACATATTATGCCTCCTAGTCGAGGTAATGCACTCAGAAATGATAACCAGCTACCCCAGCCTGATGACCCTCTGAATGAAAATGTATTCCATTATAAATTTTGAGTTGTCTTTTATGCATTGACCTAATCTATGATAGCCAATGTTCAAGGCAACCATCAGGCTATTGTCCCACTTTAGTAGAATGCTGATTTAGTTGCAGCCAAATTTCATGACTTCATGAGAATAAATCCTCCTGTGTTCTTTGGGTCAAAAGTAGGTAAGGACCCACAACTTTACTTAAATGGGGTGAGAAAGATCACCAAAATTATGTTTGTTACTAAGGATGAGAGTATGAAGTAGGTGTCTTATAGGCTAAAGGATATGGAGTATGATTGGGTGGGTAATATGAAAGAATGATATAGGTGAGAATGCAAATCCTATGAGTTGGCAAGTGTTTCAGCATATATTTCTAGACAGGTTCTTTCCGCGTGAGTGTTGTACCCCATTTTCCTCTCGAAAAGCAGGATTCGATGTGACCACTCTTTTTGGAATTTTTTTGAAAGAATAGTATATGAAGAGTCGCCACCTAACGAATTAAGGTGCATTAGGGCACTGGTCTAGGGCAACTATGAACCTATTTTGTTGTTATGTCTTAGTTCACCAGAGGTTGGGTAAGGGTTCAAATTACCTCAAAAGGAAGGTGTTAGGCACCCTTCGAGGTCCACAAAAGGTGCTTCCCGACCGAATTTATATTTTACGTGGAGATTCTATGTGATCAAATAAAGTTTCTTATTTTATTATTAATTTAATATTTAACTAAGTGATAAAATAATTAATGAAAAAACACATGTTATTTTTTTGTTATTTCTAATTGTTGATTATCTAAGTGATAAAAACATATACTAAGATAAACAAGGAGAAAGAAAAAAACAATTATAACAAAGTGGACTGCTTATGTAATATATGACTACCCCAAATAAATGAACATGTAAGGTAAATAAAAGAATAATAGGAATTCATCAAATGAAATAAAGAAAAGTTTTTGTCTCATTCAGATCAGAACCCCAACTTATTTAATCATCATCCGACCCACTGGCCAAACTCTTAGACAAGTCATATGTCTTAGCTTTTATGTCAGTTGGGGATCATCACTTTCGAGTGACTACCCGTCCTACCCCACATAGGTTGGATGTCAAATCTAAAGGCGTTCTAGTACAAGGATAAAACTAGCGTCTTTAGTAATATCTATCTTCCACCTATCATCCAAGAGGCATTGGAATTTGCTATTTTCATTTTGTTGTCTAGACAAATAAAGCTATGTTGCCTAGGACTCGAAACGCGTAACAAGTAGGACGTCACGTAGCACATAATTGTCCCAAGTTAGCCTCTTGGTTAATTAAACTTGATTAATGTGATAAACATGCAAAGATAAATAATTTTTTTTCTTTGTGTCTTTAACCTATGTGCATGATATCTAAGTGTTCAATAATTTATTAATATGACAAATGGTAACTGTAATTCATGTATGTAACTATGTGTTGTCAAGTTGACAACAGAGGGTGCCAAAAGTGTGGTAAATCTGTCAAGAAATTGTGCTCACGAATTTTATTGTGAAGCATTATAAACTAATGAGAATATAACAAAACATTGAAAGTGCATTAACATACTAAGGAACACAATGATATACTTAATTTAGTGTTTAACATGTTGAGAATATAGAGATTTAGTATTTTAACATACTGGATATTAGTTGTTTTATGCAGAAATGCAGTTTCAACATGCTAGAATTTAATTGTTTTGATGCAGAAACACAATTTTACTGTCACGCCTCAAATCCTATTGGGGCGGACTGGCACCCGTAACCGAGGAGGAACGGGAGAACCAGCTTATAACCTTATACTTCCAATGCATACCTCTATGAAAACCCAAAATTCGGACAGCATCATGTCGTATATAAAACGAAATAATCACCTTTATAAGCTTGAGCACACATATATATATGTATATACAATACTTGTCCATTGGAGCCATCACGTCTATTAACAAAACATCACCTTGCCTGTACATTAGGTCTACAAAGCCTCTAGACAATACACAGAGTTTAACTACGGTCGGGACACACCCCGCCATATAACAAACTTCTATACAATACCAAAAGTGATTGGATATGACACAGAAAGCCCCGAAGTAAACTGGAGCTCACTAAAAACAGCTGGATATCCTGGCTCCTACTTGTACGGTGTATGAGCTAAGGTACCTGTGCCTGCAGCATGAAATGCAGGTCCCTCATAGGGGACGTCAGTACGAAATATGTACTGAGTATGTAAAGCTGTAGATAATTTCATATGATATAGGAGCTCAATAGAAATCAGAAACAAGTGAATAAATCGTAATAGGAGTGGACCACACTTACTAGAACTTGTGACAACCTGTACATTGTATTTATTCAATCACTTTACCTTCATTCTTATCATCTTTGTAATCATTACTGTACTCTAATGTGACCATTAGGCTGCCTCTAGTACATATCAACTGGGATCGACCCATGATAGGCTTATGCCCCTAGGATACCACCCATAAACACATAAATAGGGATCAACCCATGATAGGCTTATGCCCCTGGGATACCACCCGATAAAAGAGAACTTCCATCACTTAGTTCAATTAATCTTTAAGATTGTTATTTCGGTCGCCACCGCATCTTTGATACTTTGAAACAATGATACATTAATAAGAGACATAGAAATAGACCATCAATGCAATAACAATAAAGTAAGAACCCATTGGCACATCAATGAAGTGTTTTGGAGTCATCAATGCCTTAACAAAGAAGTAGGAAGTTATTGGTATATCAATGAAACGTTTTGGAGTCATTAATAGCACATGGATCTTGTTTGAATAACCGGATGCCTTCTAACATTCATTAGTGCAATAAACATGTAAGATTTGGAAGATAAGTAAGTATTGGAATGTCTTGATATCTTGTAGGGTGGAAACAAGTTCATTAGTAACGTAGGACATCATACAAAACCATTATGGATCATATGTTATTGAATAACTTTGGAAACTTTCTTAAGAGAACAATTGTTCACTTTCATGCCAAAGATATGGTATAGAGTATGCTTTACATACCTGACTGTCAACCTTCAATACAAGTCCCAAATGGACTTCCCGTCTTTTCGGATTACTTATCTACAATGAACAATATAGCAATCTAGTATTAGCAACCAAACGTTACAATTGAATTATTTGAATTCACCAAACTAGTGGTTGAGTAGTAAGCCTTAATTACACCATAAAGGGTGCCAATTTAACCTTCTTATACACCAGTTACATTCATATGTCATGCATATTCATACAACATCGTCCAATATCATGTTTGGATTCATTTATCCTTCCAACCAATCCATAAAACCAAATTGAGCCATAGACATAAATAATCAGCAATTCAATAGTATATCACCATATCCATCTTCCATAACTCAATTACCATATCCACCTTCCATAACCCAATTACCATATCCACCTTCCACAATTCAATACAACCAAACCATGCAAAATAGTCCATAACCCTATTTCCATTACCTTTCAATAACAACCAATACATATAATCCTCTATCACACATATACATATGAAAAGAACAAGGCAAACAATATTCATACCTTAGAATTCACCTCTTGATTATGCAATCCTATTTGCACAAATAATAGGTACCGGTCGAAGCTCTCGAGATGACAAACGTAGTTATCGGATTACTTTGGAATTTCTACGGTTGAATCAAAAGTAATTTAAAGGTCAAATTTGGATAGGGTTTGTTCTTTCTCAATGATTGATGATGAAAATGAGTTTTTAAACTCATATACATGTATATATACACATATTCCAATCGATAATATAATAGAAAATGACCAAAATGCTTTTAAAATTTAAATAATGCCAAATCTGTCCTTTGGTGGACTGTTTTGGTAAGCTAAAGTAGATCGATCATAAATCTTTGCTCCGATATCAGATTTGGGTGAAATTGGTATTGTTGGAAAGATAATTCAAAGGGCGTTCATTTCATATAAAAAAGTCCACCCATTTCGTCCTATACAGGAGTTATGGTCATTTGAAGTTGACCCTATAAATCTGTTTTGAGAGGCTGAAATTAAACGAGTATAACTCTTTACTCAGATGTTGGATTTGGATGAAACCAATTGCATTGGAAAGAAGACTCAAAGATCTTTATTCTCATAGGCCGTAGATCTCCCAGTTCATTATATTAAGGTAGTTATGATCGTTCGAAGTTGACCCAAAAAATTAGTTGGCCTCAGTAGTTTGTGTCATTTACTATTCCTAAATATCCCGGCCACCGTTTTATAGTTTCGAACGTGCTCGATTATATCCAAAACCTATCCGTTTTTGGAAATCTTTATATTGTTGGAAAACTTATTCCATAACCTTCGCATGGAACCATCGACAGACAAATTTCGGTATAAATAAAATAAAAAAAATTAATTTCATATAAATAAGATCAATACACGTACTTGAATACGCCAATACTCGTACTTGAATACGGGGTGTTACAATTACATGCTGAAATTTAATATTAACATACTGAAAAATGCATTAACGCTATCATATTTGACATGCTGAAAAATTTGTTAATGCGCTGGAATTTTTATGTTAATCATACCACAGTTTTAACATAGACATGCTTAATTCTAATATTTAACATGCTACAAAAACATTAATAGGCAGGAGTTTAATTGTTGTCATGCTAAAAAATACTAACATGCTGAAAGTAGTCTTAATATACTGAAATTTAGTTTAACATGCTGACATTCATTTTAATGTGTAGAAATTTAATACTAACATGATCTAACAATGCTGAAATTCATGTGAATGTGCAAAACATGTTCTAATAATGCAGAAATTTGTATTAACGTGAAGAAACATGCTCTAATAATGTTGTACTTGTTTAAATGCGCGAAAACATGCTGTAATAATGTTGAAACTTGTTTTTATGTGCGAAAACATATTAACACATCAAAAACTATTTTTAGTATGCTATAAAATGTTTAAATCCTAAAAGCATGATTTCTAATAGGTTTAATAAGAAGATTAATTGTCTAAGCGGTTCATATGTTAATAAATGCTAGGTTTGTGTGGCTAAATGATCCATGTAGCACCTAACATACGTAAAACCTAAATTTTTTCTATCTATACTATTCATAGTGCACGTAAGTCTCCGCCCCCTGAAGTAGTCCCCAATATTTATTATTACATCAATAGTAATGTTTGTACAACAATATTACAAACCAAATAATAAGAAAATAAAACTAAATAAAACTAATACACTTTATTGTAAACACCCGGCAACTCTTGTGATATCCAATACACCACTTAACAATAACTTTTAGATACAAATCGATAGAGCACGACGAGCACAAAAGAAACAACACATGATCCTAAAGAGCACATCGTTTGAAATAGAGGAACCAAAGAAGACACATGCATATTAAGTAAGTATTGTTTCAAATTAGTTCCTATATACATACTTACTAACACAGTAAAGCATTCAATGAACAAATAAATAAGCAACTACATCATTTAGATACTTACTAATAAGCAACAATAACAGAAATAATAAGAATAATAAAGGCAGGCCCTTGTAAGAGTAATATGCTGGATACTTCCTTAAGGTCCAAAATAAACACCAAAGAGTTTAAACATATTTCTCCTTTTGTTTAAAAAAGTTAATAGTTATTTTGTTATTAGAGAGTAGTGGTTGCAACTGAAGAGTTGTCTGTAAGTGATAAAAAGGGATTTTTATATAGTTAGGGAGTTCGGAAAGTAAAAGGGAAGGATGTATTTTGATGGATCAATCAAGGAGATCCTTTCCCTTAAAAAGATGATAAAATTATTATGTAGAATTCAATCACATAAATAATTTTGTTGAGCGAACCATGTGAGTGCCATTCCTGACAAACTTTGAATAAATAATCTCACAAAGAGAGGCTCATTGTTCCCTATGCCAATTAGTCAGCCATAATAGTCCTTCAGATATGTGATTGGATCCTCATGCCCATAGAATGTGTTGAATTTATGGATTTTGTATCCTTGAGGTAAATCAATCCATGGATGTATACATAATTTCTCATGCCTCAAGTCGTCGATACCCCTAGAATACATTTCCTCATGGATCCTTCCTTCTAAGTCGCAAATCCTTCGCCAACGTTCACCTAATTTGATCCTTTCACTTTCAGAAGTGTCATGTGAAAAAGAAAATTATCGAGAAGGGGTGTGGGTAACGCAAGGATAAGGAGTCATAGTGTTTTTCCTTGGGTGATGGGAAAGAGGACTGCCAACTTTTTGGATATTGAGCATATTTTTCATGTCGTAAATTGTTACTTGAGTTCGGTGTTCAAATGCTAGACAACCTTAAAATAAGATATGCAAGGCACACAAAAATTACCACATAACATATAAGTTCGAAACATAATAAATATAAAACAAACGGTATTCAACGATCAAGACCAAGATTTAATAAGCGATATATTCATAAATATTTGAGCTCCTAGTACACGCAATAGGACAGTGACAGGATATGATATTGATTTTGTAATTATGATTGTTAAGAAGATTAGAGAGATAGGAAATAACCAATGTCAACTTTTGTTGAACAATAGATTTGTTGATTCACATCATATTGTTGATTCATCCAACTCCATACAAAAAAATGGTAAATAAGAGGAAAAGAAATTTTTACTATGGTGAGACCAAACTCATTAAATGAGTTCCTACGTATTAACAAGAGAATCAGGTTGATTATTGTTTGAAATTTTAAGAGTTGTAGAAGTCGAATAGCGAGTGGGGATGAATTAGAGGCTTTTGAAAAGACCTAAGAGTGTTTTGTCAGGACCTAAAATGACAAGAATTTTTAGTGTAATGAGCACTACAGTGAGGAACACTAAATGTAAGGAGTGACTAATAACAAGATAGGCACATGTCAATACATATGTAGAAATGCAACACATAGAAAGTAATTGTGAGTCCCTTTAAGGTCGTGAACCTCTTTGGACTTTGAATGAGACTAACATTCAACCCGTCAAGGATGCCAAAGCATCCTATGTTTAATGGAAACATGTAGCTAGGATCTAATGGACAAAAGTAGGTTTGTGACATGGTTTCTTCAAGTGGACAACTCGAGAGTGGGAAAGCTTGTGACTATCAATGCATCGCTCATCGATCGATCCATAAGACATTTCCCGAAGGATGCTTTAGGAAAGAATGTTTGTGTACCGACGTAACCGTTCGTAAAATAAAAATAAAGGAGGTTCCAAGTAGAGGAAAGTATTAGCGGAATGCCAGTTATAAAAAGCAATAACACATAGAATATAGCAAAATGTAACATGCTAAACAATATATATATAAATAAACATAATATCACATAAACAATAAAAGAGAAAAAAGGAAAGGATAGACATGGAGAAATGTAAATAACACATAAAGGGAAAGGATAAAAGACTAACATATAACAATAAATCGTGATATAAATAACAAAAGAGAAAGCAATTACGAAAAATAAAATGAATAACGTGAAGGAATCCCACATAAAACACAAACTCGTAATGGTTAGAACCTAGGATCCCCAGCAGAGTCGCCATTCTGTCGTGCCTCATTTTTCTCTCGAAAAGTGGAATTCGATGTGACCACTCTTTTTGGGATTGGATTGAAGGAAGAGAACGTGAAGAGTCGCCACCTAACGAATTAAGGTGCATTAGGGTACCGGTGTAGGCCAACTACGAACCTATTTTGTTATTTTATCTTACTTCACAGGAGTTTGGGTAAAGGTTCAAATTACCTCAAAAGGAAGGTGTTAGGAACCTTTCGAGGTCCACAAAAGGTGCTTCCCGACCGAATTTATATTTTACGTGGAGATTCTATGTGATCAAATAAAGTTTCTTATTTTATTATTAATTTAATATTTAACTAAGTGATAAAATAATTAATGAAAAAACACATGTTATTTTTTTGTTATTTCTAATTGTAGATTATCTAAGTGATAAAAACATATACTAAGATAAACAAGGAGAAAGAAAAAAACAATTATAACAAAGTGGACTGCTTATGTAATATATAACTACCCCAAATAAATGAACATGTAAGGTAAATAAAAGAATAATAGGAATTCATCAAATCAAATAAAGAAAAGTTTTGGTCTCATTTGGATCAGAATCCCAACTTGTTTAATCATTATTCGACCTACTGGCCGAACTCTTAGAAAAGTCATATGTCTTACCTTTTATGTCGGTTGGAGATCGTCACTTACGAATGACTACTTGTCCCAGCCCACCTAGGCTGGATGTCAAATCTAAAGGCATTCTATTTCAAGGATAAAACTAGCGTCTTTAGAAATATCTATCATCCCACCTATCGTCCAAGAGGCATTGAACTTTGCTATTTTAGTTTTGTTGTCTAGACAAATAAAGGTATGCTGCCTAGCACTTAATTGTCCCAAGTTAGCCTCTTGGTTAATTAAAGTTGATTAATGTGACAAACATGAAAAGACAAATTTTTTTTTTTTGTGTGTCTCTAACCTATGGGCATGATATCTAAGTGTTCAATAATTGGTTAATATGACAAAAGGTAACTATGATTCGTGTATGTAGCAATATGTTGTCAAGCGTTCAAAAGAGGTTGTCAAAAGTGTGATAAATATGTCAAAAAAATTGTGCTCATGAATTTCGTTGTGCCAGTGTTATAAACTAATGAGAATATAACAAAACATTGAAAGTGCATCAACATGCTAAGAAACACAATGGTGTACTTAATCTAGTGTTTAACGTGTTGTGATTGTTGAGAATTAGTATTTTAACGTGCTGGACATTAGTTTTTTTTTATGCAGAAATACAGTTTCAACATGCTAGAATTTAATAGTTTTATGCAGAAATACTATTTTAGCATGCTGAAATTTAATATTAACAGACGGAAAATCCATTATTGCTATTATTTTTGACATTCTGAAATATATCTTAATACGCATGAATTTTTATGTTAATCATACTACAATTTTAACCTGGACATGCTTAATTCTAATGTTCAATATACTACAAACAAATTAATATGTAGGAATTTAATAGTTGACATGCTCAAAAATACTAACATGCTGAAAGTAGTCATAATTTACTGAAATTTAGTTTAACATGCCGAGATTCATTTTAATGAGTAGAAATTTAATACTAATATGATTTAACAATGCTGAAATTTGTGTGAATGGGCCAAAACATGTTCTAATAATGCAGAAATTTATTTTAATGTGTAGAAACATGCTCTAATAGTGCTGAACTTGTTTTAATGCGCGGAAACATGCTGTAATAATGTTGAAACTTGTTTTAATGTGCAGAAACATATTAAAACATCAAAATCTATTTTTATTATACCATACAATGTTTAAATCCTAAAAGCAAGATTTCTAATTGTATTATTAAGTAGAATAATTGTCTAAGCAGTTCATATGTTAACAAATTCTAGGTTAGTGTGACTAATGATCCATGTAGCACATAACACACGTAAAACCTAAATTGTGTCTATCTATACCATTAATAGAGCACATAAGTCCCCACCACCCAAAGCATTCCCCAATATTTATTATTAAATCAATAGTAATGTTTGTACAACAATATTACAAACCAAATAATAAGAAAATAAAACTAAATAAAACTAATACACTTTATTGTAAACACCCGGCGACTCTTGTGATATCCAATACACCACTTAACAATAAATTTTAGATACAAATTGATAGAGCACGACGAGCACAAAAGAAACAACACTGATCCTAAAGCACACGTCGTTTCAAATAGAGGAACCAAAGAAGACACATGCATATTAAGCAAGAATTGTTTCAAATTAGTTCCTAAAGACATACTTAATAACAGACTAAACAATTCAATGAACAAATAAATAAGTAATTACATCATTTAGATACTTACTGATGAGCAACAATAAAAGAAATAATAAGAATAATACAGCCAAGCCCTTGTAAGAGTAATATGCAGGATGCTTCCTTAAGGTCCAAAAGAAACACCAGAGAGTTTAAAGATATTTCTCCTTGTATTTAAAAAAGCTAATAGTTCTTTTGTTTTTAGAGAGTAGTAATTTTAATTGAAGAGTTGTCCATAAGTGATAAAAAGAAATGTTTATATAGTGAGGAAATCAGGAAAGTAAAAGGGAAAGAAGTATTTGATGGGTCAATCAAGGAGATCCTTTCCCTTAAAAAGATGATAAAATCAATTATGTAGAATTCAATCGCATAATAAAAGGAAAGCAATAGTTAGGGAAATCAATCAATGGCATTGTTTTCCTTAATCGGATAGACTGAATTAATTGGAAATAAATTTACCCTAAATAAATAAGTAAAAGCTATTTTAAATAATAGAAAATATAAATATGCTTTAACTTTTATTATTTACCACATATAACAATGTGAAAGGGCAATTACAAATACATGATATTTACCGTAAATTTTGAAAATAATCACATCCAAGGTTACCAAACAAAATCATGTACAACTTGATTAAGGTAAATAAAACACCCACATTACCCTTGAAAAATTAGAGATTCAAATTAATCTAAAACAGTTCAGCAGTACAAAAATCATACCAAATTATGAACTACAAAATCAGTATATGAATCACAAAATTGATACTCAAGTCACAATTTAGTGTCAGAAAAAAATCCTAAGGCTTTTATATATGTCAAATTATGGAAGAAAACACGAAACTAGAGAAAAAATTAACATCGTATTCCACGAACTTTAAGATTTAAAAGAAAATTGTAGTAGCATGCGTTATTTAACAAATACTGGTAAATATCCAGACACAACATTCATAAAAAATTTTAGTTTTAGACAATAAACTAATCAAGGAATGGGCTACCAGATCTGGGCATGGAGATGGAAGAGAGGATGATGACTGATGGTGGCTGTCGATCTGGAGGGTGGCCGAGTGAGGGGAATAGGGTGGTGGCTGGCAGCGTTCTTATGGTTTTCGGTGGTTACATAGAAGTGGAGAATCGATAGATTTGGGCAGTTGGTTTTTGTCTAGCGGTTGGAGACGGATCTGGCATAATTTCACCGGCGGCAATGGGGATTTGGGGAGGGAGATCGAAGAGTAGTATTGTTGGTCGAGTTTAGTGGGTGTATGGTGAAAGGGAGAGGAGGACGGAGGGGATCCTCCATTGGACACTGGTGAAGATGGCGGCGGTGGTGGTCAAAGGTTTTTCCGAGAGAAGATAGAGAGAGAGAGGGGGTAGGGCAACTGATTTGGGAAATTAGGGTTAGGTTTTGGGTATTTTGAGTTTTAAAAGAAAAGGATAGGGTTTTTTGATCTCATCTAATGAATTAGTTTTGATCGACGGTTGAGATTTAAAGGTTGAGGAATTGATAAAAATTTAAATATAATTTAAAATTGTGTCACCAAATTGGCGATAATTGTAATAAAATGGCTAAAACTATAATAACTTGGGTAAAGATTGAGGCTAATAGATAAATAAATTAGGCAAAGTGATTTCAAATTATGTTGTTATTCAAATAATAATAGAGATAATAATAATAATAATAAATAATATGATGAAAATGACAATGTATTTGAAAATTGTGAATGCATATTTATAAAAATAATTTAATAAAATTACGTAAAATGTTATATTTCAGTTCATAGATTGTAAAAGTGATATAAAAAATTAATAAAATAATTTGTATATTATTTAAATCAAGAATGTAACATGTCAAAAATCCGTTTGATGCAAGAAAATGTGTACAAAAAATACTAATATTTAAAATTAATAATTTTTCTAAAATAGCAGCTTAAAAGGACCATCAAACGGTCAAAATTGGGTGTAAACAGCTGCCAGTTTCTTGTTTGAGAATGATGAAAGAATTGTCAAACAACGAAAGTTAACGTAGTAGCCAATTTGTCCGATCGAGAAAAATTCATTGAAATTAAAGCAATAAGAGGTGGTTACAAATAGTATGGCCGAGACTTCGGTTTCAAGTCCCTTACATATCTATGGTTTTACGAGAATCAAGCCATTTGTAGTTCTAGATTTAGGAATGAACAATAATCCAAAAGAATGTCATTGATAAAGGATGGGGCATCAAAAAATGATATTGTGGGTCGAAAAGCTGGGACAAATTTAATTTGAAATAATGACATGAAAGGAGATGTGAAAATGAAAAGTGTGTTAGTTTTGAGTTTAATCTTATGCGGTGGATGGGTAAGTAGGTGATACTTTGAAAATAGGAAAAAAAATATTTATGTTTGTTAGTGCTTCTCTGTTACTTGCATCTTTACATGGTACTAAATAATAAAGGTTAGACAAGTAAGAAATAAGCAATTAGTAAACATAAAGTGAATGTGGAAATAGAGAAAGCATATTTGTTGTATAGTTGAATCGCGGGATCAGCTGTTTGGCTTCTCATCGTGGGATCAACTTTTGGGCTTCTCAATGCATTGTGAAATCGTGTGATCAGTTATTTGGCTTCTCATCATGGGATCAGATTTTGGGATTCACGATGCATTGTGAAATCGTGTGATCAGTTGTTTGGCTATGAATCGTGCGATTATCTTTTGGGCTTCTCGATAAATTGTGAAATCAGGTGATCAACTATTTGGCTTATCATCGTGGGATCATCTTTTGGGCTTCTCAATGCATTGTGAAATCGTGTGATCAGCTTTTGAGCTTTTCATCATGCGATCAGCTTTTGGGCTTCTAGATGTACTGTGGAATCATGGGATCGGTTGTCTGGTTTCTTGTGATAAATTAATTTATACCTATTGGTCCTGCCACTTTTAACACAATTAGATTAAAATGATTAGCACTGATATATGTGTATGTATAGAAGATTGAACAATGTAGCAAAAACAACCATAAAATTAATGATAGAAGAGAGAAGAAAGCATATATATTGTACTATTGGATAAATCATTAGGTATTCTCATCATGATTTTGGATTGGACGTTAGGCCTCTCATGATAGATTTATTGTTTTCATCTGCACTTGTTAATCCTGTACTCAAACAAAAGTCGTTAGTTAAAAAGAAATGTGAATTTTTAGCATGCTCGAGTCCTCATTCGTCGTTTTCTACTCCATGAATCATTGGGATTTGTACTCCTTCATGATGAAATTTTTGAGGAATTCTTAAAGAAATTCTTCTCTAGTTTTTAAATCATCTTTTGTACATCATCATGAATGAATATATTGTTTACTCATAAAACTTTTGAGGATATCTCAAAAATTTCCGCCCCAGTTTAGAATGAAAGACGTCGTTTACACATCATTGTGAATGAGTATATTGTTTACTTGTGAAATTTTTGACGTTTTCTTGACATCTCAAAAATTATGCCCCAGTTTTTTCTTTGGAGTCTTATATTCCTACACTACTCAAAGAAAACATTAGCCTAAGAGGAATTGTTGTCCTTCATTTAATTATCGTAACCTCAATTGTAATCTGCCTTTATATGATCAATAGTTGGGTTAATTAGATTGACGATTTAAAAGTGTAGGAATATGAAAGAGAGGGGTAAAGAAGTGTTTTATTAGATAAAGACCAGACCCAGAGTGGGCTTCCTACGTATCCAAATAGAAGTCAGGTCAAACATAGTTCATAAGAACAAAGAAAAATAGAGAAAACAAGAAAATGTTGCTAGCCGTAAGGCGAGTAAAATAGTGATGTGAAACAGGAACGTCAATTCATGTGATGCACCTTATGTTTCTTTTATGAACATCTAGGCTCTTGTTGGATAGAGTAGGAGTGGGTCTGACAAGCCTTGTTTCATGGACCAAAATCAGCGTAGGTCTCATTATATCGATAACCTTGTATTTGACGTATGGAAGGTGACGAATCTTCTTTCTCTTCCTTGGGTAGATTCTACGTTTCATATTCAAATTTATTTCCAATCAAAATCAGACTCTCAAAGTTGTGATTGACCAGGAAGAATATTTCTAAAAGTATATTCCGTCTAGTGTCTTGAGGAAAATTCGGACCAATTCCTCCTCAGGTATAGAAGGACGTATTTTGGAAGCCTCTCGCCTTAATCGAATGTCATATTCTTCAAAAGATTCATGGGTCGTTCTCTTCATCTCAAGTAATTCTTGTATTGTCGAGCCAGTATTGATGTTAAACTTGTATTGCTTCGCAAAATCTTGAGCCAATTCTTCCAAATTATGCCATTCGTCGAAGTCTTGTTGGGTGTACCATATGAGTGCCATTCCTGACAAACTTTGAATAAATAATCTTATAAGGAGAGGATCATTGTGCCCTATGCCAATTAGTCTACCACAATAGTCATTCAGATGTGTGATTGGATCCTCATGCCCATCGAATGTGTTGAATTTGGGGATTTTGTATCCTAGAGGTAAATCAATACACGGATGTATACATAATTTATCATACCTCAAGTCATAGATACCCCTAGAATGCATTTCCTCGTTGATCCTTCTTTCTAGGTCACAAAGCCTTCGCCAAAGTTCATCTGATTTGATCCTTTTATTTTCAAAAGTATCATGTATAAAGGAGAATTGCCGAGAAGGGGTGTGGGTAAGGCGAGGATAAGGAGTCATAGTGTTTTTCCTTGGGTAATGAGAAGGAGTACTAACAAATTTTCGAATATTGAGCATATTTGTCATATCGCAGATTTTTACTTGCATTCATTCTTCAAATGATAGACAACCTTAAAATAAGATAGTTAAGGCATACAAAAATTACCACATAACACATAAGTTCGAACATAATAAATATAAAATAAAAGGTATTCAAGGATGAACACTAAGATTTAATAAGTGATATAGGCGTAAAGATTTGAGCTCCTAGCATATGAAATGGGACAGTGACAGGATATGATATCCATTTTGCAATTATGATTGTAAAGAACGTAAGAGAGATAGGAAATGAACAAGGTCAATTTTTGTTGAATATCAGATTTATTGATTCACATAATATTGATGATTCATCCAACTCCATATAGAAATATGATAAATCAGGGGAAAATAAATTCTTATATTGTGAGACCAAACTCATTAAATGAGCTCCTATGTATCCACAAGGGAATTAGGTCGATCGTAGTTCAAAATTTTGAGAGTTGTTGAAGTCGAATAGTGAGTGGGGATGAATTGAAGGCTTTTAAATAGCCATAAGAGTGTATTGTTGGGACCTAACAGGACATGAATTTTAAGGGTAACAAGCTCTAAAGTGAGGAACACTAAATGTTAGTCCCTTTGAGGTCGTGAACCTTTTTGGACTTTGAATGAGACTAACATTCAATGCGTCAAGGATTCCAAGGAATCCTACATTGAGTGGGACTCATATTTCTTAATAATAAAAATATGTAGCCAAGATCTAAAAGACAAGAGTGGGTTTGTGCCATGGTTCCCTCAAGTGGACAACTCGAGAGTTGAAAGCTTATGACTGTCGACACACCACTGATCAATAGATCCACAAGACATTTCCCAAAGGGTACTTTAGTAAAGAACTATCGTGTACCCATGCAACCATTCGTAAAAGAAAAATAATGAGGTTCCAAGTAGAGAAAAGTATGAGCGGAATGCCTGTTATAAAAATCCATACCACATAACACATAGCAAAATGTAACATACTAAAGAGTATATATATAAATATATATGACAACACATAAATAATAAAAGAGGAAAAGGGAAACGGATAGACATATAGAAATGTAAATAATGCATAAAGGGAAAGGATAAGAGACTAAAATATAACAATAAATCGTGATATAATCAACAAGAGAGAAAGCAATTACAAAAAATAAAACCAACAAAGTGAAGAAATCCCATATAAAACACAAACTCGTTATAGTTAGAACCTAAGATCCCTAGCAGAGTCTCTATTCCGTCGCGCCCCATTTTTTCCTCGAAAAGCGAGATTCAACGTCACCATTCTTTTTGGGATTGTTTTGAAGGAAGAAAATATGAAGAGTCGCCACCTAACGAATTAACGTGTGTTAGGGCACTAGTCTAGGCCAGCTACGAAGTTATTCTGTTGTTTTGTTTTAGTTAACCAGAGTTCGGGTAAGGGTTCAAATTACCTCAAAAGGAAGGTGTAAGGCACCTTGAGAAGTCTACAAAGGTGGTTCCCGGTGAATTTGTATTTTACGTGGGAATTCTATGTGATCAAATAAAGTTTCTTGTTTTATTATTAATTTAATATTTTATTAAGTGATAAAATAATTAATGAACAAACAGAAGTTATTTTTTTGTTATTTCTAATTATTGATTATCTAAGTGATAAAAACATATATTAAGATAGGCGAGGAGAAAAAAATAAAACACTTATAACAAAGGGGACTGTTTATGTAATAAACTAACTACCCCAAATAAATGAATATTTAAGGTAAGTAAAAGAATAAAAGGAATTCGTTAAATGAAATAAAGAAAAGCTTTGGTCACATTTGGATCAAAACCTTAACTTGTTTAATCATCATCCGACCCACTGGTCGAACTCTTACACAAGTCATATGTCTTACCTTTTATGTCGGTTAGAGATTATCACTTCTGAATGACAACTCGTCCCACCCCACCTAGGTAGGATGTCAAATCTAAAGGCGTTCTAGTACAAGAATAAAACTAGCGTCTTTAGTAGTATCTATTGTTCCACCTATCGTCCAAGAGGCATTGGAATTTGCTATTTTGGTTTTGTGGTCTAGACAAATAAAGATATGTTTTCTAGGACTGGAAATGCGAAAGAAGTAAGATGTCACGTAGCACATAATTATTCCAAGTTAGCCTCTTGGTTAATAAAAGTTGATTAATGAGATAAACATGCAAAGACAAATAATTTTTTTGGTGTCTTTAACCTATGGGCATGATATCTAAGTGTTCAATAATTGATTAATATGACAAAAGGTAACTGTGATTCGTATATGTAACCATGTGTTGTCAAGTTGTCAAAAGAGGGTGTCAAAAGTGTGATGAATATGTCAAGGAATTGTGCTCATGAATTTCATTGTAGAAGTGTTATAAACTAATGAGAATATTAAAAAACAATGAAAGTTCATCAGCTTGCTAAGGAATACAATGATGTACTTACTCTAGTGTTTAACGTGTTGAGATTGTAGAGAATTAGTATTTTAACATGCTGGACAATAGTTATTTTATGCAAAAATGCAGTTTCAACATGCTAGAATTTAATTATTTTATGCTCAAACACTATTTTAACATCCTGATATTTAATATTAACATACGAAAAATGCATTAATGCTATATTTTTGACATGCTGAAAATATGTTAATGCGCAGGAATTTTTATGTTAATCATGCTACAATTTTAACATGGACATGCTTAATTCTATTGTTCAACATGCTACAAACATATTAATATGCAGGAATTTAATTGTTGACATAATCAAAAGTACTAACATGCTGAAAGTAGACATAATATACTGAAATTTAGTTTAACATGTCGAGATTCATTTTAATGCATAGAAATTTAATACTAACATGATCTAACAATGCTGAAATTCGTGTTAATATGCAAAAACATGCTCTAATAATGCGGAAATTTGTTTTAATGTGCAGAAACTTGTTCAAATAATGCTGAACTTGTTTTTATGCGCGGAAACATGTTGTAATAATGCTGAAAAAAGTTTTAATGTGCAAAAATATATTAACACGTCAAAATCTATTTTTAGTATGCCATACAACGTTTAAATCCTAGAAGCATGATTTCTAAACGGATTAATAAGTAGATTAATTGTCTAAGAGGTTCATATGTTAATAAATCCTAGGTTTGTGTTCCTAAATGCTCCATGTAGAACGTAACACACGTAAAACTAAAATTGTGCCTATATATACTAGTCATAGAGCACATAAGTCCCTTCACCGTGAAGTAGTCCCCAATATTTATTATTACTTCAATAGTAACGTTTGTACAACGACATTACAAACCAAATCATATGAAAATAAAAATAATACAATCTATGGTATACACCCCGATGACTCTTCTCCAAAACACCACTTAATAGTACTTTTTAGATACAAATCGAAAGAACACGACTAGAACAAAATAAAAAACACATGATCCTAAACCACACATCATTTCAAACACAGGAACCAAAGAAGACACATGAAAATCAAGCAAGAATTGTTTCAAATTAGCTCCTATAGACATACTTACTAACACACTAAAGCATTCAATGAAAAAATAAATAAGTAATTGCATCATTTAGATACTTACTGATGAGTAGCAATAAAAATAATAATAAGAATAAAAAAACCAAGCCCCTGTAAGAGTAATATACAGGATGCTTCCTTAAGGTCCAGAAGAAATACCGGAGAGTTTAAAGATATTTCTCTTTATGTTTAAAAAATTTAATAATTCTTTTGTATTTAGAGAGTAGTGATTGTAATTGAAGAGCTGTCCGTAAGTGATAAAAAGGGACGTTTATATAGTGAGGGATTCATGTAATACCCCACAAAATTCTAAGATGAATTCAGTCCATTTATGCTTGTTAAGGGGGTACCATACTTAGAAAATTCTAGCTAAGTTCTCAGAGTTAGTTTATCTTTGGCCTTAAAAAGTTGGCAATGTCATTTTGTCACCTTAATGTCCTTTAAGGGTCTATATTTTTGTTAATTAATGATTAGAGAGGTCAATAGGAGTTCCGAAATAATTTTTGGATTTCTCAGACCTCGTTTACACCATGTTTGGTGTGCCAAAATAGTGAACCAACACGATCTTGGCTCATCGCATCGCGTCACTTATTGCGTTGGTTAACATTGTTGAAGGGACTGCCAGTACTGAGGCTTTGTACGATCATGAGACACATCGGGTATCGCTTTGCTACATTAACGCTTTGCGTCACTAATCGCGTTGGTGACAAGTTTTTATTCATTAAATATCTGTATTCTTAAGGGAAAATGGGTCGATTTACCATGCCTATATAAGTCTATAACTTGATATTCAGCCCTTATTTCACCAAAATATTGTTGTTACTCTCAAATACTCTCAAGAATAAGTCTAGGGTTTTCATAGGAGCTTCAAATTCTAGAGATTCTACCATTAGTTTTCAAGAATTTTCGATCCAAGGTATGTCAAGTGTTCATTAATGGATTCCTTTCATCCATGAATCCTAATAATTTAATTTTAATTTATGAATTCTGATGTTTGTGTTGTGGATTTATTATGTTCATATAGTTATTGTTGTAGGATTCCCAAGTTGAAGTCTTTATGTGTTGTTCATGAAACTATGCTAGTATGTGGGTTGAAATTTATGAAATTAAGTTGAATTAGGGAATCATGTGGTATTAATTTGATACCATTCCTAAACTCTAAGTTATGCATACAAGGTGTTTCATAAAATTCCTAAGGGAATAATACTTGTGCATTATGACTCAATAGAACCTAAATGATAACTTCATGTTACCATTATGTTCAAAATGACTCACATGTTATTGGTATGCCTTGTAATAGATTGATGTAAAGCTTAAGAGATTAGGATTAGGGAATTATGGCATGTTTATATGAATTCTTACTCATGTGTAAGACTCTGGTATGGAAATACTTCATGAAAATCCCTAATGATAGTACTATGAAATATTGACCAAGGTTATGTGTTCAAGAAGTGTCATGTCTTGTCAGTTTTATGCTATCGATTCCTGGGGGTACTTGTACCCGATAATTTATATGTGAGCCTGAAACCAGTATCAGTTTTCATGATAATCACAATCAAGCTATGATCAGTAGAAATTAGTCAGTCATGTGACTCAAGAAAATTTAGTAAATTCAGTATCAGTCCAGTAATCTTATTGATCTTAGTAATCTCAGTAATCTTTATAAGCTCAGTCAATTATCATATCTAAGTAGTATTAATTTCAGACCTTAGTAACTCAGTCAGCTAGCAGAACTCATTAGTATTCTGTTAGTTGATAGAATTCAGTAGTATTACATCATTCAATGGAACTCAGTGAACTCCATTCAGTCAGTAAAAATTGTACCATCAGTAATAGCTCAGTTATGCCTAGTGTGAGATAGGTAAACTAATTCAGTGTCTATTCAGTTGGGAGTAGGATTCAACACTAACTGAACCCAGCAATGAGGGCTCACCTATTACCCAGTAGAGTGTGTGTTCCTTAGTAGGAATCCCTGCATTCCAAAACTATGTAGCCAACGTAGGTTGAGGTGTACCCATACGAGTCTAGGGACTATACATATCGTTAGAGTTTTCCATACAGGAGGGGTTGATGGAAGAGCTCCCTATGAGAGAGCGTTTACTCACAGATTTTATTTACCCTTGGCACGGTACTGACACCCTTCCAGCTGGGGTTACTAGTTAGACCCCACCTGTTAAGATTCGATGTATGTCGGTTAGATGATTACCATCCACAGTCTATATTTTAGATTAAGTCATAGTAATAGAACTTAGTTCAGTTCTGCAGATTTAGGATTGTCAGATACAGTCACCCAGTCCAGTAAAGAACTTAAGGAGTTTTTTAGTATCAGTATACTTAGTTATCATTTATCAATTATCAGTAATATAGTACTAGTAACCTCAGATACTGGTTACCTGTAAACTCCATAATTCATATCAATAATAGACTCAGTTATTAAGTATCCCAGTATTAGTAAACTCAGATGTTAGTAAATCAGTATTTAGTATTGTTAGGGCCCCAGTCCCATTTTATTTATTCATGCATGTATTTCTCACTCGTTCATGTGCAAGTCACCAGTTAGTGATTATTGTTCATGCATAAAAACCCTTGCATTCAGCTTACTTCACTTGCATACTAGTACATTCAATCATACTGATGCATTTGTGCTATGGTGTTTTATACCATAGGTTTAGAAACACGAGCTCCCTAGCATCCTTAATAGATTAGATGTTCAACTGCTAGACTAATAGTGAGTCCTCATCATTCGAGGATAACATGATTAATTGATTACTTTATTATTTTAGTAGTTCAGATTTAGTTGGGGACATGTCCCATCAACACTATAGTTTTCAGATAATTTAGATGCTTTCAGACTAAAACACATTTCAAATAGTTTATTTCAGTTTTGGGTATTGTTATACCCCATTATAGACATTGTTTTATATTTTGTATTAGTTTAGTTTTGAACCTTATGGCCTTAAAGTTTATATTTTGCATATTTATAGTATATTATTTAATGCTCAGTTATAGATATCAGTTATGAGTTAGCTTGTGGTCCTTCAGGATCATGAGCACCGTGTAGCATTTTGGGTACCAGATTCGAGGTGTTAAAAACTTGGTATCAGATCCTAAGATTCAACAGTATCCTAGGAATTCTAAAAATCCATATCAAATAGAGTCTTATGCATGGGTATGTTGTGCACAAAACTTATGGACAGGAGGCTATGAGATGTTTTAGGAACAATTCCCTTCTTTCAGTATTCATGTCGTGCCAGTGAGCATGAGCTCAAATTTAACTCCTAGTCTAATATGCTCTTCCTTTTGTTTATAGAACATGCCTCCCAAAAGGGCTAGAAAAGGGAGAACCAGTAATCCATTAGCACCTCAACCCGTTTAGGTAGATCCCTAAGACGAATATGTTTCTCATGCAGAATTTAGGATTGAATTCACTTCTCTAGCCAATCCAGTCACAACTTATAATAAATGGCAGCTTTTATTCTAGCCAACCTAGTGGCCAATTCAGCTTTACCCGAATGAATCCTTTCCTATTATCTAGTTCTATGTCAGAGTAGGATCTACTGGAGTTTCTCGACCAGGTTCAAAAAGTCACAGATATAATGTGAGTGAATTCCAGTGAAAGTGCCAAGTTAGGTGCCTATCAGCTACAAGATATAGCCCATATGTGGTTTAAGCAGTGAAAAGTAAATAGGGGTACAGATGCAGGGCCCATAGAATGGGAGGAGTTTGCTATGACTATCTTAGATAGATTCTTTCCCCTAGAGCAAAAAGAAGCCAAAGTATTAAAGTTTATTAATCTCAGCCAAGTTAGCATGAGTGTGAATGAATACTCCCTCAAGTTAACCTATTTAGCCAGGTATGGTCCCTGTGTAGTAGTAGATAGTTGATCCAGAATGAGCAAGTTTGTGTTTGGGGTTTCAGGTAGAGTGGTTAAGGAGTGCAGAACTGCAATGTTGATTAAGGAGATGGACATATCTAAACTTATGGTCCATGCTGAACAGATTGAAGAACAGAAACTTAAAAAGAAGGAAAGAGAGAATAAGAGAGCCAGAATAGGTAGTTATAGTTTTTCTTAGCCAAGGTAGCAGGGTGAAAACCGTTCTCAGCATAGTCATAAGTTTTCAGTCTTGGTTCTCTTTTTACGTAGTTCCCCAATACCAAAGTAGAAAAATTAACCATAGTGATGGGGCGCAAGGCTCTAAATCCCAGCATAGTGCAAGCATTATTCACACTCATCTACTTTGTGAAGAGTGTGGTAAATATTATAAGGGTATGTGCAGAGCAGGTAGTAATGTGTGTTTTGAATATGGTGAGTTAGGTCACAATGTCTGAGACTTTCGTAAGCCTGGTTCACAAAGTTAGCACAGTCGTTCTTCAGCTCAGTTCCAGTACTAGCAGTGGGCAATGCCCAAACAGACTATATGCACTTGAGTCCCAACATGATCAGGAAAGTTATCCTGATGTAGTCACTGGTATATTACAGATCTCTCATTTACATGTTTATACTTCTTAAGATTTAGGAGATTCTTTTTTTATAATTCTTTACGAACCAGTCAACTTTTAGGTTAGACCAGATGTTAATGGTACTTTTCTCAGTCTCCACCCAGCTGGTCAGTCTATTATAGTCCAACAGGTATATACGAACTGTCTGATTATGGTACCTCAGAAAGTCAACCTTTTAGATTCTAGTAGTAATACCACTATGGGTAGAAAATTAGTAAGGGAAGATGATTCCTAACCAATTCCTATCCCAATGCAAAGTTTTGTACTTTAACCATCACGATACTTACGCATGCATCATGTCACATTTCTGTGAACCCAACTTATATTCACATTTTTCATACAATCGAGTGTGTTTCAATTTCCTAGTATGAGGAATCCTAGTTCACTCAGTGTTATGAATCATGTTCCATGAACATAGAAAATCAAGACTCAGGTCATACAACTCATGTCTCATGCTACGTTCCTAATGATTAGTTAAAATTTTAGACTATGTCACATATATCCAAAGTTTAGACCCCTCGATGAATTCATAGTGTTGATTTTTTGTCCCTCAGTCCTTAATTATAGCATCATGCAGTAATCAGTATTCTGTAAAGTACTCAGCTAGTCCTACAGAACCATGGCCTTCAGTTATCAGTTATTTAGCCATAAAAATTCAGTTCTTCAGTACCAGTCTAACTCTCATTTGTCAGTAACTAGAATTCAATCCTAGTTATAGTCTTAGTTCTGGTTACAGTCTCAATTACCATCTTAGCTAAAATGTAAGTCCCCATCCTTGTCCAGTCAGATCATAAACTCAGTTCACTTTCAGGATTACCCGATCGTAGCATATGGCCATCAGTTATTTACTTATTGGTACTTTAGTACCTCAGCTTACAAAATATTTCCAAATCATATTGGATGTTTGGTCTTGCATTCTTAAGGTAATACAATTTTCACTCTTTCATGCTCAGTGACCTCACATTACCCAGTCAGTCATTACCTTTTTTATATAATACTCTATAGTCTAAGTCTATCCTTTCAGGCTAAGTACAGTTCAGCCTTACAGATCCAGTAGTCAGCTATCAGTCGTTCAGTTAATCAAATAAGTTAGTACATTTAACCATTTGTGCTCAGCACCCACGTGAATCTTTTTAGTAGTTTTGATTGTAGTGCATAAGGCTTAGTCACTTTATCTTAGATGATATTTCATAGGCCTTGTTTCTAAATATAAGAATCCTAGCCATGTAGCGATCTCCTACTCTGATGTCCTGCTCAGATCAGGCCAAGATTTGGTTTCTCCCTTCACTCACTAGAACTCTACAGAAAGAGTGTCGTAGGAACGCTCCAATCTAGTAGAAGTTTCTAGTATGAGTTAGTTAAGCCGCCAGTAATTCAGTTTAGCATCCAGAAAGACAAGTTCAGATGTGTGGTTTCCTATCTTTCCATCTAGTCGCATTATCAAGAGTCTTATGAATATAATCATTCTAAGATGGACTAACCAGGTAGTTGTGTGTTCATCCTTGTTTACGTATCATGTCTTAGTTTTAGATCTCAAATATTCAGATAGAAGGTGCCTCATGCATCACCATAGGGGGAGATACACTATAATTCCCCGTACACTATAATTCCCCGAACCTTCATGACATAAATTTGTTGTTCTCTCTCTTTTTGTAACGAATCCAGTTTGGAGTAAGGGGTACTCATGAGTTGACCCTCAAACATCGATCTCATCAGTAAGCCACACATTTAAGGTACTGAGTTTAGATCACAATATCTAACTCATGTATCACATTCCAAACTCAGTTACGTTCACGTAATTCCACTCATGCATACCTAGTAATTAATTTCAAGCTCATTAGCATTTTCCATTTAAGAAAATAATCTCACTTAAACATATCTAGTTTCGTGCTCAGATTTCCATGATAAACTTAGAATTAATTACAATTGTATATTAAGTCATTCATTTATGTGTCAGATCAGTCATGTATTCATGCGTTAGATACACATGTTCAGTATAATATATTCAACTTATCGGTCATGCCAGTCATGAAATCATGCATCAAATATGCATGCTCAGAAAAATCTTAGCAAATCAGTGATGCCAGTCATGTACTCATGTTTCAATTGTTCATGTTCGGCATGTACTCCAACTTATCATTTCCCCCATCTCAGTTAGTCTCATTCGACACTGAATATTTCTAAGGGGAAGATATTATAAGACCCCATAAAATCCTAAGCTTAATTCAGTCCATTTATTCTTGGTAAGAGGGTACCATACTTAGAAAATTCTAGCTAAGTTTCCAGACATAGTTTATCTTTGGCCTACGAAAGTTGGAAATCCTATTTCTCCACCTTAATTTCCTTTAAGGGTCTATAATTTTGTTAATTTATGATCAGAGAGGTCAATAGTGTTTCCGGACAAGTTTTTGATTTTTCAGACATCATTTAGACCACGTTTGGTGTCCCAAAATAGTAGACCAACACGATCTTGGTGCGCCGTGTCACTTATCAGATTGGTTAACATTTTTGTAGGGACTGCCAATAAAACTACTAAGGCTTAGAGTGATCATGGCACGACGTGTTGGGTATTGCATCGCTGCATCGACATAGCGCGTCACCAATCGCATTGGTTCCCAATTTTTAGTCATTAAATTTTTGTCTTTTTAAGGGGAAAAGGATCAATTTCTCACCCCTATATAAGCCTATTATACGAGATTCAACCTTTATTTCACCAAAATATTGTTGTTAGTCTCAAATACTCTCAAGAACAACTCTAGGGTTTTCATAGGAGCTTCAAATTCAAGAGATTCTACCATTAGTTTTCAAGAATTTTCCATCCAAGGTATGTCAAGTGCTCATTCATGGATTCTTTTCATCCATGAAGCCTAAGAATCCAATTTTAAATTATGAATTGTGATGTTTATGTTGTGGATTGATTATGTTCATGTAGTTATTATTGTAGGATTCCCAAGTTGGAGTCTTTATGTGTTGTTCATGAAACTACGCTAGTAGGAGGGTTGAAATTTATGAAATTGAGTTGAATTAGGGAATCATGTGGTATTAATTTGATATCATGCCTAAGCTCTAAGTTATGCATACTAGGTGTTTAATAAAATGCCTAAGAGAATAATACTTACGCATTATGACTAAATAGAACCTAAATGATGAATTCATGTTACCATTATGTTCAAATGACACACATGTTATTTTTATGGCTTTTCATAAATAGATGTAATGCTTATGAGATTAGGCTTAAGGAATTATGACATGTTTATATGCATTCTTATTCATGTGTAAGCCTGTGGTATGCAAATACTTTGTGAAAATCCCCAATGATAGTACTATGAAATATTTACCATGGTTATATGTTCAAGAAGTTTCATGTATTGTTAGTTTCATGTTATCGAGTCCTAGGGGTACTTGCACCTAATAATTTAGCTCTGTGCCCAGAGCCAGTGTCAGTTTTCACGATACTCATAATCAAGCTATGATCAGTAGAACTCTGTCAGTAATGCGATTTGGGAAAATTTATTAAATTCAGTATCAGTCCAGTAATCTTAGTGATCTCAGTAATCTTAGTAATCTTTGTAAGCTCAGTCAATTATGAGATCTCAGTAGTATTCAGTTCAGACCTAAATAACTCAATCATCTAGCAGAACTCAGCAGCATTCTGTTAGTTTACAGAATTCAGTAGTATTCCGTCATTTAATGGAACTTAGTGAACTCCATTCAGTCAGTAAAAACTATACCATCAGTAACAGCTCAGTCATGCCTAGTGTAAACTAGGAAAACCAGTTCAGTGTATATTCAGTTAGGAGTAGGATTCAGCTTTGAGTGAACCCAGAGATGAGGGTTCACCTGTTAGCTAGTAGAGGGTGTAATCCTTTGTAGCAATCCCTAAATTTTAGAACTACATAGCCAGCGTAGGTTGAGATGTACCCCAACGAGTCTAGGGACTATACATCCTTTTTGAGTTTTCCTTATGGGAGGGTTTGACGAAAGATCTCCCTGTTAGAGAGGGTTTACTCAAAGCATTTCTTTCAGTACTGACACCCTTCAGGCTGGGGTTATAGGTTGGGCCCACCAGTTCAGATTCAGGCAATGTCAGTTAGATAATTATCTCCCACAATCTCATTTTTAGATTCAGTCTTAGTAAAGAACTCAATTCAGTTCTACAGATATCAGGACTATCAGATACAGTCATCCAGTTTATTCTTAAACTCAGATAGTTCTTCAAATTTAGGATTGTCAAATATAGTCACCCAGTCTAGTAAAGAAATCATAGAGTTTTTCAGTATCAGTATACTCAATTATCTGTTATCAATAATATAGTACTAGTAACCTCAGATACCGGTTAACTGTAAACTCCATAATTCATATCATCGATATACTCCGTTATTCAGTATCCCAGTATTAGTAAAATCAGATGTCATTACATCAGTATTCAGTATTGTCACTTTCCTAGTCCTAGTTTTTATATTCAATCATGTATTTCTCACGCGCTCAAGCTTAAGTCATCAGTCAGTTATTATTGTTCATGTATATGAACCTTTGTATTTAGCTTACCTCACTTTTATGCAGGTACATTCAATCGTACTGACGCCTTTGTGCTATGGTGTTTTATACCATTGGTTTAGAAGCACGAGCTCCCAAGCATCTTTAGTAGATCAGACATTCAGCAGCTAGACTAACAGTGAGTTCTCATCATTCTAGGATAGCATAATTATTTTATTACTTTATTATTTATGTTGTTCAGAGTTACTTGGGGACATGTCCCATCAACTCCATAACTTTCAGACAGTTTAGATGCTTTCAGACTAAACATGTTTCTCATAGTTTATTTCAGTTTTGGGTGTTGTTATACCCCATTACAGACATCGTATTATATTCAGTATTAATTTAATTTTGAACCTTATGGGCTTACAACTTATATTCTGCATATTTACAGTATATTATTCATTGCTCAGTTACAGATATCAATCATGGATAAGCTTGTGATCCTTCGGGGTCATGAGCACCGTGTAGCATTTCAGGTACCAGATTTGGGGCGTTACTAGTTAGGAAAGTAAAAGGGAAAGAAGTATTTTGATAAGTCAATCAAGGAGATCCTTTCCCTTAAAAAGATGATAAAATCAATTATGTAGAATTCAATCGCATAATAAAAGGAAAGCAAAAGTTGAGGAAATCAATCAACGATATTATTTTCATTAATGGGATAGACTGAATCAATTGGAAATAAATTTACACTAAATAAAAAGTAAAAGATGTTTTAAATAATAGAGAATATAAATATGCATTAACTTTTGTTATTTACCACATATAACAATGTGAAAGAGCAATTATAAATACAGGCTATTTACTATAAATTTTGAACATAATCACATCCAATGTTACCAAAATAAAATCATAAGCAACTTGATTAAGGTAAACAAAACACCCACATTACCCATGAAAAATTAGATATTCAAATTAATCTAAAACACTACAGCAGTACAAAAATCATAACAAATTATGAACCACAAAATTAGTTTATGAATCACAAAATTGATACGCAGGTCACAATTTAGGGTCAGACAAGAATCCTAAGGCTTTTACATATGTCAAATTATGGAAGCAAAACACGAAACTAGAGAAAAACTTTACATCACATTCCACGAACTTCAAGATTTATAAGAAGACTATAGGAGCATGCCTTATTTAACAAATATTGTTAAACATGCAGACACAACAGTCATCAGAAATTTTAGTTTTAGGGAAAAAATTAATCAAGAAAAACAAACCCGGGATGAGTTCTAACATCCATCGATGTTCGACGAAGGGACTACTAGATCTGGGTATGGAGATGAGGGGAGGGCGACAGCTGCTAGTGGCCATCGATCTAGAGAGTGGCTGAGTAAAGGGAATGGGATAGCGGATAGAAGAGTTTTAGTTATTGTCGATAGTAGCATTGCGGTGGAGAATCGATGGAGTTAGGTAGTTGGTTTCTGTCCAGCGGTTGGAGACAGATCTGGCATAATTTTGCTGGCAGCGATGGGGATTTAGGGAGGGAGATCAGAGAGTAGTATTATTGGTGGAGATCAACGACTATGATTTAAAGGCTGAGGAATTGATCAAAATTTAAATATAATTTAAAATAGTTCCACCAAATTGGCTATAATTGTAATAAAATGGCTAAAATTGTAATAACTTGGGTAAAGATTGAGGCTAAAAGATAGATAAATTTGGCCAAGTGATTTCAAATTAGGTTGTTAGTTAAATAATAGTATAGATAATAATAAATAATAAATAATAATAATAATAATAAATATTAAATGATAATAATAATAATAAATATTATGATGAAAATAACAGTGTATTTGAAAATTGTGAGTGTATATTTATAAAAATAATTTAATAAAATATTAATAAAATTATGTAAAATGATATATTTGATTTAATAGATTGTAAAAGTGATATCAAAAAATTAATAAAATAATCTATATATTTTTTTAAATCATCAATGTGACATGTCAAAAATTCGTTCGATGCAAGAAAATGTCTAAAAAAAATGCTAATATTTAAAATAAATAATTTTACTAAAATAACAGCCTAAAAGAAGCATCGAGCGGTCAAAATTGGGTGTCAACAGTGAGTTGAGAGAAGCTAATGTAGAGGAGTTCATAAACCTAAGGTAGGGCTCAATGTTAATGATGGAGTACTGCCTTATGTTCAATCAGTTGTCGATGTATGCCCCTAGCACGATGGCTGACCCTAGGTTAGGTATGAGTAAGTTTGTTACTGGAGTATCTAGTTTGATGGTCAATGAGTGTAGGACTGCCATGCTTATTAGGGATATGGATCTTGTTGGGCTGATAATTCAAGATCAACAAATTGAGGCAGAAAAGTTGAATGGGAGAGAAAGGGGAAATAAGGAGGCTAGGATCGAGTAGTTTGACTGTAGCCAAACAAGGTCTGGAGGGGGAAGTCGTTCTCAATTTCAAAGCCGCCAGTCTTTGTTGGAGCCATCTTCAGCTAGATCTCCTGCACCTAGAGACAAGAATGACTAGTGGGGTAAAACTTCTATATCTAGGTCTTAGAGTGGTGTGGGTGGAAAACCGAGTTATCTTTCATGTGCTAATTAGGGTAATAATCATCCTGGTGAGTGTTTGTTAGGACAGAAAGGTTGTTATGGATGTGGTAAGTTGTGTCACAAAATCAAAGAATGTCCACATACTGAGCAGGGAGGCAGGGATGTTCGTCTCTAAACTTAGGATACTAATGCATTAGCTCTACTAGGTCGCCCATCCTCTTCTCAAGGTACATCATCTAGTACCGATGGCGATTAGCACCAGAATTAGTTCTATGCTTACCATCCAGTCAGGAGCAGAAGATTTTGCCAGATATTGTTACTGGTATACTTCGTGTCTTTAATCTTGATGTTTATGTATTATTGGACCCCGGGTCAAATTTCTCTTATATGACCACGATAGTTGCAGTGATTTTGGGTCAAGTCCTAAGAAACTCCTTAAGACCTTCTTAGTTTCTACCCCAGTGGGCGAGTCAATTAATGCCAAGCTGATCTATAGAAAGTTTCTTATTACTACCCTTCATAAGATCATATTAGAAGACTTAATAGAGTCAGATATAGTTAACTTTAAACATATTATGGGCATGGATTGGCTACATTCCTATTATTTATATGTAGATTATCGCACTCTAATAATGAAGTTTAAGTTTCCTAATAAGCCAACCATTAAGGGGGAAGGTAATTCAGTGTCTCCGAAGAGTCATTTGGTACCTTATCTTAAGGACAGAAAGTTGATATCAAAAGGGTGCATCTATCATCTAGTTCGAGTCAAAGATACTAAGTCTAAGGCTCCAACAGTTCAGTCAATCCTCATAGTCAATGAGTTTCCTAAAGTTTTCCCCGAAGATTTGCTCAGGGTACCTCCCAATAGAGAAATAGAATTTGGTATTGACCTTTTTCCAGATACACAAAACATCCCATTCCTCTATATAGTATGGTTCCAATTGAGCTTAAGAATTTAAAAGAGCAGCTTAAAGACCTCTTAGATAAAGGTTTCAAAAGGCCCAGTGTCTCTCCATAGAGTGCTCCCATCCTATTTGAGCATAACTAACATTGTTTACTCCGAATGTGTATCGACTACCATCAATTGAATAAAGTCACAATCAAAAAGAAATATCCTCTTCTCAAAATTGATGACTTATTCAATAAACTCCAAGGTGCAAGTTACCTCTCTAAGATAGACCTTAGATCCGGCTATCACCAACTTAGAGTAAAGGAATGTGATATTCTAAAGATAGCTTTTAGGACCCGTTATGGTCATTTTGAGTTTCTAGTTGTGTCCTTCGGGCTGGCAAGATCTAGCATCCTTTATGGACTTGATGAACAGAGTGTTGAAATAGTATTTGGACGTATGTGTTTGCCAAATTCAGCAAGTGTGAAGTTTGGCTAAGATACATAGCTTTCCTTAGTCATATTATTTTTGGTGATGGACTTAGAGTTGATACCCAAAAGACCAAAGTTGTGACAAACTAGCCTAGAATCATCTCTTCATCAGACAACAGGAGTTTCTTGGGTTCAGTTGGCTATTACCGATGTTTTGTTGAGGGTTTTTCATCTACTGTGTCCCCCATGTCTATATTGACTCAAAATAAGGTTAAGTTTAAGTGGTTAGATTCTTGTGAGTAGAATTTTTAGGACTTGAAGGCTTGACTCACTTTTGCCCCAATCTTAGCGCTACCTGATGGTACAGATGTATTTGTTGTCTATTGTGATGCTTCTAGAGTTGTTCTGGGTTGTGTTTTGATGCAGAAAGGTAAGGTTATAGCCTATGCCTCTATACATCTTAAGTCTCATGAAGATAACTACCCTACCCATGACCTTTAGCTAGCTGTTGTTGTGTTTGCATTAAAAATCTAGAGGAACTATCTTTATGGGGTGCATGTTGATGTGTTCACGGATCACAAAAGCTTGCAATATGTCTTTACACAAAGGGAGTTAAATCTCTGTCATAGAATGTGGTTAGAATTATTGAAAGATTATGATATAAATATTTTGTATCATCCTAGCAAGGCCAATTATATGGAAGACACCCTTAGTAGACTGTCTATGGGCAGTGTCACCTATGTGGAGAATGATAAGAACAAATTAGTTTGGTAGGTTCATAAGATGGATAGATTAGGTGTGCGGTTTGTTCACTCATCTTAGGGGAATGTTTAGGTTCAGAGTAGTTCAGATTCTTCTTTAGTTTTCGAAGATAAAGAGAAATAATATAAGGACTCTAGTTTGGTCAAGCTGAAAGGGTCAGTTAAAGACCAAAAGGTAGAGGTTTTCTTCCATGGGGAGATGGTGTGTTGAGATACCAGAGTATGTTATGTGTGTTGTGCGTTGACGATTTGAGGCAGCTAATTATTGAAGAAGCGTATTATGCGCATTACTCCATTCACCTAGGATCTATCAAGACGTACCGCAATTTGCAGGAAGTCTATTAGTAGAGTGGTATGAAGAAATATATCATAGAGCAGAAAAGTAGAGCAGAAAAGTAGAGCATACAGGTTAAAGTAGAGCAGAAAAGACCTGCTGGTACATTGCAGGAGTTTAGTATTCCCACTTTGATGTAGTAAGAAGTGTGCATGGATTTTATGACAGGATTATCCCATTTGCGTCATCAGCATGAATTGATTTAGGTTATTATAGATAGGTTGACTAAAGCAGCTCATTTCTTTCCAGTTCATATGTCCTACTCAGCCAATGATTATGCTAAGCTGTTTATTAGAGAGTTGGTCTGATTGCATGGAGTTCTTTTTTCCATCATTTTGGATAGGGGTACTAAGTTTACCTCACTTTTGGAAAGCCTTTCAGAAGGTTCTTGGTACCCAGGTTCATTTCAGTTTATCTTTTCATCCTCAGATAGATGTTCAGGCAGAAGGACCATTCAAACTCTAGAGGATATGTTGAGGGAATATGTTCTTGATTCAAGGGTAGTTGCAATGAGTATTAAACTAATTTCGTGTTTTAACTCACTATCCCCATGTGTTTGATGAAATGTCTCATAGATGAATTTTTAAAAATGACTATTTATGATGTTCTCCAATTTGTATTATGGTTTCAAATGATCTCATGTGTTCTTATAGATATTATTATCGAGTCGTGGGAGTTATGAATACATGAAAACTTAGTTGTTTACTTAGTTCAAATACTTTCAAAAGGGTTTCAAATATATTAGAGTATTATCAGTTTAGTCAGTGCATCATGTCAGTAAGCTCAGTCCAGTCTAGTAATTAGAGTCAGTTCAGTTGGGAGTAGGATTTAGCTCCAAGTGAACCCAGGGATAGAGGCCCACTTACCAATTGAGGGTGTGACCTTTAGTAGTAGTCCCTACATTTCAGAACTGCATAGCCAACATAGGTAGAGACGTTAACCCGCCAGTTGAGGATTGACACATATCTCATTAAGGCCCTGCCAGTTGAGGGTGACCCTTAATCCTTTGGGTAAAAACTGAAGTGGATCCACAAAACTAGTTTTAGTACCCGTGGAATGGTACTAACACCCTTGCAACAGGAGTCACAAGTTGGACACCAATTAATTAATTTTGGGCCATCTCGGTTAGATGATAGCTCCTACAGTTTCAGTCTTGTCATCATTCCAGTAATTAGTTTTAAGCTTTCTTGACCATGACATACAGTCACTAATTGTAAAATATCAGTATTTTAGTTTACAGATTATCCCAGTATCATGTCATATACTTGGTGATGCATTCTTAGAGTTTGCAGCTTTCATGCATGCTAAACATCAGTTATCTCATGCCATACTTACAGACAATTATTATTCATGCACATGAGCCCATGCATATCAGCCTAACCCTATTTAGCATACCAGTACATTCAAAGTACTGATCGCATACTTGTTTTCTTGTACTATGATGCATCATATCATTGGTTTAGATACTCAGGTTTCCTACCGCACCTAGAACTCCTAGTGCATCAACAACAAGAAGTGGTAAGTTGTCATGTTTTAAGGACCTTTTATGTTTATTTCAGTTCAGTTCTGTAGTCAGTTGGGATTAGTTAGGTGCTTGTCCCATCAACTCCACAGTCAGTCAGTTAGATGGGTCCGCCATTAACTCGTCGGCCAAGCCCTAAATCTGAATTTTCCTCAAGGATTGGAGTCTCTACATGATGGTTTAGATCATAAATCAGGGTGACATAATCCCTAATTAGGACAACATAAAATCCTGCATCGATAAAAATGGTTTCCAGTAATAAGTCTTTTAACTCGTGCCTTCTTCGGGCAACCATCTAACTCTTTTTAAGTCCAATTTTAGTCTTTAAACACCATGTATCAGTACTCATAAATGTTCATTACTTTCATGTCAAGGACTTTAAGTGTCAGGTCTCATCATACCTTAATTTGCAAGACTTATAGTATTATATTATGTCCATAGCCCTTTCATTCAAAAGCATGTTAATGATCATCAAAAGATTTTTAATATAACATGAGAGTTCTTATCTCAAAAAGGACATAGAAACTTATGAAAAAACATTCTCCTTTCAATATTATAACATAGGGTGGTCGTCTCTTTCATAAATCACATGTAATGCTTTATTAGAAAACAAGAGCTCTTAAAAATAAAAAACACCCTTTTTGAAAACACCTAAAAATGAAAATGCATAATTGATACAGAGGAATTTAAAAGTACAAGCTTATCATCATTCATAAAATAGCCCCCAACACTTGTCAATAAATAAATCTGATGATCGAAAAAAGGGATTTATAGTTAATGCTCTCAAATCTATTTCACAATCCATAAAACATGCACATAAATACAATTCAATGGTTATAGAAACCCCATAGTTAACAAATAATTTTATCTTAAAAATGGCTTCATAATTCAAGTTTTTCTATAAATTTCAAACCTTAATTTATACATATATAATATAGGGTTTTCTAGAAGAACCATACTTGTGACCATGAGTGTTAGGATAGTTCTACATACCTCAGATTTAAGGGAATTTAGCATATTTAACCATAGGAGATTGGGCACCTGTAAGACCCCATAAAATCTAAGCTTAACTCAGTTCTTTAGATAATGAAAAGAGGACCCAGACTTAGAAAAATCAGCTAAGTAATGACACTTAGTCTCATTTTAGGACCTTGGTATTTCCATGATTTTATTTACAGCCCTTATGACCTTAAAGTGTTGATTTTTAAGTAGATTCATGATTAGGGAGGTCAATGGGTGTTCGAGGGAAGTTTTAGATTTTTCAGACCTTGTTAGAAGCTCATTTTGATGTTCAAAATAATGAGTCGACGTGATCTTAATGCGTCGTGTTGCCTATCGCATCAACAATATTTTCCCTAGAACTCAGTCCAATTTCCAGTGAGTTGATGCGATATATATGCATTGAGTTGACCATCTCATCACGTTGGTCATCGGGCCAACCCCATCGACATGATGCGTTGGTCTGCGCTTCACTGGGTGCAAATTTTCTATAATTAAAATTAACATCCAAAGGGGTAAATAAGTTAATTTCTCCAATCTTATTCAACCCAAAACACACAATTTTAGCCCCAAATAGCAAAGATACCTCATTATTCATCTTTTTCATATCTAATAACAAACCCTAGCTCTAAGAATCAAGAACAAATTCCATAACTCCTACTCCAAAAAATCTTAAAATTCAATATTTCGGGTTCAAGAACTTCAAGAGGAAGATTCATGAACACCATTAGAGAGTCAAGAATCAAAATTTTACATTCAAATTCATCAACAAGGAATGTGGGCTTCATGAACAAGGATCCCCTTTCATCCTTGTGCCCAAAACTAGCTTTTACCTACAAATTTACATGATTTTATATGAAATTACAGGAGATTTGAATTAGGGTTCATACCCATAATTGTTAGTTGCAAGATTATGAGTTTTTGAGAGATTTTGAAGTTGAATTGCATGTCTATTTTCATATTTTCATGCCTATTGCAGTAAATTTCATATTTTGAGTTGAATTATCATTAATTACATTATCAAGCATGAACTTTATGATGTTTTGACTTGAACTTGATGCATGGGTTATAAAACCCAAGTTTAGATGTTGGTTTTTCAAGAAAGATAATGCTCTAAGGATCCTATGATTACATTATTTACAAATTTTCAATAAAGCTTTGGTCTTTCAATCCTCAAATATGATTTGGAATCAATTTTATACACTTATAACAACTTAAAATAAATCATATAAGCTTCACTTATAGATTTAATTAGATAAGTGCATAATTGGTTTCATAATGAACCCTTATTCTAGCTTTTAAAAGTGGATTTCCAACAGAATGAGCATACAAATAAAAAAGGGAGTTGTATTTAGCACCGAGCTGGAAGTGTGTGATTAGCGTGCCCTATCTTCCATAGAAATACATAGCCAACGTAGGTACATATTTATATTATTGCCTTTTATATATGAATGGAAAATACAAATATGATCACTTATATTAGGTTATACTCCTTTGCAAGAGTATGACGCCTCTCCCCATTGTGCATTTTCCCATAGGAGAATAAGACGTTGGACTCCATGTTAGCTTATATGGTTTATATTGGTTAGAAGAACCTTCCTTGCAGGACAGTTTTTAAGATAATTCCCAAAAAGTTTTAGGCTTACAGCATAACAGAAAAAGCTTTTAGAAAACTTCGTGTAAAGGCTCATAACTTTATTTTAGAATATACTTTACAGAATGAGATCAGTTATAGATTTCAGCTTCCAGATTTCATATATAAGAGTGAGTTCTTTCTAGAATTAGATAGTTTGACTTAAAGAGAGAGAACAAGTACAACTTTGAGAACTAAATGTTATGACTCACTAGATTTATTCAATATGTTTTTACTACTCATAATTACAGACTTCAGTTTCTCAGTTACTCAAGCTTATATGAGTCATTTATATTTGGGATGCATTATTTTATAAATTTTGATGGGGATGAGATGATGTTTTACTGATGCATTCACCCCCATATACTTAGTGCATCCTTAAAGTACTGATCCACATATATGTCTATGTGCTACATTATCTCATAATGTAGGTTCAGGTGCTCAGTTTCAGCAGCGTGAGTGATTTTCGAGCATCTCCATCTACATCCAGTAGTTGGTAAGTCCTCAAAGTTTGGGGACATAGTTATTAAGATTTTCGGCTTTGATAATTCAGTACTCTTTTCAGATAGTTCAAGTCAGCTGGGGGTTTGTCCCAGTGACTTTCTAGTTATTAGTATTAGCTGTTTGTCAGACTGGTAGATTTAATTCAGACTTCCAATATTTTGTTTTAAGAGATTAAATTCAGACCATTCTTAGTTATTTTAGATGAATTTTTGTATTTACTATGACTTGTATGTTGATATTTTCCTCATTATGAGATTCAGACTTAGTAGTAGGCAGACAAGGTTAGCTTAAGGCTACTCGTAGTCTTGAGCACCATGTGACATTTTGGGACCAGGTTTCGGGGCTTTACAACACCTTTAAACCTAGAAGGTTTTTTCACTCTCTTGTTTTTAGAATGAGTATAATGTGAATTTTGAAGTGAGAGGTCGTTCTTAAATCCCTACTGATGAACACAAAGAAGCAGGAATGACTTAAAGGTGTAAAAAGACCCTGGTAACCTTAACATATAAAAAAAATAGAGTAATATCGATGAAAAGGTAGGGGGTGCAGCGCGAACCCCATACCATAGGGTCAGCCTCGTGGTGCGACCGCCGTCCTGACAGGAAGGCTAAACGGCATGTCCCCTATCATGACCTAGGCCCTTCGTAGCATGGGGCTCCTCGCATTGGCAAGACAGTAGTCTATCATGGTGGCCATCGGAGCAAGAGGTTGCTATGTGGTGCTCCTTTCAAGATGAACGAGTATTTTTATGTGTAAAAATGCCCCCAACCCACTTAAATCCAACCCTAAGTGGTTTACCATAGATTTTGGGGTCTTATAGGCTCATTTTCTCTATTCAATTGTCGAAAAGTTCGCGGTATTACTGAAAATATGTACTTTATTTTTATGTGTGCCTATTGAACTCTTTTGTGGATGCGAAAATATGACCTAAAAAGATATTATAAATGCCCCATATTAATTAGTCTGTGAGAAAAAGTGGATTCATCCAAATTGGGTTTTTATATCTCCTCAAAGATAGGGCAAAAGATCCATAATCAAATAACTCTCCCACTTACGACTGCATGGAGGAGAATGTCATCCTGACAATCATGCAACAATCTTTAAACTTTCCTCTTGGTAAAACTTTAGTCATTAAGTCGAAACTATATCATTTGTATGAATTTGCTTAACCTTAAGCGCAACTTAGAGTCCAACACTTCACAAAGCTAACGCATCTCAAATCAATGTGTTTAGACTGACCTTGAAATGTAGAATTATTGCCTTGATATATAGCACTTTGACAGTCACAAAAAAGCACATACCTCTCATGAGTACAACTAAGTTCCTCCAAGAATCTCTTTAACTAGAGCAACTCTTTAGAAGTTCTAACAACATAAATAAGTTCAGTTTCTATAGTAGATAGAGCAACATATTTTTACAACCTAGATTGCTAAGACACAACTCCCCCTGCAAAAGTAACAAAATAGCTTGAAGTAAACTTGCTAGTATCAACATCACAAGGCCTGTTTGAAAAGTATAACCATGAAGAATTGGCTTCCCTATACCAAAACACAAACTTAGACTAGAAGTGCCACAAAATTGTTCATGGGTTACTTCACAGCATTGTAATGTTTTTTTCACAACTCTAATTGGGGCCCTGGCCGTGATAGGCTTTACAAACTAATGAAGGCCTAAGCTGACCCCTTAACATTATATCATAAGCATAGTCATATTTATAGTTGTGGAAAAAAGACCATATAAAAAGGGGTTCAACATTTAAATAATGTAATATCCAGGTTTTAAGAACCAAATCTAAACAATTACCCAACACATATTTACAAAAATTCTAATTTTAAGAATAACTCCTAGGTTGAGACATCACTCTCGACTGTTGACACGATCCAACCAGGGTCCTTGTCTTAATAGGCATCCCAAGTTCGATTGGAACCGAACACCACCCCCGTAACCCAACCCAACCTTCATCCTCCTGCCATGAGTTTGAAGAATTTCGAGCATACAATAAGAAAGTGTAACAGCTCACATGAAGACTTTGGGATAGGATCACAACCTTGATCGACTAAACTGAGTCCAACCATCCAATACGAACCATCCAACCATACCAAACAAAACAAATACCTATACAAGGGCCATAAACTTGGCCATAACCAAATAAGTTCCAAAACATAATATGATTAATCCAAAAATAAAGTACGAGGGAACAACCAACAATATCGTCAACCGATATAAGCCCCAATACCAATGCCAATGCAAGGACTAAAAACAACATAGATCCTACCCATTCTTACCTGTAGCAGTACCACAAAGCCTTTAACCAAAAGAGTAAGAATATCCGGTTGGGATATGCCCCCAACTATAGCCAAAATCAATATCCATAAATAAATTAAAATATCTAAAAGCATTTATAACATGAAAAGAGTTATAAGGAAAGATGGAACCTCACCATTTTAATCCAACAGCTATCCCCGAGTCAATCACTATGTTAGAGGAACAGAATGATCGATTCTTGCATAGTGCACCGCTGCCTGAAGAAGGGTTAGCGAGTAATCGCTACCATGAACTCAGGATAAGGATAAAACAATGCCATTTATAAAACCAAGTATAACCATCCATGTGCACACAACCATACATATATTTATAACCATGCCGAGAAAGGAAATTGTGTTTAGCATCCCATTAAAACCTTTACCTAGGCTGCGTAGCTTTGCAGTCCTAAATCACTCATGGGCTATATGGTTATGCTCCCTCTGCTGAAAGGGCCCCAGTGCATAAAGTCGCACGACTAGGGAAGAAAAACCGTGATGACTAGTACATCCCCTAAAATATAGTGTGACATCATGCAGATAGTCACTTGGACCAAACCTCACATCAACAAATATGAGTTTCCAGTTTAGATCCCCTCGGGACCACCACCTTCAATGGCTTTGCTACACCTCTTTTCTTTAAGCCCAATTAAAACAAATTTTCTATCCAAACCATTATTACATTATTAGTAACTAAGGCTATTAGTTGTTGTATCGTCATACCAACAATAACTTGAAAGTATTAGTATTAGCCACACCTTGGAGCTTACAATGTACCCCATGATTTCCAATTAACCAAAACCATATCCATCAAGACCTTTCCAATCCATTTAAAACCATTTAAACAATTCATACCATTTAGGGTTCCATTACCAAGTTTAAACTATGCTTAAGTTACATTGAAAAACCAATATTATAATGAAAACATTTTTAAAGGCATTTTATCACACACATTGGGGCATAGTATTTCCAAAAAAAAGTCCATTACCAAAGAACCATTCCTATGCAACCAATCATCCAAAAACACCATTAATCCATACAAAAGCATAATTAATATATGGGAAAACAATAACCAAGCATTTATAATAAAAAACCCCCAAAATAAAACACAAAATCATACAACATTCAAGTAATGAAAACATTGTATAAAACTATGCCTTTAGTTGGAACTAACAATGAGGAAGAGAATACGCCTTAATTGACAAAGTAGATGGAGAGAAACCACCAACAAGATCCCCATATTTGTCCTCCAGTTGAAACCCTAGATTCCTTACCCAAAATTTCTTGAGAGAATTATTGAGTGTTTAGGAAGAGTTTCTAAGTGTTAATAATAGAATAATAGGGTAAATAACTACCCAATAGGAATATAAGTCATCGGACTTTATTAGGATAAGTGGGGAAATGTTCATATTGCCCACACATAAGTTGCACAAAATCCCATCACAAGGATATGAATGACCCTTACGAGTTGTATCCTCCCTATACTAGTGGTACCCAACACTCGTACCCTTTGGCTCCCCTTGGACTCAACACTATTCAACTTATCAAATTCAAGTCATATCCAAATATACTATCTGAAACCTCCACCGTAACCCTAGAAGAATTAAATCCTATGAGAATTGAACATGGTCCACCATACGAGTCCCTGGTATGATTCATACCCTAACTTATGACTCACGATGAGCCATTAATACTTGGATCCAATGTAGGTTACCAAGTCTAAGGTTAAGTCAAGAAACCAAATGATCTGTATCTAACCATACGACTCATCTCATGTATGTCGTACCCATTCCAGTGACCAAAATCCATCCCACCAACCAACACTAGCAAGCATATGACTGGACAACACCGTTCTTACCCTAATATGCAGATCGTACCCATGAGTCGTATTGGGTCCAAAGACTAGAATTCTAAGAAATTTTCTAAAGTCCGGAAACCAAGGTCCTCCACTCTCCCCCACTAGGAACATTCGTCCATGAATGACGGGCAAGGTAGGGATAACTGAACGTACTAGTCATTTGCATTATCAAATATATTTCCAATCTTTAAAAAAGTTTGAAAACAAAGTGGCAAAGATATTAATCTTTTCTTTAACAAACTCAGACAAAATAGATGTCTTGAAGACACTTACCTTCCACATGAATCCCAGGACTAAAAAACAGATGCAGACACTTGGAATTCATGACTTCATGTCTTTCTCTGATTCCCATGTAGCTTCTTCCATCTTATAATTTTGCCACAGAACCTTACTTGAAGCCACATCCTTGGCTCACAATTGATGTACTTGTATATCCAAGATGTCAATCGGGACCTGCTTATAAGACAGAGAGTCTGAGATACCCAACCCATCCAAGGAAATAATCCAAGAAGGATCACTAAGACACTTCCTCAACATGGAGACATGAAATACCGGATGAATGGATTTCAAACTAGAAGGCAACTCTGATTCATAAGAAAAATTTCCAACCCTCTACAAAACCACATAAGGACCAATATACTAGGGACTAAGCTTCCACTTTTTGCCAAACTGCATTACTCTTTTTATGTGGGATACCTTGAGGAATACCTTATCCCAAACCTCAAAACTCTATACCTCTATGGCTTACATCCGCATAGGACTTTTGGTGCCTTTGGACAGCCTTAAGCCTATCCCGAATCCCCTTCATATTTTCCATAGCCTAATAGACCAAATCCAAATCAAACATATTCACCTCACCAAGCTCGAACAAACCAATAGGAGATCTATACCTTCTACCATACAATGCCTCTACAGGGGTCATGCCAATACTAGAATGATAGCTATTATAGTAAACAAACTCCACCAAAGGTAGAAGCTCAACCCAATTGCTACCATAATCAACCACATATTCCTGAAGCATATACTCCAATGTCTGAATAGTTCTTTCTATTTGACCATCCATCTAATGATGAAAATCAATACTTAGATTCCCTTAGTAGCCAATCCCTTCTGAAAATAGCACATGAAATAGGATAAGAACTGCATACCACGATCAGAGATAATTGAAACAGGTACTCCATGTAGCTTCACAATCTCCTGAAGGTATAACTTTGCATAAACCTTCACCGAAAAGGTATTCCTCGCTGGCAAGAAGTGAACAAACTTTGTCATACTATCAACGAAGACCCAAATTGAATCTTTTTATTTTCGAGATTGAGGAAGCCCAAAAATGAAGTCCAAATTGATTACTTCACTTTTTCATTTGGGCAAAATAATCTCTTGATACAACCTACCAGGTCTCATGTGCATAACTTTAACTTGTTGACACACCAAGCACTTTGCCAAAAAATCAGCCACATCCCTTTTTATACTATTCCAGCAATACATCTCCTTGAGGTTATGATACATCTTTGATGAGTGGAGATGTACAACATAGTGTGATTCGTGCGGCTCAGCCAAAATCCTTTGTCGCGAACAGTCAACATCTGGAATGCACAACCTCCCTTGGTACCGTAAAGTAACGTCTCCACTGATCTCAAACAACATTATCTTCTTCATACCTATATTACTCTTGACTTTCATCAAGATAAGATCGAATACATACTTCTCTTCAATATCTTCACTAAGAGATAACCGAATCACTTCCTGTACCATCACCCTACCACCCTCGAAATCCATAAGATAAACTTTAACATTTCCTAGATGGTGAATATCTTTCACCAATTCTAATTTTCGTTCCTCCACATAAGCCAAACTCCCCATGGATAACCTGCTAAGAGCATCAGCAACCATATTAGCTTTACCTGGGTGAAAGTAAAAACTCATCTCATAGTCTTTGAGAAGCTCCAATTATCTTCTTTGCCTAAGATTTAGCTCCTTATGGGTAAAAACATACTATAGACTCTTATGATCAGAAAAATGTTTATGTGCAAACCATACGGATAACGCCACTAAATTTTTAAGGAAAAAACCACCGCCAATAGCTCTAAATCATGGGTAGGATAATTTATCTTATGTGCCTTCAACTTCCTGGAAGCATAGGCAATCACTTTCCCATGCTGCATCAAAACACAACCAAGTCCCACCCTAGATGCATCACAATAAACCACAAACCCTTCACTCCTCTCAAGAAATGTCAAAATCAGAGCCAAAGTTAGCTTATCTTAAACTTCTCGAAACTCCCTCACAAATATCTGACAAAGAAAACTTTTCCTTTTCTGAGTCAACTTCATCAAAAGAGAAGCTATCATCAAAAACCTCTCTACGAAATGCTAATAATATCCAACCAAACCTAAGAAGCTCCAAATATCGATTAGAGTCGTAGGTCTATGCCATCCTATAACCACCAACACCTATTGCGGATCCACCATCTTCACCTTGTTAGAAGTAATATGACCAAGAAAAGTCATAGTGTTCAACTAAAACTCACACTTGGAAATCTTAGCATACAACTGTTTTTCCTTCAAGGTATGTAATACCACACAGAGGTGATTAGCATGATACACCTCAGTTTGGAATAAACAAGAATGTAATCAATAAACACAATGATGTAGAGATACAAGAACTACCTAAAAACCCTATTCTTCAAGTCTATAAATGTCGTCGGGACATTAGGAAATCCAAATTACATCAGCAAGAATTCAAAGTGCCTATATCGGGTACAAAAAGTCATCTTAGGGATATCCTCCTCCCAAATCTTGCGCTGATGATACCCAGACCGAAGACCTATCTTGGAAAAGATCTTGGTACCTTACAACTGATCAAACTACTCCGCTATCCTTGGAAAGGGATACTTGTTCTTAATTCGTACCTTATTCAACTATCGATAGTCAATACATATTTGATGGAAACCATCCTTCTTCTGTATGAACAATACCGGTGCCCCCCACAGAGATACACTAGGATGAACAAATCGCTTATCCAAAAGATCCTTAAGTTGCTCTTTGAGTTCCCTTAACTCATCTAGAGCCATTTGATAAGGAAGAATTGATAGTCGATAAGTGCTTGAAACCAAGTCAACACCAAAATCTATTCCCAATTCAAAAGAACACCAGGAAGATGATCTGGAAAGACCTCACGAAACTCATTTACTACCTAAACAAAATGAAAAGATAGACCCTACGAGTTAGAATCTTCAAATAGAACCAAGTGATAAAGAAAACCTTTAGACATTAATTTCCAAGCTCTAAGATAAGAAATAAACCTCCCCAAAGGATCTAGGTAACCACCCCCACTCTATAATTGGTTCACCAGGGAATAAAAAGAAAACCTTATGGGTCCAACAATCCAAGGATCCATAACAAGAATGTATCCAATCCATCCCCAAAATAACATCAAAATCCTCCATATCAAGTTTAAACAAATCCACCAAAGTTTTCCTACCATCAATAGATACCGCACACCCCCTATAGACTCTTTTAGAAATAATTGAGTTACCTACCAAGGTAGAAACAAAAGAATTTAAAACAATCTTAGGATCAAAATAAATATATATACCCATAAATGGGTTCACATAGGAAAGAGTGGACCCCAGATCAAGCAGACGATACATATCATGAGAAAAGAGTTGTAAAATACCAGTAACAATATCATGCACTACCTCAGATTCCTGCCGAGATGCAAGAGCGGACAACCTATTCCAGCCAATGTCTATATCAAAAATAGGAATAGATACCAAAGTCACACAACTAGGTGTACGAGCAGAAGATGAAGTACCTAAAGCTTTGACCGCTTTTAAAGCTTCCTTACCAACTGGATAATTCTTAAGCATATAGCCTATCTGGCCATATTTAAAACACTTGTCCCTTCCTTAGTCATAAAACCCTAATGAAGATGACTACAGAACTAGAAAGAAGGACATAAAGAAACCAACTGACCCCCACTCGCTTAAGATTGGGCACCATATGCCCAGAAATTATCACTACCTTGCAAACGCCTATCACCCGACAGCCTCAATAAGGAGTGCTAGCAGTAGAGAAGGAACGAAAACACCCCCACATCTTTTTTGGCCATTTCCCTCCATCCTGATAACCTTCAGACTGAGAACCTCCCTGATAAAAAAACCTAGTCTTCTTACCCTACCTATCTCCAAACTCTGCATATTTTCTCTTCTCTTCCCCCACCTGCTGCATGTGGACAACTAAGCACGAAATGTCCAAATCCGTAATCAGTAAAGCAGTCTTTCTTTATGAAATCAAATCCAGATTTAGTACAGAAGCAAACTTTCTCACCCTCACTATCATGTCAGTCACCAAATCTGGATCATACCCAATTAATGAAACTTCAAAGCATATTTCTTGACAGACATTCTCCTCTGTTTAAGAATCACAAACTCCTCCATCTTTTCTTCTCTCTTATATTGAGAAAAGAAATGATCTAGAAAAGCACCAAAAAAAGTATCCCATAAGGATGACTCCTCCATATCTTCTCTATCCCTCTTTCACTCATCATACCATTGGTACGTAACATTCTTGAGTTGATAAGCTGCAAAGTTTATACCTTCCATATTAGCGACTTGCATCACCCTGAATATCTTCTCCATTTCGTCCAATAAACCCTAAGGATCCTCCTCTCCTTTACACCAGTAAAAGTAAGAGGATTAAGTTTCATAAACCGGCCAACCCTTGTGTCCTCAGTAGACAACCCACCAGATGTATCCCACTCAGATTGAGCAATAACTAATTGAGAAATAGTATGAATACACTAACAAAATTCCATATTAGTCACCTCACCCTTAGGAGAACTAGTAGCAACCAAAGGAACTCTAGAACTATTAGGGATAGGACCCTGAGATCGAACATGAACTCAACACGTAGGACGTACCCTATCAACACTGTCCCTAGATGGGACTGACCAGTTTTTCTGTGTTCCAGATTGTTGAGGCATGATCTGAAAATTGAGTAGCCAAGGATTAGAGAAGAATTCTAGGACATAGACTCCAAGCTTGAAAATAGATTACCAAAAAAATGAAACATTCCTATATGCCTTTTAGCCCTCTCTTATGAGTATGGCATGCTACACACCCTTAAAAGAAAGTATACCAGACACGTCTTTGTGGACTCCCCATTGACCATAAACCTAAAGCTCTAATACGAACTTGACATGGCCCAACTATGGGCCTTGTCGTATTAGGCATCCCAAATCTTACCAGGACTAGAGACTACCTTACCTAACCCAACCTCCAGTTGCCTACCCTATGTTTGCTGAATTTCGTACATATAATAAAATAGTGTAATTTCTCACATGAAGACTCTGGGATAGGATCACAACCTTGACCATCCCAATCGAGTCCAACCATCACATACCAACCATCCAACCACACCAAACAAAACTAATACTGAAAAGGGCTATAAAACAGGCCATAACTAAATAAGTTTCAAACCATGATATGATTAATCCCTAAATATTATACGATGGAACAACCAACAATATCATCAACTGATATTAGCCCCAATACCAATGCCAATACTAAGGCTGACACAATTACTGATCTCGCTCATTCGATCCTGTCGAGGTACAACAAAGCCACTAACCTAAAGAGTAAGAATATTTGGTTGGGATATGCCCCCAACCATAGACAAAATCAACATCCATAAAGTAAATTAGAATGTCTAAAAATATCCATAACATAAAATGGAGCCTTCTAGAAAGATAGAATCTCATCACTTCAATCCAACATTTGACACCAAGTTAATCACAGTGTAGGAAGAGTAGAACGGCTGGTTCCTATATAGCATGGGTATACAACTGCCCAAAGACAGGTTAGAAAGTAATCGCTAGAATAAACTCAGGATAAGGATAAAATAATGCCATTTATAAAACTAGGTAAAATCATCCATATACATACAACCATACATGCATATATGCATATATATATATATATATATAACCATGATGGGCAAAGAAATCGAGTTTAGCATGCCATTAAAACCATTACATGGGCTGTGTAGCATTGTCATCCCAAACTACCCACGAGCTATATAGACTCAACTCCCCAGCTAAAAGGGCCCCAGTTCTGAAGCCACATGACTAAGGAAGAAAACCTGGGATGACTAGTACATCCCCCAAAATATAGTGTGACATCGTGAACAAGGTCGCTTGAATAAACTTCACATCGGCAAATATTACTTTTCAGTATAGATCCTCCCAGAACCACCACCTTCCACAGCTTTGCTACACCTCCCTCTTTTAAACCCAATTAAAATCATTTTCCATTCAAACTAGTATTCTATTATAATTAACCGAGGCTATTAGTAGTTGTATCATCATACCTATAATAACTTGTAAGTTTTATCCTTAGCAAAACCTTAGGGGATTCCATGTACTTTACTTGATTTTCAATTAACCACAACCATGGCCATCAAGGCCTTTTCGATCCATTTTAAACCATTCATACCATTTAGGATTCCATTACCAAGTTTAAACCATACATAAGTTCCATTGAAAAACCAATATTATAATGAAAACATTGTTAAAGGCATTTTATCAAACATATCGGGGGCATAGTATTTCCAAAACCAAAGTCCATTACCAAAGAACCATTACCATGAAATAAATTATCCAAAACCACCATTAATGCATATAAAAGCATAATTAAAACATGGGAAAACCATAACCAAGAATTTATAACCAAAAACTCCCAAAACATATTGGAAAACATAAAATCATAAAACATTCAAGTACCGAAAACAATGTATAAAACAAAGACTTTAGTTAGACCTAACAATGAGGGAAGAGAACGTTCCTTAATTGACAAAATAGACTTAGAGAAACCACCAACAGGATCCCCAAATTAGTCCTCTTGTTGAAAACGTAGCTCTCTTCCCCAATAGCTATTGAGTGAATTATAGAGTATTTATGAAGAGTTTCAAAGTGTTAATGAATAGAATAATAGGGTAAATAACCTCCCAATAGGAATATAAGTCGTGGGACTTTATTACGATAAGTAGGAAAGTATCCAGATTGCCCTAACTTAAGTTGCACAAAAATTTGATCACAGGGATATGACTGACCCTTACAAGTCTTATCCTCCCTATATGAGTGGTACCCACTAATCGTACCCTTGGCCTCCCCCTTAGTCCTAACAATGTCCAAGGTACAACTCTTCTAACTCAAGTCACATCCAAATAAATAATTTATAATCTCCACCCGTATCCCTGGAAGAATTGAATCCTAGGGGGATTGAACAAGGTCTACCATATTTGTCCCTTGTACGATTCGTACCTTGACTTACGGCTCACGGTGAGTCACTCATACTCAGATCCAACCTAGGTTACCAAGTCTAAGGTAAAGTGAAGAAACTAAATAATTTGTATTTGACCATACTACTTATACCATATAAGTTATACCTATTCTAGTGACCAAAATCCATCCCACCAACCAACACTGGTCAGCATACGACTGGACCATACCATTTGTACCCCAACATAGGGCTCATACCTATGAGTCATATTGAGTCCAGAGACCACTATTCCAGGAAATTTTCTAATATTTGGAAACTAGGGTATTTCAATCTCCCATACTAGGAACATTAGTCCCTGAATGTTGGATAAGGTAGGGGTAACCACACGCATGAGTCATTTACATTATCAAATATATTTCCAATCTTTAAAAAGTTTGAAGAAGAAGGAAAATATATTAATATTTCATTTGCAAAACCCGAAAAATAATAATATGTTAAAGACACATACCTTCCGGACGAATCTTAGGAGTTCAAAATAGATGTGGATACTTGGACTTCATGTCCTCCTCCACTTCCTATGTAGTTTCTTCCAACTTATAGTTTCTCCATAGAACCTTAATAGAAGCCAAAACTTGGTTTACAACCAATGAACCTACCTTTCCAAGATCTCAATCGGGACCTTTTCATAAGATAGAGAGCCCGAGATCCCAACCCCTCTAAAGGTATAATCAAAGAATGATCACTAAGATACTTTCTCAATATGCAGATATGAAATCAGGATGAATAGAGTTCAAACTAGAAGGAAACTCCAATTTGTAAGAAACATTTCTGACACTCTACAAAACTAAAAAAGGACCAATATAGCAGGGACTAAGCTTCCCCTTTATGCTAAACTGCATTACTCCCTTCATGGGAGATACCTTGAGGAATGCTTATCCCCAATATAAGACTCCAAGTCTCTACGCCTTACATCCGCATAGGACTTTTAGAGACTTTGGGCTGCCTTAAGCCTATCCTGAATCACCTTTGCCTTTTCCATAGCCTGATTGATAAAATCTGGATCGAATATATCTGTCTCACCAAGGTCAAACCAACCAATAAGAGATCTACAACTTTTACCATACAATGCTTCAAAATGGGCCATACTAATACTAGAATGAAAGCTATTATTGTAAGCAAACTCCACCAAAGGTAGATGCTCAACCCATCTGCCACTATAATCAACCACACATACCTAAAGCATATCCTTTAATGTTTGAATAGTTCTTTCCGCTTACCCACCTGTCTGAAGATAAGAAGTAGTACTTAGATTCACCCTAGTACCCAATCCCTTATGGAAAAACCACCAAAAATTGGATGAGAACTGCATACTATGATAAAAAATAATCGAAAGTGGTTCTCCATGTAGCTTTAAAGTCTCCTAAAGATATAACTTTCCATGATCCTCCTTCGAGAAGGTAGTCCTCAGTTGAAAAAAGTGAGCAGACTTTGTCCTCCTATCCACGATGACCCAAATTGAATCATATTATTCCAAGACCAAGGAAGAACAGTAACAAAGTGCTTATTGATTACCTCCTATTTACATTAGTGCAAAACTATTGATTGATATAACACACAATGTCTCCTGTTCTCAACTTTAACTTGTTGATACACCAAGCACTTGGCCACAAAATCAGCCATGTCCTTTTGTATACCATTCCATAAACACATCTCCTTGAAATCATGATACATCTTTGTCGAGCCGGGATGAACAACATAGGATGATTGATGTGACTCAACCAAAATCCTTTACCATACACTATCGACATCAGGAATATATAACCACCCTTGGATAGTAAAGTACCTTCGCCACTCATCTCAAACACCATTACTTTCTGCATATCCATATTAATCTTTATTTTCATCAAGATAGGATGTAGAACTTGATTCTCCTTAATATCTATACCAAGAGATGACCAACCACATTCTGTACCATCACTCTGCCACCCTCGAAGTCTATAAGACAAACTCTGAGATTTGCTAAGCAGTAAATATCTTTGACCAACTCCTACTTTCCTTTCTCTATATTAGACAAACTCCCCATGGATAACCTACTAAGAGCATCAACAACCACGTTAGCCTTACTTGGGTTATAGTGAAGACTTATGTCATAGACTTTGAGAAGCTTAAACCATCTCCTTTGCCTGAGATTTAGCTACTTCTTAGTGAACACAAACTATAGACTCTTATGATCATAAATGATGTATACGTGCACTCAATACAGAAAATGCCGATAGATTTTTATGGAAAAAACCACAACCAATAGCTTTAAATCATGAGTAAGATAATTCCTCTCATGTCCATTCAACTTCCTGGAAGCATAGGAAATCACCTTCCCATGTTGCATCAAAACACAACCAAGTCCTACCCTAGATACATAACAATAAACCACAAATCCCTCACTGCCCTTAGGCAATGTCAAAATCAGCATCGAAGTTATCATATCTTTCAACTACTTGAAACTCCCCTGACAAGCATCCAACCAAGAAAATTGTCTTTTACTACGTCAACTTCATCAAAGGAGAAGCTATCGATGAAAACCTCTCCATGAACCACCGATAATACCCATCCAAACTTAAAAAGATCCGAATGTCAATTTGATTCGTTGGTCTAGGCATGTGCATCCACCTTAATCACCTCACTAGAAATAATATGACCAATAAAAGTCACAACCTTCAACTAAAACTCACACTTAGAGAACTTGGCATATAACTACTATTCCTTCAAGGTATGCAATACCACATGGAGGTGATTACCATGATCCACCTCACTTTTTGAATAAACCATCATTAATGAAAATAATAATGAAGAGATCCAAAAACTGCCTGAAAACCCTGTCTATCAAGTCCATAAATATCATTAGGGTATTAGTCAATCCAAATGACTTCACCGAGAATTCAAAGTGACCATACCAAGTACAAAAAGGCATCCTAGGGTATCCTCTACCATAATCTTAAGCTGATGATACCCAGATCGAATATCTATCTTGGGAAAGAACTTGGAACCTTACAACTGATCAAATAAGTCATCATTCCTTGGAAAGGGATACTTGTTCTTAATTGTTACCTTATTTAACTATCGATAGTAAATGCACATCAGAAGAGAACCATCCATCTTGTGCACTAACAACATCGGTTCACCCCATGGAGATACACTAGGATGAGTAAACCCCTTATCCATAAGATCCTTGACTTGATCATTGAGTTTCCTCATGGGAATCAAAATTTAAACCATGAGATAACCTAAATTTTCATGAAAACATCCTTGGACATGAATTTAGTCAAATTACTAAGGGAATCATGATTCAACCTAAGACATGGGCAATTCATCAAACATGCAGAAATCATGGACTTGTACATGGGGATATTCGAAATATTAGCTTTCAATTCAACAATGTGAAATTTATTTGAGTATGACATGGAAAACAAAATCCATAACATGAGGAAATCAAACCTTGCATGGGATTATACATGGGCTGAATTTAATTTAATTCACCATGGAAACATGAAATTCAACCTTCTTGAACATATAATATATCATAATGATAAAAAGTTCATTCTTTAATTGAAAGAAAAGGGTTCTTGGGCTCTATGGGATGGTACCCTTGGATGAACTCCCACATAACTTAAACTTTAAATCTTGAAGGAGAAACACAATCTTGAAAGCTTTCGTGAAAGTTCTTGGATTGGAAGGCTTGAGTTCTTTGTTTTCTTGAAGAGAATAATTGAATTTGATGTTCTTGGGATTAGTATAAGGTTTCTTGGAGAGAAAAATGAAGGAGAATGGGCAAATAATACCCTAAATTACATCTTAACTCATGCTTTTACGATTTAGCTTGAGGGAAAAGACTTAACTACCCCCTAGGAATTTAAATTCGTACACGGATTGCTTTAAGAAAGATCATCGTAATGCGGTCTAATTGTGGTGAGCTATTGGTTCTAACAAAAAATGCCATAACATTTTACTCGGCTATTGGATTAAGGCGAAATCGGCATAGTTTCAAATCTATCTCAATTATCTACAATTTGGTGGGTCTTGAGCTGAAAAATTCTACATACATAAAAAGTTATACAATTTCAAAGTTGACTCTTGTAGAATTGAATTCCAAACTTGGGACGAATCAATGGCTATTAGTTCCACTTGGCTCTAAGTGATTTCTATGAACATTCTTCAGCTAATAAGCACTCACACACTAGGATAAGGATCATGACACATACATTTAAATTATAAATAAGGAACATGACAAATACACTTTCACCATGATCTGCAATGGATTCCACCACTATTGCCAGGGTGACGCACCACAATCACGGTGATTCGCTGTTTTAGAAATCCAAACGTGGTACAAACCTCATTCGAAAAATCCATAACTTACTTAAGACATGATACTTACACCCCTAAACATGAATCAACTCAAAAACTTATATTTTGTGGTCGGGAAGGTGTAATGAATCGAATCTGGTACCCAAAATGTTACACGGTACTCATGATCTTGAAGGACCACAAGCTAACCAATGATTGATATTTGTAACTAAGAACTAAATAATATACTATATTATGCAGAATATAAGTTGTAAGGCCATAAGGTTCAAAAATGAACTAATACTGAATATAAACCAATGTCTGTAATGAGGTAAACCAATGCCCGAAACTAAAATAAACTGTCGAAAACATGTTGTAGTCTGAAAGACTCTGATTTGTATAAAATCTATGGAGTTGATGGGAAATGTCCCCAACTAACTCTAAACTACTAAAAAAATATAGTAATAAAATAACCATGCAATACACAAATGATGAGGACTCACGGCTAGTCTGGCTGCTGAACATCCAATCTACTAAGGATGCTTGGGAGCTCATGCTTCTTAACCTATGGTATAAAACACCATAGCACAAATATGTCTGTACATTGAATGCACTGGTATGCAACTAAGGTGGTTGAATGCAATGGTTCATATGCATCAATAATACTAACTGACTGAATAACATGAATGTAACAATATATACATGAATACGTGACTATAACTGGGTTCATGATAACATTGACTCATGAATTCTAATAATGTGGATTTTCTGATATTTGAGTACTAATACTTGGATATTGAATGACTAAGTCTATTGAGAGATGAGGAACTGATATTGTATTACTTATAAAGGAATGACTGTTTCTGACAGTTCTGATTATGAAGAACTGCCTTGATTGACTATATCTGACAGTCCTAAAATTAGATTATTGGTAAGATGAATTTCATATAATTAATATACTATTAACTTGGTGAATTTGTTTGACAGTCCTAAAATTTGATGGAACTAACTAAGTTCTGTGCTGTACTGTGTGACTGTATCTGACAGTCCTGATATTTAAAGAACTATCTAATTTCTATTACTGAGAGTGAGTGACTGTATCTGACAGTCCTAGTTCTGTAACTAAAACTGTGGGAGAATTCATCTAATCGATATAACCCTAATAAGCTATTATAGTTGAGTTGGGGTCCAATCTATAACCCCAATTGGAAGGGTATCAATACCGCGCCATTAGTAAAGATAAGCTGTGAGTGACCCTAATCTGGCAGTGTCCCCAAAAGAAAATGGTGTGACCCTCATCTTATAGTGTTTATCCACCTCATCAACCCTCATCTGACAGTATTGATGTCTCAACCTATGTTGGCTATATAGTTTTGAATTTCCAGGATTGCTTCTAAGGATCACAACCTCAACTATCAGTGTGTGTATGTGTGTCCTCGTCCTTGGGTTTACTCGGTGCTAAATCCTACTCCCATCTGAATTTACACTAAACATGATTAACTTAACTAAAGTGGACTGAGTTTATTGAGTTTCATTGACTGACGAAATACTACTGAGATTACTAAATTACTGATCTTTTTGAGATTTACTGGGATTACTGAGTTTACTGAGTTTTCCTGAGTCACATAACTGACTGAATTCTACTAATCATGGCTTGACTGAGAGTATCGTAAAAACATGACACTGGCTCTAGGCATACAACTAAATTATCGGGTACAAGTACCCCCAGGACTCGATAGCATGAAACTAACAAGACTTGACACTTCCTTAACACATGACCAATATCAACAATTCATAATAAAATAAGTTGGGGATTTCATAAAGAACATTATTATCATAATCTTATATGGGGAAGGAATGTATATAATCAATGTCATAATTCCATCACTTAAGTCACAATTGACCTATATTACATAATTTCTAGTCTCTTAGGCATTTTGCCAAAAACTTAGGGTTGAAGACATAGGGCATGGCATAATTCATCAAATTAACATGTCATAACCAACCAAAACTCATGGATTTCAAATCACATGCTAACATATTCTCATAAAAACACATAAAAATTTCAACTTAGGAATCATACAACAACAACCACATTAACATAATCAACACATAGTATGAATATCATAATTAATATTTTAAAACTTGATTCTTGGGCTTCATGGATGAAAGAAATCCTTGAATGAACACTATGCATACCTGAGTTAATGAATTTGGAAGGATTGATGGAGAGTTCTTGTGATTTGGCCCTTGAATTTGAGAGCTAGGGTTCTTGTTCTTGAGTAGAGTTGATTTTAATTTGAAAAACTAATGTAAAAGTGAGAAAATAATGCACTCTTAGGGTTAAATCCCATGATTAAGCAAAATTGAAGGCATGGAAAAAGATCAAACGGTCCTTGGAATTTAATATCGCAAAAACTAAAAAATTCCCGATTTTCATCCTTGGCGTGGCGCGCCACTATCGTGCCTAGCCATTGGAACTGGATAATTGGGAATCTGCATAGTGGTGTGATGCGGAGCTATCACATTGCCACTTTGTTTGTGACCTAGAAGTTTGGCGCGATGCGGAGACATCGTGGAGATTCACTGGAAAAGGACAATTGTGAACTGGGCCTTTGGCGCGACGCGCAACTATCGCGGAGCAATACTGAAAATTGACAATTGCCATTTAAGCTGGCTCCACGATACGCTTATGGCTCAGGTGATACACTGTCTCACTAAAAAGGCTCTAACTCTTAGCCCGTGGATTTGGGTGAATTTGATATCGATGAAAAGCTTATTCAATTTCCCACACAACAAAAAGTAAATATCTTGAAAATTTCACATGTATAAAAGTTGATTCATCTTTTAAAGAAAATATTTAACATTTTTGGGATGATTTTATGCTAGGTAGAAGTATGGGGTATTACAGAAGGTCACTTTAAAAATCTTCAAAGTTAAGAGGACAAGACTAAAGCTAAGCTCCCAACACTTCGTTAAATTTCTAGGATTTTAGCCTCTTATGCAAGGAGTAGGAGCTGAACTAGGCTAAGAAAAGTATGAGGCATTACAGTAACCAATGCATCCCCAGAATAACATTAAAATCCACTATATCAAGTTCAAACATATCAACAAAATTCTGCCTACCACCAATAGATACCACACACCACCTATAGACTCTCATAGCAATAACTGAGTCGCCTACTAGGGTAGAAATAGAAAAAGTATCCGATAGAACATCAAGATCAAAACTACTACTTACAGCCATAAATGGGGTCACATAGAAAAGAGTGGACTATGGATCAAGCAAACAATACACGTCATGAGAAAAGAGTTGTAACATACGTGCAATGATATCAGATGATGCTTCTGATTCCTGTTGAGATACAAGAGCATACAACCTATTCTAGCCAGTGTTGGTATATGAAACAAGAGTAGATACAGAAGCTGCACTACTAGGCGCAGGAGCAGAAGATGAAGCACTCAGAGATTTTATCGCTCCCAAAACTCCCTTACCAACCAGACAAATGTTGAGCATATGGCCTAGCTGGCAATATTTAAAATACTTGTCACTTTCTACGTCACAATAACCCCAATGAAGACAACCACAAACCAACAAGAAGCGTATAAAAAAACCGAATGAACCCCACTCACCTGAGATTGGTCACTTTGTGCCTTGTTGACGCTTATCACCTAACTTCCTCAAGCAAGGAGCACTAGCAGTGGAGAAGGAACCAAAATTCCCCCACTTTTTTTGGCTATTTACCTCCATCCCGACAATATTGCGACTGAGCACCTCTCTAATCAAAGAACCTGCTTCTCTGACCCTACCTATCTCCAAACTCTACTTATTTCCTTTTCTTATCCTCCACTTGCTGCATATGGACAACTAAACTCAAAATGTCCATATCCTTAATTAGCAAAGCAGTCTGGCTTTCCAAGATCAAATCCCAATTCAATCCAAAAGTGACCATTCTTATCCTCTCTCTCATGTCAGCTGCCAAATCAGGAGCATACTTTGATAGCTAATAAAACTTTAAGGCACATTCCTTGGCAGATATTCCCCCATGCTTAAGATACATAGACTCTTTTATCTTTACTTCTCTCAACTCTTGAGGAAATAAACAATCCATAAAAGCTAAGAAAAAGCATCCCATAAGGATAAATCCTTCATATCTCCTTTATCCCTATCAACCTCTTTATACCATTGGTACGCAACATTCTTGAACTAGTAAGTTGTAAAGTTTAAACCTTCCATATTAGTGGCATGCATCAACTGAATATCTTCTTCATTTTACCAAAGAAACCCTAAGGATCATCTTCTACCTTCAAACCAGTAAAAGTAGGACGATTCAGTTTCATAAATTTCCCAACCCTTGTGGCCTCAGAAAACAACCCACCAAATGCATCCCCCTCAGCCTGAGTAGCAAATAATTGAGAAATAGTATGAATAGATAGGCTAAATTCTACATTAGTCACCTCACCCTAAAAAGAACTAGTAGCAACTGGAGGAACTCAAGAACTATCATGGATAAGACCCTGAGGTCAAAGATGAACTCTAGATGTTGTACGTACCATATCAACAATGTCCCCAGATGGGACTTAAATGTTTTTATTTGTTCCAAATTGTTGAGGCATGATATGAAAAGTGAAAACCAAGGATTAGATAAGAATTCCAGGACTTAGTCTCCAATCTTGAAAAAAGAATACCAAGAAAGTGAAACATTCCTCAATGCCTTATAGCCCCTTTCTTATGAGTGTGGAGGACTACACATCCATAAAAGAGACTCTAACATACATGGGGACAATGTTCTGATACAAAATTTACATGACCCAATCGAAGATCTAGTCGTAATGGGCGTCCCATGTCTACCAATATTGAAGACCACCCCTATTACCCAACCCAACCTCCATTCATCTGTATTTAGTTGGCTAAACCTATCCAACCATACCAAACATAACCAATACAGATAAAAGGAACATAAACCAGGCCATAACCAAATTAGTTCCAACATATAATATGATTAATCCCAAAATGAAATACAATGGAACAACCAATAATATCGTCAATTGGTATCATCCCTAACACTAATGCCAATACTAAGGCTGACACCATTACCTATCCAACCCATTCCAACCCTTAGCAGTACAACAAAGCCTCTAACCAAAGAGTAAGAATATCTGGTTGGGACATTCCCCCAAACATATCCTAAACCAACACCATAAATAAATCAAAATGTCTAAAAATATCCATAACATGAAATGGAGCTTTCCAGAAAGATAGAAGCTCACTAATTTAATACAATAGTTGTCCTCGATTCAATCACGTTGTAGGAGGAGTAGAACAGTTGGTTCTTACATAGCATGGGTATATAGCTGCCAAAAAATGGGTTAGCGAGTAATCCCTAGCTTGAACTCATGATAAGGATGAAATAATGCCATTTATAAAACTAAGTAAAACTATCCATATGCACACAACCATACATATATATATAAAGGGAATTAGTTTTAGCATGTCACTAAAACCTTTACCTGGGTTGTGTATCTTTGCCGTCCTAAACCACCCACGAGCTATACAGGTTCAGCTTCCCCTACTAAAAGGACCCCACTATGTGAAGCCGCATGGCCTGAGAAGAAAACCTGAGATGACTAGTATATCCCCCAAAATTTAGTGTGACATCACGCCCACAGTCACATGGACCAAACCTCATCAGCAAATATTAGTTTCCAATTCAGATCCCCCTAGACCACCACCTTCGACGGCTTTGCTACACCTCGTCCTTTTAAGCCCAATTAAAACTATTTTCCATTAAAACCATTATTGCATTATTGTTAAACATTGCTATTAGTAGTGGTATTGTCATACCAACAATAGCTTGCAAGTATTATCCTTATCCAAAACTTAGGGAATTCTATGTACCCTATATGATTTCCAATTAACCAAAACCATGGCCACCAAGGCCCTTCCATTCCATTTAAAACCATTTAACCATTCATACCATTTAGAGTTCCATTATAAAGTTTAAACAATTAATAAGTTCCATTAAAAAACAATATTATAATAAAAACACTGTTAAAGGCTTTTATCAAACACATTGGAGAAATAGTATATCCAAAACTAAAGTCCATTATCAAAGAACCATTCTCATGCAACCAATTATCCAATACCACTGTTAATTCATAAAAAAATAATTAACATATGGGAAAACCATAGCTAAGCATTTTTAATCAAAAACCCCCTAAATAGATTGGAAAACCCAAAATCATACAATATTCAAGTTATGAAACTATTGTCTAAAACCATGCCTTTAGTTGGAACTAACAATGATGGAAGAGAATATGCCTTAATTGACAAAGCAGCAGAGAAACCACAAACAAGATCCCTAAATTAGTCCTCTAGTTGAAACCCTGGATTTCTTGCCCAACTCCTTTATAGAGTGTTTAAAAGGAGTTCCTAAGTGTTAATGAATAGAATATTAGGGTAAATAACCTCCCAATAGGAATATAAGTCATGGGACTTTATTAGGATATGTATAGAAATATCTAGATTGCCCTCACTTAAGGTTCACAAAAATACCATCACAGGGATACGACTGACCCTTACGTGTCGTATCCTCCTTGTACGAGTGGTACCCACGACTCATACCCTTGGCCTCCCTTTTGGACCAAACAATGTCCAAGGTATGACTCATACAACTCAATTTGTATCCAAATATACGATCTATAACCTCCACCCGTATCCCTGGCAGAATTGAACCCTAAGGGTATTGAAAACGGTCCAGCATAGGTGAGCGACTCAAACTCAGATCTAACTTAGGTTACCAAGTCTAAGGTTAAGTAAAGAAACCAAACGATCTGTATCTTACCATATGACTCATACTATATAATTCATACCTATTCTAATGACCAAAATCCATCTCACCAACAAACACTGGTCAGCATATGACTAAACTATAGCATTCATAGCCCAACATATGGATCATACCCATGAGTTTTATTGGGTATAGAGACGAAAATGCTAGGAAATTTTCTAAGGTCCAAAAACCATGGTGTTTTAACTATACAATAAAACCATAAAATACTAGAACATGAATAAAAATTGAAAGTAACAATGTCTTTCGGATGATGAAGGGTTTTTCGCTTCTCACCACCTATCCAAGAGAGAATACGAACACCCTAGTACTGCATATAATGATGGGAAAATATCTCTAAACCTTCATCATGAAATGATATAGTATCCGGGGATGGCCAGTAAGACAAGTACTGGCATGTGAAATAAATAATTTATAAACGAAGTCCTAATTTAAACATCCATCATAATAATAGTAAAGTAAGGGATTAGGGATATAGGATATGAAGACATATTCATTTAAAACTTAATCCTAAATTATGTAGCTTTTCACCGATATCTTGTAACCCACAGGCCATATGGGTTTGGTACTCCTAAAACGATGGGGGTCTCAGTCCAAGTTTGTTGCAAATTATGAGATTAGGCTAAAATCCCTAATAGATAGCCACTATATTTTCATTATATTAAGGATATCATTTTTTGTCCAATGAAGGTACGACATCCCTATATTGGTATAACATATGTTAAGGACGTTGGTCACAAGGACATACGCCTTTTTGGTAAAACTACATAATTTCCTTTAAAGCCTAATTAATACAATTTCATAGTAATTCATCCATAAAGTCTTTCATTAAGGAATTTCTATGTTAGTATCATCATACCAAGACTAACAAGCCATTCATATTACGCAAAACAATTTTCATAAGACATTTTAGACTCTTAATTCTATCTTAAAAGTCCAAAAACATAACCCCCCCCCCCCCCCCCCCCCAAAGGGCTTTCAAGAAAGTCATTTAGCCTTTCATTTATTCATTTCATACCTTATTCAAAAGACATGAAAATCAAGTATAAAATGGGTTGAGGGTCATATCTTTATCATGCATAATATTAAGAGTTTGTGGATCTATGCTAATGAGTTCTTCATTTTCATAGAAAGTATTTATAGCTCAAAATCTAGTAATATTGCTTAGAGAAACCAAAAAAAAAAACAAGAGAAATCAATTTAAGGCATTTCACAACAATCTCCTCAACCTTAGTTTCAAATTAGCCTATTAAACATGCACAAGAATACTTAAAATCCATACTTTATGATAATAATAGAAGTAAGCAATATTCAACATGCCTTTTAGATGAATAGGTCTTGAATTTGAGCCTTGAATCTCGAACACTAGGTGCTCTTGACTCATAGATGTTTTGGAGAAGGAGGAAGAGTTTCTAAATGTGTTTTTTAAAAAAAAAAAATTGTAACACAACATTTAAAAGGGGTTTTAAGCATAAAAGGGTCGTCCCTCATAAGTAAATAACAAAAATTCCCGTAAGCTTACTTAAAAAAAATTCCCAGTAACAAGTCCCTGTGACTTGACCTAAGAACCATGAGTTGAACGTATGAATCATCAGTACAGTTGTGGAAATCATACCATTTTTAAACTTTTCGGACCTTATTCATGACTCAATTCATAAATCATAGGTGGAGTCATGGAAATCAGACCATTTTTCAGCTTTCAAGACCTGGTTAAAGTAGGGGGCCACTCACAGCTTGACAAGACTTTAGTAAAAAGGCCATAATATTTTACTCCAACATTAGATTAAAGCAAAATTGAATGCATTTGAAAGCTAATTAAATTATCTACCATTTGGAGGGTCTTGAGATAAAAAAAAAATACAGTCTAGGAGTTATGATCCTTTAAAGTTGACTATAGTGAGGCACTTCATGAGAAATCATTAGGTAAGGGAGGTTTTGAAATGGCTGTGAGTTTGGAGTTACTTGAGGCCTTAATATCTGCATAAATCACTTCCAATACTACAAATACATAAAGATTTTTTTCACATGTACTTGAATTTTACATAATGTTGGTGCACAAATGTTCTTAAATTTTAGGGGTGTAGATTATCCCTCCTTGGGACCATTCTACCCTCAATGAGAGCTTAGGACACTTTTAGCATGATGCAGTGAAGAGAATAAAAGAACCTAATGCATAAAATTAATTAGATCTAGAGAAAATGCAGGATTTGTACCTCAAGCAACCTCATTTGGATATGGAAATAAGAAGGGATATCAATCTTTCATGTCCTCCACTTAATCTCGATTAGCTTCCTCCAACATTTGGTTACTTCATAGTTCTTTTACCGAAGTTATCTCCTTGGTCCTCAACTTTTGAACTAGTCTATCAAGAATTTTGATAGGAAATTCTTTGTAATATAGAGAATCCTTCACTCCAATATCTTCTACAGGTACCACCATGGAAGGGTCACCCATATATTTCTTGAGCATGGACACATGAAACACAAGATTAACCGTTACTAAGCTCGCTGGTAAGTCCAATCCGTAAGAAATATTTTTAACTCTTTTTAGATTCTAATATGGACTAATATAGTAAGTACTGAACTTCTCCTTTTCCCCAAACCTCAGAACTTTCTTAATAGAAAATACTTTTAGGAACACCCTATTGACAACCACAAATTCTTGCTCTCTTCATCTCACATCCACATAAGATTGGTGACTTTGAGTGGTCATAAGTTTTTATAGAATAACCTTAACTTGATCCATAGCTTGATGCACAAGATTAGGCTCAAACAACCTTCTCACACTCTATTTTCTTCCTTAATATGGAATAGACTCTCTATGTATAACCTTCTAAGAGTATTAGTAGAAACATTAGCATAACATGGATGGTAGTGTAGAATGAAGTCACAATCTTTTAGAAATTCAAGACACCTTCTTTGAATGTGGTTTAATTTTTCTATGTGAATACATATTGCAAGATCTTGTATTAGAGTAGATGTCCACATACACTCCTATAATACCCTAGGTTTTGGACTGTAAGATTTCATTACAAAATTAAACACTATCCGAGTGATGAGTCGTTATCACTTTTCATGATTCGTATGGTGCCACTCGTTACCTAACTATTAAGGCTGGCTAGGACTTCTTCCTTTATCATGACTTAGCCATCCCATGTTATAGGATAAGGTCATGAGTAATGGTGAGGGACTCGTGACCACAACAGTATGGTTTCCCTGAGATGCTTCCTAGACTATGAGTCCGAGCAAAGACTCATGACTAGTCAACATGAGTCGTTACCTAACTTGTAACAATTGGGAGAAATTTTCTTGTATATTTTTATTTAAGGATAATTTTGTCTTTTGCCATTCCTTAAATATTACCCATAACTTAAAACACCCCAAGGGGTCCCTTTTTCATCATTTATCAAATCAAAAACATTAGTTTTTTCCTCTAAAACTTCTAAGTCAAAAGAAAGCTAGGCTTTCAAGGGATTAATCATCTATGCTTTAATTGGTAGTCTTATCTGTAAATTTCTTAGTGTTTCAGGCATGTCTCTCTTCCCTAACTTTATTTAACACTAAAGAATATATTTAATTATTACCCATGTGAAGTAAATTATTGTGTTTTAAAGTTGGGTTAAGGAATTTGAATGGTTATTACATGGATTGTTTTCCTATGGTTTTGAACTTATCATTCATACTTTAACTTATAGTTTTTGAACTAAATAAGTACATGGGTAAGTAAATCGGGCTAAGCAATATGGGTTTTTCTAGATTTATGGATTACGATATGAAATTTACGTGAACCTCAACCCACTTCGTGAAATTGGGTTTGAAACATGGATATATGAACAATTAAACTCACTTTTTATGTCCATGGTTTTGTTTTAAATTAAAACTTTAGAGTCAATTGGTTTAATTGGATTAGAATGGCATAATTGGACTAAGCTTGCAAGAATATTAGTATGACGATACCAACGGTATATGCCTTAATAAAAGACTCATTGGTTTATGGTTGGGATTATTTTCTAAATTATTTTAATTAGTATAAAAGGGGGTAGTGTAGCTTGCCGTGAAGGTGGAGGTCCTGGGGGGACCACTACTGGAAACCATGTTCACTGGCTTGGGGTCATTGTGACCACATGCATAGTTCATACACTATATATTTTAGAATAGTTAAAGCCTTGGTGAATTTATCCCTTTCTTTAGTTTCCTTGGTTTGTGAGACTAACACATGTTGGTACCTTTTCAGTATGGAGAGCTGAACCCATATAGCATGTGGGTGCCCTTAGAATGGATAGAGCTACACAATACAGGTTAATAATTTTTAAATCTCATATTATAACCTTGTACCCTACCATGGGAATTACATATATATATACATACATAAGAATATGTGCATGTGGTTTTTCCTTTCCTGAGTTACATATTGTGCTTATCCTAATGGTCATCCTTAAATGCTACATTATTTCAAGATGTAGGGTCCTAAAGATCCTTGTTTACTAGTATGCAGTCTTAGGTGGAGTAGATATTGGTTGTGTTTATGTGAAGTGTTGAGCCTCTATCATCCAAAAAGCCTTACCATTTTTTAGATTTTTTTTAGATTGTGGGAATTAAAGAGTCCCATATACATAATTGGGGGCATGTCTTGGCCTAATTTTTATTCTGGTTTTAGAGGTTTTGTGGACCATGTGTGGGTTAGTTTTTTTTTTTGAATTCTTAGAACCTTTCTATTGGTTTATATATCATTCTTATTGTTGGTTTTGCTTCTGCTATTATTTAATTGTGCTTAGGTAGTTAGGCTGGGGTGTTCTTTGGCCTACGGTAGGCTTGAGATACCTATCATGGCCAAGCCCTAGTTTAGGTTGTGACAAGATTGGTATCAGTATATAAGTTCAGGGTTTTTAGATGCCCTTAAAGTCATATCGAGTAGAGTTCTTTTTATGGGTGTGTAGAGTGTCATGCTTAGAAGGGAAGGCTATAAGTCATTTAGAAAGATTTCCCTTTATTGTGTTCTAGTTTAGGAAATAGATTCTAGTGTATTTATAACTCTTAAACTCCTGGTTTACTCTCTTTTCATATAATGCCTCCCCAAAGATCTGATGTTCATAGAAACTCTATTGGAACCTCTATTCCAAATGTGGGAAATATGGATGGGATCCACTCTATTCATGAAGTGCAGACATGATCTAGATTCCTTTCTTCTAATTTCACTACCCCATGTGGAGTTCCATCGATCCCCACTAGTCGTTCTCAATCTCTCCAAGCTGGTGACACCTTTGATTAGCCGCCTCAGGGAAACATCTTTAATACAGAGTTCTGCTAGTCAATTTATTTTCTTACCCAATTGGCTATATCTCATTCTTATCAGTCGAATTATGTTGGTTATGTTGCTCCTTCATCTAAGGTCACTCGGATCGGCCAGTTAATGAGGTTGAATCCCTAAACCGTTATAGGATTGAAGGTTGAGGAGGATCCTTAGTGATTTGTGGATAAGATAGAGAAGATTTTTAGAGTAATACATGCCACTAATTTTGAAGGAGTAGAGTTTGTTGCATATCAGCTGAAAGATATAGCTTATTAGTGGTATAATGAGTAATAGTAATTAAGAGGCAATGATGCTGAGCTGACCATTATGGAATGAGTTTTTGAATGCCTTTCTTGATTATTTCCTTCCGTAAATAGGAGTAGAGAGAAGTTAAAATAATCTAAAATGAGAAAGTTTTCTTCAAGGTTGTCTCACGACTCGATATTGAAATGTACGAATGCAATGTTGAACAATGACATTGATATATCTAGGCTTATGTTTTATATAAAAAAGGTAGTTAATTAGAAGAAGAGACAAGAAGAGATGGAATAGAGCTAGAATAAGAAGTTCAGGTATTCACAGCAGGGTGCAAATTAGCAGAATAGTGGAAGGGGTGGCAGAAAATAAATCAAGACGAAAACTTGGGGAAATTCTAATTCATATTATTTGGCTAGTAATCTTTATCCTAAGTCATTTTGTGATTGTTTTTTTTAGTCCAATATTGGTCTATGGCATAAGGTGCCCGGTCTTAGGATAGTAAAGCTCAGTCAGCCTCACCTAATCCTCTTTATAGATTTTGTGGACAGCTTCACCGTGGTTATTGTCATAAGGGGAGGAACTTTTGTTTCAATTGTTGTCAGCCTGGTCATATACAGAGAAACTATCCTACGAATAAGGTAGCCACTGGAGCTAATAAGGTTCTGGTCACTACTTAATTAGCTCCTTCACCAAAGGGTGCCATTGTGTGTACCAACACTAGCAAGAATCATATCTACACTCTTAAAACCCACCAAGAATCTGAGATATACCTCGATGTTATCACTGGTATTTTATGACTCTTCTCTTATCATATGCATTATTTGTTTGATATGGGGTCACCCTTTTCTTATATGACCCCTTATGTGGCTATGTATTTTGGTTTTTGTCTTAAAAATATCATTGGCTGATTTTGATAGAGTTGGATATGGTAGATTTTGATGTTATCTTAGGGATGGATTGGCTTTATTAAGCAATGAATCTTTTGATTGTATGACCCAAAAGGTCAGTTTCCAATTTCCTAATAAATCGGTAATTAAATGGGAGAGGAGTTCCTTAGTGCCTTTAGAGAGGATTACTACCTATCTTAAAGCTCTAAAGTTTATTTGTAAAGGTTATATGTATCATATAGTTTGCATTAAGGATTCTGACTGTAGAAGTCCTACTTTACAATCTATCCCATGGTTATTGAGTTTCTCGAAGTGTTTCCAGATGGTCTTCTTGGAATTCCTCTCAATAGCAAAATCTATTTTGAAATTGATCTACAACTGGATACCCGTTCTATTTCTATTCCTACATATAGGATAGCTCTGGATAAGTTAAAGAAGCTAAAGAAGTAGTTAAAAGATCTTCTTGATAAGAGTTTTATTCATACTAGAGTTTCTTCATGGGGTGCTTCTGTGCTTTTTGTGCATCAGAAACATGGGTCTCTCCAGATGTTATAGACTATCGGCAGCTCAATAAAGTCACAGTAAAGAATAAGTAACCCATTCCTAGGATTGATGATCTTTTTGACCAGCTTTATGGTGATAGATGCTTCTCTAAAATTAATATCCATTTGGGGTATCATTAGATAAAAATTAGGGAGGGTATATTCCTAAGACTGCTTTCTGAACCCGGTATGGACATTATGAGTTCTTCGTTTTGTTAGTTGGGCTAACTATTACTCTGACTGCTTTTATGGATCTTATAAATCAAGAATTTAGGTAGTTTATGGATCTGTTTATGATAGTCTTTATTGATGATATATTGGTTTATTCTAAGAATGATGAGCATCATGTCAATCACCTATGAATTGTGTCGTAGACTATTAAGGATCAGAGATTGTATGCAAAATTTTCTAAGTATGAGCTTTGTTTGAATATTGTGAATTTTCTTGGGTATATGGTATCTAGTGAGGGGATCAAGGTGGATCAAAAAAAAGTTGAGGCGGTTAAGATATGGCCTTGACCTATGACACTAACCGACAATAGAAGCTTTTTGGGCTTCGCTTGGCATTAACATATATTTATGGAGAATTTCTCTCCTATTGCAGCTTTGTTGGCAAACTTGACTCAAATAAAGGTCAAGCTCTTGTAGTTCAATGCTTGGAGGGTAGTTTTGAGAAGTTGAAGGATAAATTGACTTCTGCACCAGTTTTGACCTTGCCTGAGGGTACTGATAGTTATTTTTTGTGATGCTTCTTGTGTTGGATTAGGTTGTTTCTTGATACAGCATAGTAAGGTTGTGGCTTATGATTCTAGGAAACTTTAGGATCATGATAGGAACTATTCTTTGAAGATTTGGTGCCATTATTTGTATTGAATTCTTGTGTATATTTATTCAGACAATAAGAGCTTGCAGTACGTGTTCACTTAAAAGGAACTGAATATCACGCAGAGGTGATGGCTCGAGTTATTCAAGGACAATGACATTAATTTTCACTATTATTGAGGTAAATTTAATATTGTTGTTAATGCTCTTATAGAGTTGTTGAAGGGGTGCTTATCTCATGTGGATAAATAGAAGCGAGGGTTATTAAAGGATATTCACTGATTACATAACTTAGGAGTTCATTTGTTAGACTCTGATGATGGGGAAGTGATTATACAAGAGGTAGTCAAATTATATTTTGGTGCTGAGGTGCAAGAGAAACAGGTTTTTATGGATCCCATACTTATGTAGATTAAGGATAATTTGGGTCGACAAAAGGTTATAGATTTTGAGATTGGGGGATATGGTATCTTGAGGTATCAAGGTAGATTATGTGTTCTTAATATTTGTGGATTGTGAGAAAGGATTTTAACTGAGGTTCATAAGTTGAAATATAAGGTTCATCTAGGTTCAACTATGATGTACCATGATTTGAATGAAATCTATTGGTGGAATAGTATAAAGAGGGATGTGGGAAATTTTATTGCCAAGTGTATGGTCTGTCAGCAAGTTATAATAAAGCACTTGAGACCTGGTGGCAGGTCATAAGAGATAGAGTGTAACGACCATAAAATACACCCTGGTCGCCATACGGTGCTTACGGCCCCAAAAGACCACAAGCTAACCCATGATGTGGTACCTACTGTGAGCACTAAATAAAACTGATAGCATAAGACATGTGTGGAAATTTACTGAAAATTCCATAAGGTTTTATCATACTAAATCATAAATATAAACACCTAATGACATACTAAAAAGAATGCTTAAAAAACTGATAAATCGACTAACTTATGTATCCCTAAAAGCCTCTAAAACTGACTAACTGTGGAGCTGATGGGACAAACCCCTAACTAACTCCGACTGAATAAAAATATTGAACTGCTAAGATAAACTAAAATAAAGAAATCATATCTTCAAATTATGAGGACTCACCATTGCTGTTGTTGATAATCTAATCTAAGCACAGTCAAGAAACTTAGCATCTAAAACAAAGATATTAAACATCATAGCACAAGAAATGAGTATGCGACTAGAACTTTTATTTTACTGGTATGCGAGATGAGGTTAAGCTGATATGCATGGGTTAACTATGTATGAAAATAGTAATTAAAGATATGCATGGAAATACTAAAATCTGACTAGACAAGACTAATAACTAATTGGCTGAATAGCGTAAGATAACTGATACATAGATACATGAAAACTATAAAATCTGAGTATGCATGACCAAGCGTATAACATGATTCTGGAATAGTTAGTAAACTGAGATACTAAAATTTTGTAACTTAATACTGATAAACTGTATGTTATGGTCAAGCAAAACTGAACTGAATTTTGTACTGACTACTAAAACTATGGGAGGTATCATCTAACCTACATGCCCCAGTCTGAGCTGATTGGGGTCACACCTATGACCCCAGTTGGAAGGGTTCTAGTGCCATGCCACGGGTACTAAAAATTGTTGTGGGGTTAGTCCTAATCTAGTGGGCGACCCTTGAGATCAGTCCTAAACTGGCGGGTGATCCCTGAGAATGTCAATCCTAAGCTGGCGAGTGACATCTCATAACCTACACTGGCTACGTAGTTCTGGAACTAAGGGATTTCTTCTAAAGACACAATACTGACTAACGGGTGATCCCCCATCCTTTACTAACTAACGGGTGATCCCCCATCCTTAGGTTCGCTCGATGTTGAATCCTACTCTCAACTGAACTAACAATGATTACTGGACTAAATTAAGTTTAACTGAAGCAACAATTGATCATAATAACTGACTGAAAAAGAATGCTCATGGTGTATTCTGAAATTATTCTGAAATTATTCTGTGGGTACTGAAAACTAGGTAGACAGATAAATTTAGGGTTTTCATAACCCCCAAGAATTGATAAGAATAACAATATGAATACATGAATACTTTAAAATCATGATATGAACTATTCTGCAAAAACTCATCTCTTAGACATTTCATCAAACACATGAGGGTCCTGAATTTAAAGCATTGGAATAGTTTAAAATTATAATTAATCACACGGCTACAATACTAAACAATAAATTTGGGATTCAACATGAAAACATATCATTCTAACTTGTAAGGTTTAACTTCAACAATAATTACTTCTAAATGCTGTGTAAAAATCAAAATTCATAAGGATTCATGGAGATAGTTTATTGCAAACATATAAATTCATGATTTTAAATCTTGAAAATAGATTCTTGGACTTCATGGGTGAAAAGGACCCAAGGATGAATATCAAATATACCTTAAAGCTTTAATTTTGAAAGATAATTAACTTATCTTGAACGTTCTTGGATTGGGAAACACAACTTCTTGGTTTTATTGAAGAAGGACTTGAATATTGTTCTTAGGAGATGATTTTGAGAGGAAAATGTAATCTTGATCTTAGAAATAAAGAGGGTTAATGGCTATTAAAAACTGCTTTGAGGTGAGAAAAAGACCAAAATACCCCTCCGAAGCAAAATAAGAATTGCTGAAATTTTCAGTTGATGACTTAGCTGATAGCTTATCAACTAGTTGATGGATAATCAACTTAAGTCATCAACCCATAGTATTATTTGGACCCTTTCTATTTAAGGGTGATGACTCAGTTGATAAGTAATCACTTAGTTGATAGCTTATCACCTCAAGTCGTCACTTTGTAGCTGACGTTGATCATATTCTTGTTATGGGTAACGACTTAGTTGATTAGTCATCAATTAGGTGATGGCTTATCACCTCAATTCCCCACCTTTTATCTAGATTTAATCACATTGTGGTTAAGGCTAACTAATTGGTTGATAAGTCGTCACCTAGTTTACGGCTTCTCACCTGAAGTCATCACCTTGTTGACAGACGGACATACTAAGGTAAAATGAGCATAACTTTACACTCAACTATTAGATTAAGGTGAAACTGGTATCATTGGAAACCTGACTAAATTATCAATGATTTGGTGGGTCTTAACTTGCAATATTATATGTACATCAAAAGTGATACACGTTCAAATTAGACCCTTGTAGAATCTAATTCCAAACTTTGGACGAATCAAAGGCTCTTAGCTCAACTTTGTTCTAAATGATTCTTATGAACATTTTTTACGTCGAAATCACTTCACAAACTATAATAAATATCATGAAATGTGTATTCAAGATAAATTCATGGGATTAGAGTTTACACATATAAGAACGATGCTTCAAACTCTAGCATAGAATTTCCCATGTGGAAGCTAGAGATGATCACTATGGATTTCATTATGGGTCTTCCGTTGACTCGAAATCAGTATGATTCCATTTGTTTCATTTTGGATAGGATGACTAAGTCTACTTTTTTCCTATGAGGACTAACTACTCTGGAGAGGACTATGTCAAGTTATTTATTTAAGAGACTATCAAGTTGCATGGAGCATTGGAGTCCATCATTTCAAACTGAGGTATAAAACTTACTTCTCACTTTTTACATTTATTTCAAAAATGTTTTGGGGACTAAAATGAACCTTAGCACCATTTTCCACCCTCAAATGGATGGGCAAGTACAATAGACTATTCAGACATTGGAGGATATGCTAAAGGCCTGAGTGATTTAATTTAAGGAAACTTGGGTTGATTATTTTCCTCGCATTGAATTTTTCTACAATAATAGTTATCATTCAAATATTCAGATGGTTTCTTTCAAGGCTCTTTATGGTAGAGATATAGGTCTCCTATTGGATGGTTTGAAGTAGGTGAGACTAGGTTGTTTCATCCTGACTTGGTTCACTAGGATAGGGAGAAAGTTAAGGTGATTAGAGAAAGGCTTAAGATTGCTCAAAGTTGCCAAAATTCCTACACAGATATGATGCGAAGGGAGTTCGAGTGTGAGGTTATTAATTGGGCCTTCTTGAAAGTTTCTCTAATGAAAGGATTGATGAGGTTTGGAAAGAAGGGGAATCTCGTTCCCCATTATATCATTCCATATCATATGTTAAGGAGAGTTGGTAATATTTCTCATGAATTGGATTTTCCCACGAGTTTGACTTCTATTCATCCCGTTTTCCATGTGTCTATGCTGAAGAAGTATGTGGCTGATCCTTCATTGATTGTTCCTTTGGAGGTTGTTGGTATTTTGGATTTATTGTTCTATGAGGAAGTCCTGATAGAGATTTTGGATAGGCAAGTTTGTTGGTTGAGAACTAAGGATTCGGTAAAGGTGCTTTGGAGAAATAAAAAGGTTAAAGAAGCTACATTGGTAGATAAAGACAATATGACGGCTAAATACCAGTTCTTGTTCCCCGTGTTAGATGTCCATATTAGGGGTATGTTTTCATTCTCCTTCTTGAGTCATTTCAAATTTGCCATCTCATTATATGTGTATTCTTACTTCTTGTCGTGCCAAGGGGTGTCCTAATTCTTTATTTGGGGATTAATGATCCTAGGGGGTGGGTAATGTAACACCTTAGGTTTTGGACTCTGAGATTTCATTGAAAAAATTGAACACTAACAAGGCAACAACTCTTGTATGAGTTTTTATCAGTCATCACGAGTCGTATGGTGCCAGTCTTTACCTAACAATCAATGTTGGCCAGACTTCTTCCTTGATCAAGACTTATCCCTCTCTAGTTGTAGGGTAAGGTCATGAGTCATTTGAGGGACTTATGAGCATAACAGTATGGTTGCGCTGAGATGCTGCCTAGACTACAAGTTTGGGCAACAACTGGTTACCTATCACCACAAGTCGTTACCCAACCCATAATGACTAGGAGCTATTTTCTTGCATGTTTTGCATTAAGGGTAATTTGGTTTTTCCTGTCCTTTACAATTTACCCACAACTTAAACCACCCCAAGGGGTCCATTTTTCATTATTTACCAAATCATACCTCTCAAACTTTTAAAGTCAAGATAAATATAGAGTTTCAAAAGACTAATTATCTAGGCTTCAACTGGTGGTTTTCTCTCTAAATTTTTGGGTGTTTCAAGAATGTCTCTCTTCCCTAACTTGATTGTACATAAAATATTGTTTTTAATTGTTACCCATATGAACTAAATTATTAGGTTTTGAAATTGGGTTGAGTAATTTGAATGGTTATTACTTGGATTGTTTTCCTATGGTTTTGAACTTATCATTATGCTTTATCTTATTATTTTTGAACTAACTAAGTGCATGGGTATGGGTATGGGAATTGGACTAAGGAACATGGGTATCCCCAAATTTATGGATTATGGTATGGAATTTACATGAACCTTAACCCACTTTATGAAATTGTTTTTGAAACATGAATATATGCACAATTTAACTCACTCTTGGAACCTTTTATTGCATAAAAGGTTAACGAAACTTAAAATGTGGTTTTTAGGGGCCTTGGTGGCCATGGTTTGGTTTTAAATTGGAACTTGAGAGTCAATTAGTTTAATTGGCGGAATGGCATATTTGGACTTAGCTTGCAAGCATAATTGCTATGATGATACCAACAGTATATGCCTTAATAAAAGGCTCCTTGCTTTGTGGTTTGGATTATTTGCTAAATGGTTATAATTTAGGTATAAAAGGGATTGTGTAGCTTACCATGAAGGTGGAGGTCCTGGGGGACCAATATTGGAAACTACATTTACCGACATGGGGGTCTTTATGACCATGTGCATAGTTCACACACTATACATTTTGGAATGGCTATAGCCTTGGTGTCTCTAACCCTTCATTGGATTTTTTCCTGGTTCATATGAGTAACACGCGCTGGGACCCTTTTAGTTGGAGGATTTAAACCTATGTAGTCATTGGTTTCCCTTAGGATGGATAAAGCTACATAGTCCAGGTTAATAATTTTTAAATCTCATGTTACTACCTTGTACACTGCCCCGAAATTATATATATAGGAATATGAATGTGTGAATGTGGTTTTTTATTTATTTTGGACATGGCATTATTTTATCCCTTTCCATAATTACATCCGAGTTATTATCCCAATGTTCGTCCCAAAACTCTACATCATTTTATGAAGTTGGTTCTTAGGGTTCCATGTTTACTCATGTCCAGTCTTATGTGGAGCAGATATCGGTTGAGTTGCTGCGAAGTGGTAAGCCTCCATCATCTGTAAAGCTTTACCATTTCATTAGGTTTTTTTTTCAGATTTTGGTAATTGAAGAGTTCTATTTTCATGGTCGAGGGAATGTCCCGACCTAATTTGGTATTCTGGTTTTAGAGGTTTTGTGGACAAAGTGTGGGTTGGCTATTTTTTTTTGTATTCCTAGAACCTTCCTATTGGTTTATATATCATACTTATTGTTGGTTTTGCATCTATTATTATTTTATTGTGCTCAGGTGGTTAGGCTAGGGGTGGTCTTTATCCCACAGTAGGCTTGCGATAACCGTCATGGACAAACCCTAGTTCGGGTCATGATAACTCCATACAATTAGTGATGCTAGATTTTAAATGTGAATCACGCAGCCGCTAACACAAGATCATGAGTCGGATAATTTCTCTCATAAACCTTAAATTGCCTAGAAGCATAACCTACAACCTTTCCATCCTCCATCATAACATAACCAAGTAGCACTTGAGATGTATCGCAATACAGAACAATCCCTCAGTACCTTCAGGAAGTGTCAAGACAGGGCCAGTAGTCAAGCAATCCTTCAACTTCACAAAACTACCCACACAAGAATCAAACATAGAAACTTTACCTTCTACATAGTCAATCTCGTAAATGGAGTTGCTATAGAAGAAACAATTTCCAAAATTCTTCTAAAATAGCCCTCCAGAGCCAAGAAGCTCCTAATATTGGTTGGAGTAGCAGGTGTACGTTACTTCTTCACCGCCTTAATCTTATGGGGATCCACTTTAATCCATTCACTAGAAACAACATGCCCAAGGAAAGTCACAACACTCAACCAAAAATCATACATAGAAAATTTTGCATATGACTTGATCCTTAAGGGGCTGCAATACAATTCATAGGTGATTAGTATGATCCTCCTCTCTTTTGTAGTACACTAAAATATCATCAATAAGGACTATGACCAATAAATCCATAAACTTTTTAAACACCATGTTCATAAGGTCCATAAAAGCAGTAGGAGCATTAGTCGATCTAAATTACATGACCAAGAATTCATAATGGCTATAATGGGTTTGAAAGATAGTCATTGGAATGTTTGCTTTCCCAGTTAACTGATGGTAATCTGAAACGTGATCTAGTTTAGAGAAACACTTAGCACCCTGAAACTAGTCAAACAGATCATCAATTCTAGAAAGAGGATACTTATTTTTCCTGGTGGATTTATTTAGTTGGTAGTAGTCTATGCATATACAAACCCATCTTTCTTTCACATGAAATCACAAGAGCACCCTAGGGAGAGACACTAGGATGGATAAAACCCTTATCAAGGAGGTCTTTTAGGTGTTCCTTTAATTGTTTCAACTCCACAGGAGACATTCTATATATAAGAATGAGCATAGAATGAGAATCAAGAAAAAAATAAATCTAAAACTTTATCTCCTTATATGGAGGAATTCCAGGAAGGTCATTGGGAAAGACTTCGGGAAACTCATTAACCACAAGAACAGACTGCTAAGAGGGACTTTAAGAATTATAATCCTTGACTTAGACAAATGGTAAAAACACCTTTTAAATATTAACTATTGGGCTCTAATATAAGAAATTAACATTTCCTTAGGTGCTTAGGAACTTTCTTCCCACTATATCACTTGTTCATCAGGAAAATGAAAAGTGACCTTTCTAGTTCTACAGTCTAGGGTAGCATAGCAAGAGTAAAGCTAATCCATTCCTGGTATTACATCAAAATCCACCATATCAAGATCTACTAGATAAATAATAGTGGCCCAATGACAAATGGACACAACACAGCCTCTATAGACTCTCCTAGCAATAATGGACTCACCCACTCTGGTAAAGACTAAGAAAGGGTCAAAAATATTTTTAGAACCAAAACCAAAGTGTACAGCCACATAAGGAGTCACATATTATAGGATGTAACCAGAATCAAGCAATACATAAATATCATGGGAGAAAATCTATAACATACTCATGAAAACATCTAAGGATACCTCAAAATCCTTACAAGTAGATAGTGCATATAAAATATTATGACCATTTCCCTTCTATGATGTAGCACCCTTTGCAGCAGGAGCTGAAGAAGTAGAAATTGAGGATTTGTTGGCCCTAGATGTACCTTTAGTTATGGGACAGTCCCACTGCCTATGGCCTGGATAACCACAACCAAAGCACAAAATTATTCCCAAGCAAAAAACCATATGATAAAGCTTTCCACAACTGCAGCTAAGAGGGTAACATGGTATCGACTGAGCTACGCTGGTATGAGATTGGGCATGTTGTTCTCTAGGGCCATTGCTAGACTGAAATAACTGATCATTTGAAGGTTTGGGGACTGGAGCACTAGCTGATGGATGATAATTAACCCAAGATTTCTCCTTGATCCATTGTATGCCCCTTACCAATTATGTTGCTGACTCGGATACTGATCTATATGTTTAGCCTTTTTACTCTACCTCTCTTTTGGCTCTTCCTGTTTTTTTTCTCATTCTCTACTTGTTGCATATAAAGCACCAACCTGGATGTGTAATTTTTGTTTTTCAACAATGTCACCCTTACACTCTAGTACCAAGTCAGTAGAAAGACCTGAAGTATAATATCTTAATTGGACCTCATGTTAGACACCAACTCAAGAGCATAATGAGACAATTGGATAAACTTTAGAAAATACTCCTTAGAACTCATCTTGCCCTACTTCGAGATCATAAACTCCTCAGCCTTGGCCTCTCTCAATTTTTGAGGGAAGTAGTGATTAGCAAAGGCATCAAAAAATCTCTCCCAAATTATATGTTTAACATCTTCACCCCTAATTGGCTCACATTCATCATACCACTGGTAAGCCACCCCTTTCATATGATAAGCTACAAACTCTACCCCCTTTAGTATCACTATCATGCATCACCTTAAGGATTTTCTCTATTTCATCAATAAACTCTTGAGGGTCCTCCTTAACTTTGGAACCAGTGAAGGTAAGGGTGCTCAACCGCTTAAACTGGCCTACTCGAGTAGCATCAGAAGAACCATTACGGTCACCAACATTATCATAATAGCAAGATTAAGATAATACAATCTGAGACATCATTAATTAATCTAAACTCTAGCATTTGAAACCTCTCCTTACCAAGATTGGGTACGGATGGGTACTAACCCTGGGAGCGAGTTTGCATCCCATGGGTAAGGCATACCTCTTCAGTATTTTCACTAGTAGGGATAGAGGCTCTTGATGAATTCCTTTTGCCATTAGATCTTTAGGGAGGCATGATCTGAACTACGGGAAAGCTGAGAGTCAGAAAAAGTCATTATAATTAAACTCTCTAGAATGACATAGAACATGAAAAAAGGAAATATTCTAAAATAACTAGAAGCCTCTCTCTTATAAATGTGTCTATCTACATACCCATAAAAATGTCTCACCTCAACACGGCTTCATAGACACCCCAGCACCCTGAATCGTACTCCGATACAAAGTTTGTCATTACCTGAACCAAGGCCCTTGCCGTAACGAGCATCCCAAAACAAAGAAGGCCTGAGATGTCCTCTTAACATTATGTCATAAGCATTGTCATATTTAAAATTACAAAAACAAGAGCATATAAAAAAGTGTTCGGCATTTAAATAAAGTAACATCTATGTCTAAAGAACTAAATCTGAACAATTACCCAACACTAGTCTACAAAGCCTCTAACTTTAAGAATAACTCCAAAGTTGTGACATAGACCCGACAATACCATAAAATCCATAAAATATTGAAACAAGAATATAAAAGGAAAGAAGAACAATACTTTTTGGATAATGGAGGGCTCTCTACTTTTCACTAGCTATCCAAGAGAGATTACAAACACCCTAGTGCTGTAAAAAATCACAAGAACATGCCTCAAAACTTTTACCATAAAATGATGGGGTCCGAGGACACTCAGTGCGGCGAATACTGTAATGCAACCCATGGAAAAGGAAATAAATAGCTTATAAAGCAAGTCATAACTCATTCAAATGTACAAAATAATAATAGAAAAGTATGGGATCGATGACATGAGACATAAAGACATAACCAATTAAAATTTAATCCTGAAATATGTAGCTTTTCATAGATATCTTGTAACCCACAGGCTATATGAGTCCGTTATTCCCCAATTAGTAAGGCCTCAGTCCAAGTTTTTCGCAGGTAATAAGATTATGATAAAATCACCAATAAACTATAGCCACCATATCATCCTTATCTTAACGGCAGCATTCATTATCCAATGAAGGTATGATAGTCCTATTTCATCAAAACATAGGTTGGGAATTGGTCCCGAGGACGCATGCCTTCCAATGAAGCTACATAATTTTCTTTTGAAGCCTAACAGTTCCATATTGGTATCATCATACAAATATTTGTAAGCAATTCATATTATGACATAATATTTTCATTAGACATTTAAGACTCCCATCTCCGTCTTTAAAGTCCATATACATAATCCCCCCTACTCTAAGGGCTTTCAGAAAAAAGTTATTTAGCCTTTCATTCTTTTATTCCATAACTTATTCAAATGACATTGTAAAATTCATAATTTTCATGAAAATCAAGTTTGAAATGGATTGATGGTCATATTTTTATGATTTATAAAATTAAGAGTTGTGAATCTATGTAACATGTTCAACATTTTCATAGACTGTATATACAACTCAAAACCCATTACTAATGCTTAGGAAAACCTAGAAAAACAAGAAGAAAAAGTAATTCAAGTCTTTTAACAATAATCTCCTCAACCCTAGTTTCAAAGTACCCTTTTCATCATACAAAAGAATAGTTAAAATCCATGCTTTATGATAATAATAGAAGTTGGGAGTGTTCAACATGCATTTTAGATGAATATAACTTCAATCTGAGCCTTAAATCTTGAACCCAAAGTGTTATTGCCTCTTAGAATATTTTATGGAAGGAGGAAGAGTTTTTAAAAGTATTCTAATCTGAAAAAGATTGTAACTCAAAGTTCAAAGGGGTTTTAAGCTTATAAGTATCAAACCTCATAAGAAAAATGACCAAAATGGCCCTAAGATTACCCAATAAAATTTTCATAAACAACTTCCCACGGCTTAATGCATGAATCGTGGGCTGAACATATGAATCATGGGTAGAGTTGTGGAAATTACACCATTTTTCAACTTTCAGGACCCTACTCACAACTCAACTCACAAATCATAGGTTGACCACATGAATCATGGGTAGATTCATGGTAATTAGACTATTTTCAACTTTTAGGACCCTACTCATGAATTCAACTCACAAATTAATAGGTTCAAATCACGAATCATTAAAAGGGCTTCAATAAAAGGGGTATAATATGTTACTACGACATTGGATTAAAGAGAACTAGATGCATTGGAAAGCTAATTCAGTTTTCTATCATTTGTTGGGGCTCAATCTCAAAAACACTACATAATCTAGGAGTTAATGATGTTTTGAAGTTAACTATAGTATGATACTTCATAAGAAATCAATCGATAAAGGAGATTCTGACTTAGCTATGATTTTAGAGTTACTTGAGGCCTGCATGTATGTAACGCCCCTAGTCTGTACCCCAAATGCTACACGGTACTTATGACCCCAAAGGACCGTAAACCAACCCATGACTGATATAAGTTGTGAGCACAGAATAATATACTGTAGTAAAAAATAGGCTAAAATGTCGTAAGGTTCAAAATCTATAAATACTGATAAAGTCTATCAACTGAAATAATAATCTGTAAAACTGAACACTATCTAAAAAGCCTCTAACTGAACTATCAAAAAGTGGAGTTGATAAGATAAGCCCCCAACTAACCCCACATACTGAAATACTGAAACTACTTAAAAATTAAAATAAAAGACTATCCTCAAGTGATAAGGACTCACTGCTAAATCTACTGTTGGCTAAATTTGAATCTATCTATGCACGCTCACGAACCTAAGCATCTAAACCTTTGATATTAAATATCATAGAACAAAAAAGAGTATGTGTCAGTACGTGGAATATACTGGTATGCTAGATAGGGTAAGGCTGAGTGCAAGGGTTCATATGCATGAACAATAACTGACTGGATGATATAGAGTAACTGATCATGAGAGTACATGGATAACTAATACCACTATAAATACTGAGTGTGCACTAATGTGCATTTAAATAAATACTGTGACTAAGTTTGTTGTAAGCTTAGTACTAAATTTTGATACCGAGTAATTGATATCTGAAGTTACTGATAACTGATTTATTGATATTGGTTAACTATATCTGATAGTCCTAATTCTGTAGAACTAAACTAAGTTCTATTCAGAAGACTGAGACTGAAACTGTGAGAGGTAATCATCTAACCAATATGCCCTAAATAAAATAAGATAACTGAGTTGGGTCTAATTTATAACCCTAATTAGAAGGGTGTCAATATCGTGCCACGGGTAAGGACAAGGTGAGAGATACCCTCATCTGGCAAGTACTCTAATAAGAATAGTGGAACCCTCATCTGGCAGGCTAAAATACCTCATCCACCCTCATCTGGCAAGTTTGATATATCAGCCTATGCTGGATACATAGTTCTGGAATGCAAATATTGCTTTAGAGATCACACCCTCTACTGGCAGGTGAGCCCCCATCCTTGGGTTCACTCGATGTTTAATCCTATACCCAACTGAAATATACTAAATTGAGTATAATGAATTGGACAGAACTAATACTGAGCTTACTGAGTTTCCTTAGTTCGGTAAATTGGCGGAGTTCTAATGAGTTCTATAACAGACTGAGAGTGCGACTAATTGTGACATGACTGGGGTTCTTTAATTGACACTGGCTCTAGGCACACAGCTAAATTATCGGGTATTAAATACCGCAGGACTCGATAGCATGAAAAGTAAAACATAGCATAATCTTGAATAACATGACATTGTTCACTTTTTCATAATTCATCTATAGTGACTTTTATCAAACACTTGTAAGGAATCTATTTATTCATGAAGGGGGAACAGTTGGTATCAGGTTATAATGGAACTAATTCATTCACATAGGCATTTTATCAAACACTTGGGGAGTATGCTTAGGTTATACAACAATCAACACACATAATTATCATAGCTATATCAATCAACTTGTAAATTAAAGGGATTCATCAAGACGATCATGTAATTTAACACATATAATGATTAATTTCATGAAAGCTTTTAATTTTATTAGGGCCAAGTTCCCAACAATAACATGAACATGAATTCAATTCAAGCATGGAAGTTCATAACTCAACAATCTTGTAGTTTGAAAATGGATTCGTGCACTTTATAGGTGGAAGTCACCTATAGATGAACACTTAACATGACTTGGAATGTTAATTCTTGAAGGTTCTTGGAGAAATTCTTAAGATTTGTTCTTGAATATTGAAACTAGGGTTTCTTGCTTTTGAGAGGGAATGATGTACTTTGGGGAAACTTAAGTTAATAATGATATATTTTGGTCGTTTAGGGATTAATTTAGTGTTTAAGGATGATCTGGGTCATGGGAAATGTCTAAATTGCCCTTGGGATATAAAATCCTATAACTGGAAGGTGATTAAGGCCTTACCACAATGCGGTGAATGGCTTATCGCTATATCCACTGCGACGCGGTGGAATCACGGTGACTCTCTGGATTATGACAATTGTTATTTTAAGGTTCACCACAATGCAGTGCAATCGTGATGACCCTCAGGAAATTGACAAATTCCAAAATGGTCTTCAATGTGACGTGATGGAGTGCTCATCCCAATACTCTCCACGATGCGGCCTAATCGTGATGAGCCACTATTTTTACATAAACTTCCCTAAATCTTCGCTTGGGTATGAGATTTGGGTGAATTTTTATATTGTTGGAAAGCTGACTGAATTTCCTATACATTGGCAGGCACTACACTAAAAAAGACTGAGTATTTCATAAATTTTATATAGGATAACTTACCTACTTAGTGCTAAGTTAATCTCTAGGAATTTGGGGTATTAAAATATCTTCCCCTTGGGAACATTCGCCCTCAAATGAGACTAATTAAGTTGAGAAACACAGATAGGCTAAGCTGACACACTGAACATGCATAACTAAGAAATGACTATGTGACTAGACTTTTAACAAACTAAGTTTTTATACTGAACATGCATATCTGATGCATGGAATACATGACTGAAGCTATTGGTAATCTGAATTTTTGCACTAAACATGCATATCTGATAGATTAGTACATGTATGAACTGATTTATGAATGCATGACTGAATATGCAATGTTAAGGAATACCAAGTTTATAATTGTAACTGAACATGGAACTGAGTAAAGCCAAGGAATACTGTTGCCCTAAGCTGAATTTGTGTTTAAGGAGAAGAAGAGGTAAGGATACTTGGTTTGGATATCTGTTTCTACTTCCCAAGTAGCTCCCTCAATGGACTGATTCCGCCAAAGAACTTTGACTAAGGAAACTTCTTTGTTCCTTAGTCTGCAAATTTGATGATTGAGGATATGGACTGGAACCTCTTTAAAAAAAAGAATCATTCTAAATATTTACATCTTCTAAAGGAACTATAATAGCTGGGTAACTAATGTATTTTTATAGTAAGGAGACGTGGAATACTGGATGTGCTGAAGCTAGATCTGAAGGCAACTCGAGCTCATAAGCTACCTTTCTAAAATGGCTGAGAACTCTATAAGGACCGACATTTTGAGGATTGAGATTTCCCTTCTTACCAAACCTATTTACTCCTTTCATGGGAGATATTTTCAGGTACATAAAATCACCGATCTCAAACTTGAGATCTTTTCTCCTTACATCTACATCAAATTTCTGTCAGGTCTGGGAAGCCTAAGTCTTTCTCAGATTAACTGAACATTCTCTAAGGCATCAAATAATAAGTTAGGCCCTATAACTGTGGCCTCACCAACCTCTAACCAACCAATTAGAGATCTATATCTCCTACCATAGAGAGCTTTAAATGGAGCAATCTGAAAACTAGAATGATAGATGTTATTATATGCGAATTCGATCAAAGGCAAGTGGTCATCCCAACTACCCTTAAAATCAACAATGCATGCTCTCAGCATATCTTCTAGAGACTAAATGGTCCTTTCTTCTTTACCATCTGTCTAAGGGTAGAAGGCTATACCGAGATGATCTTGGGTACTGAGACCCTTTTGGAATGCTTTCCAAAAATATGAGGTAAACTGGGTACCTCAATCTGAGATGATAGATATTGGGACTCCGTGTAACTTGACCAATACTCTGATATAGAGTTTGGCGTAGTACTCGACTGAATGGAGGTATGAACTGGCAAAAAATAAGTTGATTTTGTCATCCTGTCTATAATAACCCTTATGGAATCATGTTGATGATGAGTACGAGGCAAACCCATCACAAAGTTTATGTTACTTCTTCCCATTTCCATGTGGGAATACTAAACTCCTGCATGGACCCACTTGGCTTTTGGTGCTCAAGCTTATCTTGCTGACATGTGGAGCACTTAACTACAAAATCTACAATAACCCTCTTCGTCCCACTTAACCAATTAATCTCCTATATATTATGGTATAGCTTAGTGGCCCCTAGATAAAGAGAGTAATGCGCACCATGCGCTTTTATAAGAATTTATTGCCTTAAGTCATCTACACCCGGCATACATAGCTGACCTTGGTAACGCAATACACCATCTCCCCCATGGAAGAAAACCTCTATTTTCTGATCTTTGACTGGATTGTTCAACTTAACAAGACTTGGATCTCTATCCTACTTTTCCTTTACCTCAGAAACTAGAGAGGATTCAGAACTTTTCTGAACCCACACATCACCTTCTGCTAAATCGACTAAGAGGACACCTAGTCGAGCAAGCTGATGAACTTCCTAAGCTAACTTCATCTTACCATCATTAACATGAGCAACACTACCCATAGACAGTCTATTGAGAGAATCAGCGACTACATTAACTTTGCATGGATGATATAGAACACTCATGCCGTAATCCTTTAATAGCTCTAACCACTTTCTCTGTTGCAAATTCAAATATTTCTGAGAAAAGTCATATTGTTGGCTCTTATGATCTGTGAACACATAAACGTGCACCCCATACAAATAATGCCTCCAAATATTTAAGGCGAACACTACAGCTGCTAACTCAAGATCATGGGTAGGGTAATTCTTCTCATGGGGTTTAATATATCTATAATCGTAGGCTATAAACCTACCTATCTACATAAGTAAATAACCAAAACCTACTCTGGATACATCACAGTACACAATAAACCCATTTGAACCATCTGCTAGAACTAAAACTGGGGTAGAGGTAAGTTGAGTCTTCAACTCCTGAAAACTCTTCTCACAAGAATCTGACCACTGAAACTTAACTTTCTTATGAGTTAATCTGGACATGGGGGATGCAATAGATTAAAACCCTTTAATAAAACAATAGTAATAGCCGGCTAAACCCAAAAAACTCCTGATATCTAATAGAGAAATGGGTCTAGGCCAGTTTCTCACTACTTTGGTCTTTTGAGGATCAACTCTAATGCTATCAATGGAAATAATATAATAAAGGAATCATAATAACCTTAGCCAAAATTCGCAATTACTGAATTTGGCGAACAACTGATGAGTTCTAAGAGTCTAAAGTATGATTCTGAGGTGATCTGCGTGATCATTCTCTCTACGGGAATAGATAAGAATATCATCGAAGGAGACTATAACGAACATTTCCAAGTAATGCTTGAACACTCAGTTCATCAAGTCCATGAAGACTGTTGGGGAATTGGTAAGACCAAAAGATATTAATAGAAACTCGAAGTGATCATGCCAGATTCAGAAAGTTGTTTTCAAAATGTGACATTCTCTGACTTTGAGTTGGTGATAGCCTGATCTGAGGTCTATCTTAGAAAAGTAACTAGCACCCTGAAGTTGGTTAAACAAGTCATCAATTCTAGAAAGTGGGTACTTGTTCTTGACTGTAACTTTGTTCAACTAACGATAGTCTATACATATTCTGAGAGAACCATCTTTCTTATTCACGAATAAGACTGGTGCGCCCCATGGGGAAACGCTGGGTCTGATAACACTTTTTCTAGAAGATTCTTTAATTGTTCTTTTACCTCTCTGAGTTATAGTAGTGTCATTCTATATGGAGGAATAGATATAGGCTAAGTATCTGGAAGAAGGTCTATTCCAAAGTCTATTTCCCTAACGGGAGGAACTCCAGGAAGATCTTCGGGAAACATATCTGAGAATTATTTACTACTGGAACTGACTCAAGACTGAAAGTTTCTGAGTTGTAGTAATACCCTTTAAGCATTGTAGTAATATCCCCCCCTCCCCATTTAAGGACTGATTCATTTGGAAACTAAAAATGAACTATTCTATTTCTACAATCAACTAAGGCATAACATAAATGGAGCCTGTTTGGGCATTGCCCACTTGTGGCACTGGAAGTGGAACCCTGCTGATTCGAGTGTTAGGACTGTGTTGAAGGACGGTTATGCTGACCCTGGGAACCTGACTGAGGACAATCCCTTACTCTGTGGACTGGCTTTCCATATTCGAAACAAATATCACTGCCAGCTCTGCAAACACCTTGATGATTCTTGCCACAAATCTAACAAAGAGGATTTGTTCAAGCACTGCTGACACTACCCTGAGACTTTGATCCTCGAGCCCTATCTTTGCTACTATTTCTGAACTTAAGGACTAGAGCACTGGCTGAGGACGGAGCTGGAACTAAAAACTTTTAATGAAACTGGAAACGGTTATCACCCTCTGACTTTGGTTGATTGAAATTAAAGCTACCTATTTTAGCTTTCTTGTTATGCCCTTCTTTCCCTCTATTCTTAGCCTCCTCTATTTGCTAAGCATGGACCATGAGCCTGGATATGTCCATCTCCTTAATCAACATCGTTGTTTTGCACTCATTAACCATGCTATCTGATACCCCAGATATGAACTTGCTCATTCTAGACCTATTATCTGCTACTAAATAGGGAGCATACTTGGCTAACTGAGTATACTTGAGGGAATACTCTTTCACACTCATACTACCTTGTTTGAGGTTGATAAACTCTAACACTTTTGGTTCTCTCAGCTCTAAGGGAAAGAATTTATCCAGGAAAGCAGTAGCAAACTTTTCCTACTCTATGGGCTCTGCATCTATGCCCCTGTCTACCTTTCAATGCTTAAACCACGTATGAGCTACATCTTATAGCTGATAAGCGGCTAACTCAGCACTCTCACTAGAAGTCACTCCCATTATGTCTATGACTTTCTAAACCTGATCAAGAAACTCCTGTGGATCCTCTTCTGACTAAGATCCTAAGAATAGGGGAGGATTCATTTAGGTGAAGCCCCGAATCTGGGATGCAGTAATATTAGCCATTGGGTTGGTTGGAAAAGCAGTTGTTCGTTTATTCTGAGCCACTACAGAATTGGCTAGAGTAGTAAATGCAGCTCAAAATTTTTCTTGGGAAATATGTTCATCTAGGGGATCTGCCTAAATGGGCGGAGGTGCTAATTGGTTTTCTTTTGTTCTTTCATTAGACCTTTTGGGGGCATGTTTTGTAAATGAAAAGGAGAAACAGATTAGACTGAGAGTTTAACTTGGGCTCATGCTCACTCGCACAACATGAATATTGAAAGAAGGGAAATTATTCCTAAAAATCTCATAGCCTCCTATCCATAAGTGTGGCATGCTACACAACCATGCACAAGACTCTCTGTGATGTGGATTTTAGACTTTGTAGGACACTATTGAACCTTAGGCTCTGATATATAATTTGTAATTCCCTGATTCTGTACCCCGAATGCTACACAATTCTTATGACTTCGAAGGACCACAAGCTAACCCATGACTAATATCTGCTGTGAGCACTGAATAATATACTATAATAAATGTGAAAAACAGGTTGAAATGCCATAAGGTTCAAAATTTATAAATGCTGATAAAGTGTATCAACTGAAATAACAATCTATAAAATTGAACACTGTGTGAAAACTAGTCTGAAAAGTCTCTTACTGAACTGTCTGAAATTAGAGTTGATTGGACAAGCCCCCAACTAACCCCACATACTGAAATACTGAAAATACTAAAAATCTAAAATAAAAGAATATCCTTAAATGATGAGGACTCACTGCTAAATCTACTATTGGCTGAATCTGAATCTATCTATGCGCGGTCAGGAACCTGAGCGTTCGAACCTATGATATGAAATATCATAGCACAAGAAAGAGTATGTGTCAGTTCGTTGAATATACTGGTATGCTGGATAGGGTAAGTCTGAATGCAAGGGTTCATATGCATGAACAATAACTGATTGCATGATATAGAGTAACTGAACATGAGATCACACATAACTAATACTACTATAAATACTAAGTGTGCACTAATGTGCATATAAATAAATACTGTGACTAAGCTTGTCTAAAGCTAAGTTCTGAATTCTGATACTGAGTAACTGATATCTGAAGCTACTGATAACTTATTTACTGATATTTGTTTACTGTATCTTACAGTCCTAATTCTGTAGAACTGAACTGAGTTCTATTCTGAAAAATGAGACTGAAACTGTGGGAGGTAACCATCTAATTGATGTACCCTAAATAAGATAAGATAACTGAGTTGGGGTCTAATCTGTAACCACAATTGGAAGGGTGTCAATATCGTACCAAGGGTAAGGACAAGCTGAGAGTTACCCTTATTTGGAAAGTACTCTAATGACAATGGTTGAACCCTCATCTATCAGCTTAAAACACCTCATCCACCCTCATCTGGCAGGTTTGATATCTTAACCTACGCTGGCTACGTAGTTCTGGAATTCAAGGATTGCTTCTAGAGATCACACCCTCTATTGGTAGGCGAGCCCCCATCCTTGGTTTCACTCGGTGTTGAATCGTACTCCTAACTAAAAGACACTGAACTGAGTATACTAAACTGGACTGAACAGATACTGAGCTTACTTAGTTTTCCTGAGTTCGGTAAACTGACTGAGTTCTACTGAGTTCTGTAATTGACTAAGAGTACTACTGATCATGACATAATTAAGGCTTTATAACTGACACTGGCTGGAGGTAAATAGTTAAATTGTTGGGTATTAAATACCCTCAGCACTCGATATTATAAAAAGTAAAGCATAACATAATCTTGAATAACATGACATTGTTCACTTGTTCATAATTCATCCATAGAGACTTTTATCAAACAACTTGTAAGGCATCAACTTATTTATGAAGGGGAACACATGCTATCAAGTTATAATTCATTCATATAAGCATTTTATCAAACACATGGGGAGCATGCTTAGGTTATACAACAATCAACACACATAGTTATCCTAGCTACATCAATCAACTTGTAATTTGAAGGGGTTCATCAATAGGATCATGTAATTCTACACATATAATGATTAATTTCAGGAAAGTTTGTCTTTTAATTATGGCCAAATGACCAACAATAACATGAACAAGAATTAAATTTAATTCAAGCATGGAAGTTCATAACTCAACAATCTTGCAGTTTGAAAATAAATTCGTGGACTCTATGGGTGGAACGGACCCATATATGAACACCTAACATACCTTGGAATATTAATTATTAAAGTTTCTTGGAGAAATTCTTAAGTTTTGTTCTTGAATTTTGAAACTAGGGTTTCTTGCTTTTGAGAGAGAATGATGTACTTTGGGGAAAATTGAGTGAATAATGATATATTTGGTCATTTAAGGATTACTTTCGTGTTTAAGGCTGATCTGGGTCATGAAAAAAGTCTAAGTTGCCCTTGGGATTTAAAATCCCATAACTAGAATGCCGATTAAGGCCTCACTGTGACTCGATGAATGAGTCATCGCTATATCCACACTGACGCGGTGGAATCGCGGTGACTCTCTGATCGTAACAATTGTTATTTTGGGGTTCACCCCGATGCGGTGCAATCACAAAGACCCTCAAGAAATTGACAAATGCCTAAATGCCCTTCATCCCGATTAGAAGGAGTTCTCATTGTGATACTCACCGCGACGCAGCCTAATTGTGGTGAGCCACTGTTTTTACATAAACTGCCCTAACTCTTCGCCCGGGTATCGGATTTGGCAAAATTTTTAACTCTTTGGAAAGCTGACTGAATTTCCTATGCAATGGTAGGTGCTAAACTAAAAAATACTGAGTATTTTGTAAATTTTATATAGGATAACTTACGTACTTAGAGCTAAGTTAAGCTCTAGGATTTCGGGTATTACAATGTATAAATCACTTCCAATACTATAAGAACATGAAGTTTGTTTCGCATATACTTGCATTTTATACAAGATTGGGTGCACTCAGGTTCTAAAATTTTTGGTGTGCTACAGTTTTCTTCCTGGATTAGAAACAAAATTACTACTAATATCAATTCAACAACAAATTCAGTGTATTTCCACATAGTGAAGTCTGAGGAGGGTAAGATGTACGCAATCCATACCACTACCTCCGGAGAAGTGGAAAGGCTATTTTTGATATACCCCCGGCCCAAGACAAAGAATAATAAACAAATCTATCATAAAGCATTGAAAAAAGTAGACATAAAATAAATACGACACCCACAAGGAATAGTAAATAAAGAATAGTAAACAAATTCATAATAAAGCATGAAACTACTAATACTAATTGCATGAGAAATATATAGTATTATACAAACCATTACATACATCAAACTGCTAATAGCTGAAGCATAAGGAACTTTCTTTGTATCTTCCTTCTCATCATCACTGGAAGCACACTACTTCACGCTAAATTTGAAGTGTGCTAAAGGTGTACTAACATCTTTAGCCTTGTTCATGTTGAACCTACAAAGTACTTTCCAAATGTTCTTCTCTTGTGATAACTACAACTTTTTGGCCCTCCTATCATTGATAATTTGCATGCCAAGAATCTGTTTTTCTGGTCCTAAGTCTTTCAGTGCAAAAGACTTACTCAACTCTTGCTTGAACTTAAGTGTTTCATAGCAAAAGAATTACTCAACTCTTAATTCAACTTCTGAATCCTACAAGAATTATGCCCTACAACAAGAATGTCATCAACATACAACAGTACAATAATACATTCATCATTAGAAAATTTTTGTACAAAAACACAATGGTCTAAAAAAGTCTTCTTGAAGCACTGCTGACACTTCTTATAACACCGCCTGAGAGCTTGTTTCAAACCATACAAGCTTTTCTTCAATTTGTAAATACAATTATATTTTTCCTAAGCTTGAAAACCTTTTGGTTGCTCTTTATAAGTTTCTTTTTCTAAGTCACCATGGACTACAGCAGTTTTAACATCCATTTGCTTAATGTTTAAATCGAGATTTGCAGCTAAGTCTAGAACCACACTAATAGATGACATCTTCACAAGTGGAGAGAATATCTCATCAAAATCAAATATTTTCTTGGTTAAATCTATTCATAGCTAATCTATCCTTCTACTATGAAATTGGGTTACCATCTTTATGTTTCACCCGAATGACCCACTTGTTTTCCAAAGCTTTTTTGTCTTTAGGTAACTAAACCAAATAAAAAGTATAAATATTATGCAAAGATTTAATTTCATCTTCCGTATGATCATACCACCTTTTATTTTATTCACATTCCAAGGCCTCATCAAGACTCTTGGGTCCCCCCCATCAGTCAAAAGTACACACTCATTAGGGGAATAACAAGATGAAAGAATTCTCTCTAGTAGATCATCTGAGAGAACTCTCTGGAGCATTAATAACAATTGGTTGTTGGGCACCCACATCATCTTTTACTAGCACATCAACATCATGTTGGTCATTCTGAACATGATCACTATCTTCATTATCAACTTGATTTTCATCATTAAGAAGATTTTCTTCAGGTACAATAGTCAAAAGAACTTGATCAAATCAACTAGGCTCTCACTACTCTAAGAATCAACTTTCTCAACTTTGTCAGAATGTCCAATTATTCGGTCTTCAAAGAACATAACATCATAGCTTCTAACAGGTTTTCCTCCAATAAAACATAGAAACGATAGAAAAATTCATCTTGACTATAACCAAAGAAGATAAACTGCCTATTATTAACATCCAGCTTTGAACTCTCTTCCTTAAGAACATGCACAATGGAATTACAACCAAAAACTCTAAGATGATCTTAAGAAATAATCTTACCAGTCCAAACTCTGTCAGGGACATCACTATCCAAAGCAATAGTTGGAGATAAATTGATAACATAAGCAATAGTATTAAGTGCTTCTTCACAAAAAAATCTGACAACTTAGCTTATGAAGCATACATCTATCCCTCTTAACTAGAATTTTGTTCATCCTCTCAACTAAACCATTTAATTGAGTCTTTGGAGGATTTTTTTTGGATATCTAATACCTTGCTCTCTACAATATTTATCAAATAGACATATATACTTACCACTATTACTTGAGCGAATATATTTTAATTTCTTTCTTATCTGCCTCTCAACCAAGTTCAAAAAATCCTTAAGCATATCAAGTACTTGATCCTGGGACTTCAAAAAAAATAATCAAGATTTTGTGAGAATGATCATCAATAAAAGTCACAAAGTAAAGCGCACCATAATAATACCTTACTTTAAAAGGACCATACAAATTAGAATGTACCAACTCCAGCAAATTAAACTCTCTTGAACATGGATGATTTTGAAAAAAAAAAACTCTTTTTTGTTTACCAGCTAAGCAACGAAAACATTTCTTCAATATTACTTGTTACACTCCAAAAAGAAAATTTTTCTTAGCCAAACTTTCTATTCTCTTCTCACTCATATGACTCAGTCTTCTATGACATAACTCTATTGAAGTATCATTCTCCGCCAAGTTTACTAAGTCTTAGGAATGGATCCATGAAACACATACAAGTTAGACAACATGTCACAACGAGCTACAATCATTGAACCTAATCAAGCTTTCATTGGCCAATACTAAGGGTGTTAATATAACCCTCATCATCAAAGTTCCCAACAAAAATAAATTTAGGTGAACATCTAGAGCATGCTTGACATTGTGGAGAACTAATCTCAAACCATTGCTACTTTCCAAACAAACTCTCCTAATGCCAAATACTCCAACCACATCTTTATTGCCTATTGTCAACATTCCAAAATTACCTAGAGTATAAGAAGAAAATAATTCCTTCTTAGGCATGACATGAGAAGTAGCACCATAATCCACAAACCAACTAGACTCAACACGAACAAGATAATAGCATTTTTACCACAAACAACAAGAATATCATCATTAACAACAACAGCAATAGGATTATTTCATTATTGCACTTTTTCAGTTATTGTCTCATATCTCTCTTGTGCTTGTGATAATATTTCATGATATTCTCATTCTTATGGTAATAGTGACATGTAACATTTTCGTATTTGAACTTTGACTTGCTTCTACTTTTATCTCTATTATTGGACCTTTGAATTTATTTCTCCCCAAATCATTAGTAACTAATGCATCAGAGTGAAGTTGAAGAAGATGAGGCCTGAGATCGTCTCATTTCTTAATTTAAGACACCACTCTTAGCATATTTCATAGTCACAACACCACTAGCGGCAAAATTAGTCAAAGCAACCCAAAGATTTTCCCATGAGTCTGCCAGAGTTAAAGGAAGCCAAAGTCCCTAAATTTTTTTCATCAAATTTTACGCCCACTATGGATAATTTCAAAGTGAAAAAATTTAGGGACATTTCATCAAAACATGTAGAATGTTTTTTGAAGTTGACTATTTAGGGTTGAAATTAGGTGCGGAACTTGCACTCTCTATGTATGGCTGCTGAAAACACTTTTGTGGATGTGGAAATAAGACCTAAAAAGGATTTTCTATGTCCCATATTAATGGACCCATGAGAAAAAATAGGTTGGTCAAAATTAGGTTTCTATTTATCCACATAGGAGAAAAAAACTCATACCCCAACAATTTAACCATGTCTCTCTTAGAGCAAATATTAGTGAGGGTATTTGCTACCTTATTTGACTCCATGTAGCAGTGTAAACTATTGAACTTCTCAAAGCAGGTTGCCAAGATAGGCATATCTTCCATTTCATTCATCAGGCTCCATGGATGCTACGTTATGTTTATTGTGGCGTTTCTAAACATTTCATAGATTATCCACCACATAATCATATGATGTATGACTTGTTGGGTTCGAAATCGAGAGGGTGTCATGCTAAAGCTAATTGCATCAAAACTATGAGAGGATAAATCAGACAACAACGAAAACAATACTAAAAAACTTAATATTATTATATTATTTTACCAATTAGCCTACATATAAAACCTAAAATTATAAATAAAATTAAAAAGTATAAATCTAATGAGAGAGAAAATCTCCCACTAAATGAAACTCTTAAAAGACTACATTGTGGATGTTATTATATTATGGTATGAGAAGAGCGTTTTTCTATTTATAGAGGTATAAAATCTTTCCTCTTAGAAAGAGGTTAGCCAAATATGGAATAGCTTTTTATTTTTTTCCTTTTAGGAAAAATAAAAGTAAGTATGATATTACTTTTATTTTCCTTGTAAGAAAAGTAAAACTTAAATTTAGTAAGAAAATCAGCGCAAAAACATTAACAAGACCTTGGGCAGCATTAAATACTTTAATGTTCACACTATCTCTTCTCACCGGTAATTTGTAATTCAAAATGTGTCATACCATGCCAAACATATAACCAAATAATTTAAACGCTTTAACACTCACACCATCTTCTCTCACCGGGAATACAAACAGTTACGTACTATACCGAACATATACAGTTACATACGAAACCATAAGAATTTTTTTCACTCAACTTGAAAAAGTAATTCACTTCCCTAGTGAAAATGTAAACATTGTTACACCAGGAAAAAACCAACTCAGGTAGAAATTCATGGTATGACCATTCACTCATCTACTTAACGAATTCCGCTGCTACGTAAACGACCCAATTCCATCCCAAATAAACAAATGTCAAATTCTAACAACCTCCATTACGGCGTGATACAAAGCATTACTTATTTGTTATGCTAAGGACAATGTACACTCGAAAAAGCAACTATATTGAAAAAGAGGTAAGGGTAGTAATAAATGTCTTATCTACCCGGTTTGACTTAAAATTCATTCTCCAGTTACCCGTGAGACAACAATTGTAACTGACACAGAGGTGCTTTACACAAGGAGCAGGATAACTATTTATACATTACACAATTATAGTTAGCCATAAGTTATCAATTTTAAAAAGTAACGCTTTTATGGATACCCCATATATGTTAAAGATATGTGTCTTGTAGAGAGTAACAATGTTATTGACTACTTAATTGCAAAAACAAGAAATCCATGTTACTAATGTTGGGTTCGAAATCGAGAGGGCATCATGTGAAAAGCTTTTAGTTTGCAAATCATAAGACGATAAATCAGATAACACATGAAATATTAAACTAAAGATATATTATTGGATACTATTTGACAAAACGGCCTACATATTAAAAATAAAATTGAAAATCCTAAAATTTATTGGGAGAAATCTCCTCCTAAACAAAGACTCTTTACAGACTACATTGTGGATGCTATTGTGTAAGAGGTCTTCTATTTATAGATGTCCAAAACCTTTCCTCCAAGAAAGACGTTAATCAAATATGGAAAAGAATTATATTTTTTCTTTCATGAAAAGTAAAAGGAATTATGGTAACTTTTATTTTCCTTCTAAGAAAAAGTAAACCTTAAATATAGTAAGAAAATCAGGGTAAAAACCCTAACAAATCTCCCCTTTTTGGCTTGATTTTCTTCAAAATATTCTTGATCCTCCTTCTTGTGCATGATCTTCATTCTTCATATATATTCTTCATATATGACGGCTGCTTAACATGATTAAAAATTAATAAGGGTTAAAATTGGAGTTCTATGCATTAAAAATAGAAGCACGGGTTGATGAGATTGAAAGTGAAGCCTTGGGCATTGAAAGTGAGCATAGGTTAAGAGTGGAGCTCATGCGCTAAAAATAAATGTACGAGTTTGTAGACATGTGATTTTTGATTCTCCCTAAATTTTAACTTGTCTACCAATATTAAATATTTATATTTATATTTACTCATATATTATTTTTATTTTTTATTCTAATTTAAAAAAATATATAAAAATTAAGAATATATATTTTCTTTTATAAATTTTAATAAATAAATTAGTAGTTTATATATTATTTTATTATATTTATATTTGTCTATTTATAAATTTTTATTAAATTTTATTAAATATAAAATTAAATAATTATTATATTAATGTTGTATTATTTCATTTATTTATTTTTCTATTATCTTAGTTATTTTTTCATTTACTTCTATTTATTATTTATCTTTATTTATTATTATTAATTAAATAATATATAATATATAGATTTTGATTTTTAAATTTTAAATTTTTCCCCCTTCCCCTTATTTGACTTTTAACCGTTCCCTCCCAAAAGTCTTTTTATAAAAGGACTCCCTACTCAGTTAATAAAGTGGATTCTACGTACATCTACATCATCAAAAAATCAGAGAGTAGAAAAAAAATCATAGAGGAAAAGAGAAAATCAAAAAAGGAAAAGAGAAAAAACAGTGAAGTAAAAGAAAAACAAAGAAAATAAAGAGGAGAAAGAGTCACAAGTTGAATTTCGAGTTTTTCGTTCGAGTTTCGATGACAGTTTCTTGATTTATCCCAGTTTCTATTCAACTATGTATCATTTATTCTATAAATTTTATTGTAAAAATCAAGAATGAAGATGTTTGAATGACTTCAATGCATTATGTACTGTGTATGATTCTATGATCTTGTTATTATCATGTATTTACTGTTATGTAAAAATAATTAATGAAAAAAATTGGCCATACGAAAAAGAAAATCAATGACAAATGAGAGAAATAGCAGAAAGTTGGAGGAGTAAATGGAGAAGAATTAATTTCTTGAATTTTCCAGTGAGTTTTCACCGAAAACCCGTAGGAAAACAACTCAAAACCGTCAGATCTCTCTCTCCGTTCAGACCTCATTGACCTTCGACCCAAGCATGGCATCGTCATTGCTGTCCCTTCTCCCTTTCCCCGCGTCTGTCATCCCTCTCCCTTGTCCTTGTGATAGTACTCCCCTTTTTCCTGTCACTTGCATCTTCTCTGGCGGATCCTTTACCGGATCTGCGACCCATCTCCTTCCCCAACCTCGCCAATGCACCGCCACTCCTCTGTTCAGTCGTCGTTTCAGGTGATCCATCGATACTTTTTTTTCATCGTATCACAGTTGACATATGTAGATGTAAAATAATATATATATATATATTATTAGTAATTACCTAAGTCCCACCTAAGTCTTCATATTTCAGCATAATGTAAAAGTTATTTTTATTTAATAATTAGTTTTAAAGTATGAATAATTTAGATACTAGAAAAAATTGTTAAATTTAAATATCATATATTTTTGAATTGTTAATATATTTATTTTAAAGAATTTATGTTTAAATTATATTTCAGGAATTTTCATGTTTGATTTATCTTATAATATATAATTTGAGTTTATTTAATTTAAAGAGATTAAATTTTGAGAATAATATTAAATTAAACATAGTAAAGATAGATTTGAATATTTTATTATTTTACTAATAAAATGTATTAATTATTTATTGATTTAATTAATGGTGTTAAATATATTTTTCTTTAATTTATTATTAAGAATTTGGGTAAATTTTAGACGCATTTTAAAATATTTGTCTTAATTAAGAATATGGCATACGTATCTTTTGAGACATTTTAAAATTCAAAGATGCAATAACTCACTTTGATAAATATTTTTATAAAAATTAAATTTCATCAATTTATTTAAAAATAAGATAATATACAATTCTTAGTATAATAAAATGTGCAATTTTTAGGCCTTAATACAAATTATTCAAAAATAGTTTTAGTCAAGATAAGTCAATAAAAGGGACCGTGCTAGAACCACAGGACCCGAGGGGCGCCTCATACCTTCCCCTCAGTCAACAGAATTCCTTACCCAGTCTTCTGTTTTCACAGACCAACAAAGAGTTAGTTTCTTTTGATTAGGGATTCAATAAGGTGACTTGGAACACCATAATTCAGTTCCAAGTGGCGACTCTAAAAATGATAAAAACTAATCCCTATTCAATACCATCACTTTAATTGGAAAAACCCTCCGGTTTCGACCTTCCACTCCGATCCCTTCGAGCAAAAAAGGGGTGTGACATCTCTGGAGACTCCGCTGGAGAATAATAAGAATTTGACCTTTCGATATTGACTTATATATGCTTTAATTATTATTGATATTGTATTTGTTGGCCTTATGTGCTACTTGTCGCTTATTTACCGCTTTGATATTGATTGAACTGTATTATCTATTGTCTTCTCTTGCGCACTTCCTCAGAGTCTCTAAAATAGGATCGAAGAAATGCAGCACATGCATCTTACTTTCTTTTAGAGATAGCCGGAGTGTCATGGAACCTGGCTATGGATATAGTCACACATGTTAGGCGGGGTTTAGATTGACAACGAAGGCGGTGTTGCCCTGCTACCAACCAAGTTGCCCCTCCCCAGTTCGAGTGTCCACTCGGGTAAGCCAGTCTAGACACCTATCCCTATTAGGCTTAAACTTAGAAGAACTGAAAACTCAGAATCTAGTTATCCCTATGAAGTGCTGCTTTATTTGCTTCATATGGATTTGACTTAGCAGGACTCGGCACAGGGCCCGGGTCTATCTAGGACAGGTGACCTACTTTATAAAGACCAATATGTGCATCCTATGTGCTCTTTGACATTTTTTTGGAAGGCTGTTTGTTTGTTGACTAGCTTTAGGCAACTTTTAAAATACAAGAGATTAAATTATCATCACATTTAGTGAATCATTTTTGAAAGAAAAATTTTATTTTTAAAAGAAAGGAAAATTTTAATAACATAGTTTTACGATTTTCATGAACTACGAGGGTCTGATTCTCACTTTTTAGTGGGATACGTAGGAAGTCCTATTCGGGATACGACCTTGGATTTGAAAAAAAATAAAAATAAAAAATAATATATTTATTCATAAATTTATGAAAGGATATTTTTGAAAAAAGAATAATAATAATAAAAATAATAATCATAAAAAAATGATTATTTTTATGAATATTAGTATCTTTATTTTACTTTCATTTTTATTTTCAAAAATTAATTTTAACATAAAAATCATAATAGCCTGAACCTTTAGGGGTCATGAGCTCAATTTTTGTAAAATAATAAAATATATAAACATATATTTTTTTAATAGTCCTGAACCTTTAGGGGTCGTGAGATTGAAATTTTTATACAACTTCATACATAAAACAATCATTTTTCTTTTCTTATTTTCTAAGTCATTTTATTTTAATTTTCTTTTGTTCTTTTCAGTGAACTTAGGGGGTGTTGTCTCCAAACATATAGTTGAAATCGTCTAGAGGTCTATTATTGCAAAATTTTTGATAGAGTCAATTTAAATAAGTGTTTTTCCTAAAAATATTATCAGTTATGTTTCTCTCACTTTGATTTTTAATAAAATCATTCTTTACATCTAGGCCATAATTTAATGGTCGCACTAGTTCTCACGAGTCAAGTTAAAAATTCTTTTCAAAAATTAATCAATTAAGTCCTGCATAGGTCTAGACTTATATTAATCTCATGTCCTTGTCAATAGGTATAAAATGTCTCTTCCTGTTTGTGGAAAACGACCAACGAGAAAAAGGGATGGGAGTGTACTGCTTCAGGTCGTAGATTATACCCCTTTGCATCTTGGGTTGTGGTGGAACGAAATGGATACATTCGATTATGATGAGATACATAAGTATTTGGGTTTTTTGACGATTATTATGTCAATCAAGACTAATAGAGAGGTGATTGAAGGATTACTAATCCTTTGGGACCCGAAGAACAATGTGTTTCGCTTTTTGGATTTTGAGTTGACCCCAACTGTAGAGAAGATAGCGGCCTATGTTGGATATGGATATATGCATCGAAAGAAACTTATATCCCCAAGACTCATTTCGATAAATATATTCTGGAAGCTCATGAATATATGAAACTCGAAAGAAGAATCAATGAAAAAGGGTTAGGTTTCCTTGCAGTTTTTGTGTGACAGATATGAAAGACAGGGGGGTTTAAAATTACGCTAATCAACTTTGTAATAAGGGAAGTTTTGAGGCTTGGAAAGTTCACAGACACCTTGCATTCATGGTATCCTTTCTAGGCACTATGGTTTACCCAAGGAGAGAAGAAAAAATTAATATTCATTTAGCGGGGGTAGTACAGATACTGATTAAGAAAGATTATACTATGGTACCAATGATCCTAGTAGATATCTACTGTTCTTTGACTGTTTGTCAGAAAGGAAAGAGTTTTGTAGGGATGTAATATCTTGTTACAGATGTGGATTATGGAGTATCTCTACCAATGTCCTACAATGGCAAGATTTAATCCTAAAAGATTCAATCACATCAATGATTACGAAGAGAGGTTAGAGAAATATAAATTCCCAGAAGGAGTTAGAGATTGAGATAGGCTTTTTCGTTCTCTGATAGTAGATAAAATCACTTAGAATCTCCCTTGGTTCCCTTGGATACAATTCATACATAGTCTTGTCATTCATTTGTTCTTGTTATTAATGGGTGTTAGGGGTGCTCGACCATATTTTCCATTGTGAGTTTTACATCATTAGGAAGACGTCAAATAATTCCCATAATAGAAAATATGATTGAGTTTGTATTTGATGTCAGACCAGAGATCCCACTTCCGAAGGAACTTTCCCAGTAAATTTGGGTAGGTTGCCGTATCATGGGAATTGAAACAATGGTCATAGTGTGTGAGAAAGGAGAAGTGCACCTAGATTACTATGAATGGTTTGAAAAACTGCTGAGTCCGCCATACAGACCAGAAAGATCAGTTAGGGGACCTATAGATCAAGAAGCTGCAATCAGGATAGGGATTGAGAGAGCCATGTGAGAACATCATGAGGCCAACCAAGCTTTGAGAGCAGAATTAGAGCATGCTAGGGAAAAAATAGATGAACAACAAAGGGAATTTACTGAAGAGAAATCTAAATCAGCAGATATTAAGGTTACCTTCAGGGACAAATCAAACTGGCAACCACTAGGGGGTCACACGTTGCATAACTTTCCGCATCTCACCGATAGTAACTGCAAGAAGTTGTAAAGAACATGCAAGAAGAATTTGATCGAGATAGATCTCCGTAGATCCATGAAAGAGGAATATTATGAGAACAGTTGGAGGTTACTTCTGCTCATAAATAGCATCCAAGAGATATGGTTGATTTTCAAGATTGACAAGACCATAAATGGGATCAAGCCTTCAGTTTCCTTCAAAAAAAGGTCCGTTGTGTAGCCTAGGATACTGCCAGAATGAGTTTGGATTATCAGTAATTGGATAGTGAAGACTTTTTAGCGCAAGTACCAGCTTTCGCACAGCGTCTCACTACTTCATTAGAGGACATATACTTGGGTTTGGGAGGACATATCAAATAGAAGTCTCCTTGAATGGATAGTTGTTTTCTTGGTCATAGTTTTTCATTTTCATTTAAAAAAAAAACTTCTTGTTTCGATGTTATGTCTTTTAGTTTTCAGATGTCATTTAGTAGGTTTCATCTTAGGAGTTGGGTCAGTTATTTTGTCGTATTTATGTTATAGAATGTAATGAAGTTGAATGTTTATTTCTATATATATAATATATGTTTTACTTCACTTTATTTTCTTCAATAAAAAAAATAAAAAAATCATTTTGTTAGATTTCTCCCGAACTACGCAAGATCTGATTCATGTCCTAGCATGATACGTAGGCAACCCTCAAAAGAGTTCGATCATAAATTTTGAAAAGTCAGGATGAAATACAAAGCCTTCCATAATAGGTTGAAAAATGCATATAGAAGCATAACACACAATGTGGCATTATAATGTGTTTAATATATAACACTTACTTATTTGCTACTTGATAACAGAAAGATAAAGTAATTGGTGGTTGGTTTGTGGTTTAAACTATCATCACATTCGTACAACACCAGATACAACAGAAAAAGAAACATAACCCGTAGAGAAGGTATAGGGTCTAACAGTGAAGAAGATCAAAATCAGTTGATTTTGCAAGAAGTAGCATCAATGGAAGAACTTAAGTTATTGAAACAACAGATGGCAGAGATATACCAAGCTTGGTTATATGGACAAGCCCCGCCTTTTTCAATCACTTGACTTTCGACTTCGAATGATCCAAATCCTTCTCCAACTCAAACTAGTGATCCATTTTACCCAATAGGATGCAGCCCATTTGCTAATATGTCTTGTGTTGTTGGTACTTCTACCATGCGTCCACCAAATTCATCTATCACAAATAATCCATTTATTACTTCTATAGCACCAGCTACTGCGGGTACTTAACCGACAGTATCGAAGAATATGGGGGAACCAAGTCATGATATGTTGTATCCTCCTAAAATAACTTTCAAATCCCAAAATCCACATTATCATGCTTAACAACATGATTCTCCAATTATGATTAAGAAGATTGTTAAAAATGAGGAACAAGAGGAAATAGCTAGGAAAGTAAAAATCTTGGAGTAGAGTATGAGAAATAAGCAAGGATTATGTGGACCAAAAAGTGTTTGATACAAATATTTATGTATGTTTCCAGACATATATTTGCCACTAGGGTTCAAAATGCCAAGGTTTGACAAATACGAAGGTTATGGCGATTCAGTACCTCATTTGAAGAAGTTCTGCAATCAATTAAGGGGAGCAGGAAGAAAATAAGAATTATTGATGGCTTACTTTGGAGAAAAACTAATGGGAATAGCTTCTGAATGGTTTATTAACCAATACATTTATCGTTGGCACGTGTGGGATGACATGGCTCGAGATTTCATTGAATAATTTCAATATAACATTTAAATAGTGCAAGATAGCACTATACTTGCTAACATGAGAAAAAAAATGACTGAAAGTTTTTGAGAATATGCTATCAGATGGAGAGAGCATGCTTCAAGAGTCAGACTATTGATAAAGGAATTTGAAATGATCAATATCTTTCTGCAAACACAAGAACCCCATTATTTCCATCACTTACTTTCTACTATTGGAAGCATATTTACTAAAGTTATTAAAGTTAGAGAGATGGTAGAGAATGAAATAAAGTCAGGAAAGATTAGTAGCCAGGCCACTTTGAAAGCAACAACATAGGCAATTCAAAGTGGTGCAGGAAGTTTAGGGGGGAATAAAAGAAACGAGGATATAACAACTGTCGTACCAGGTCCACGACAACATTAGAGAGGTGTGCATCAACCATATGCACAAAATCCATTATATTTCATTCCATCCCCCCAATATCATATTTATAATGCACAACCATATGCTTGGGCTCCTTCAAACCCGCAATGGCATGCACCAGCCATCCAAAACCATCCACCGATCCCGTAAATTCAAATAAGCCCTTCTAGGTCTAATTTTTGACCTAGAGTAGACTACAAAAGGGATAACATGGGCAAATATAATTTTACTACTATTGGAATATCTTACACTAGTTTATTTCATAGGCCAATTGAGAGAAGGATCCCGAATCCTCCTCCGAAGAACTCGGACTATTCTAGAAGATGTGAATACTGTTTTGATGTCCCAGGAAATGACACAGAGAAGTGTTGGTATCTGAAAAGAGCCATTTAAGGGATGATTAACACCCAACAGATCATGGTACAAAGTCCAGATGCTCCAAATGTCAAACAAAATCTGCTGCCATATCATAATGAAACAAACATGCTCGAAGTGATACCCAGTGATGAAGATGCTGCAATATCCTTTAAGCCGATCATTAAAATCAAAACTGATTCAGAAAAATTAGAAAATGCTATAGATTTGACAAAAGAAAAAACTGCAGAAGTGGAGGTGTTAAAAAATCCCGAATCATTGAATGTTCCCTTGGTGGTGAGGAAAGAAATTTTAGAAAATGTTGGGTCAAGTCAAGTAAAACCAAAAATCATTTTTCCTAAAAGATCCCCTAAACCTCTCTTATTAATAAAAGGAGCTCCTATAGCTCCCATTATTATTAAACTAGTGTGACAGTTTTCTATGGTTAATACTAAGGCGGTCCCTTGGAACGATGATCGTGTTGTGGTGATACACAAAGGGAAAAAGTGATTGAAGATGTGGATGAAGTAAGGGGATTAACTCGATCTGGAAGATGTTATGGCCCAGTAAAGTTAAGAAAGAATAAACAAAGCAATGAAGAATGAATGACGTTCAAGAAGCCTGTTACTGATAAAGAAGCTGAAGAATTCTTAAAGAAAATGAAATTGCCAGAATATTCTGTTGTAGAACAGTTGAAGAAGACACCATCACAGATTTCTTTGTTGTCTTTATTAATACATTAAGAAGAACACTGCAAGGCTATAATGAAGATTCTTAACGAAGCATGTGTTCTCAGTGAGATTAAAGTAAATCAACCGGAAAAAGTTGTTGAAAGGATCCTTGAAGCAAATAAGATTACTTTCTCAGACAATGAATTTCTTATGGAAGGTACTGGAAATAATAAAGGTCTCTATATTACTGTGAAATGTGAGCATTCCATCGTCACTCAAGTGTTAATTGAAGGAGGATCAGGCACTAACATTTTTCTTGTGTTGACTTTGGAAAAGTTTAATGTTAATGTAGAAAGAATCCGACCTAACAATATATATGTCAAAGGTTTTAACGGATCAAAAACTGATGCTATTGGTGAAATAGAATTCATATTGACAATCGGGCCTGTGGATTTTGCTATGGATTTCTAAGTGCTGAACATTGATGCTTCATATAATATGTTATTGGGAAGGCTAGGGATTCATAAGGCTAAAGCAATCACATCAACATTGCATCACATGGTTAAATTTGAATATGATAGGCAAGAGGTAGTCGTTCATGGTGAAGGAGACTTATCCATGTATAAAGACTACTTTGTTTCCTCCATCGAAGAAGATATTGCAAACGGAGTATTGATTCATCAAACTTCTGTGGTAGTAGCTGTTGAGCATATCATCAAGGGGAATCTCATCGCAAAACCACAATTATCCTCTGTATCTGTTATGGTAGTGAATGAAATATTGAAGCATGGTTTTGAACCATGGAAAGGTCTAGGGATATTTTTGCAAGGCCAAGTTCATCCAATAAACCTCCATGAGAACCTTGGTACTTTTGGTTTGGGATATGTGCCCACTACTGAAGATATAAATAAGGTAAGAAAGAGTCATGGTCACTTACCAAGCCGATACCATCACTTCACGAGTCTTTCATCAAAGTCAATGATGTTGGGTCCTTTAAGTTACTTGCTACAGAATTAACAAATGATGATGATACAGAGTTGATTGGCCTTTTCCAGAATATGTTCATTAAAGATGATATGATTGAAATCTGGGAAGGTACCTGTAATACAGATGTGCAGTTTATCGGCCCTGATATCCAGCTTAACAATTGGGGGGCCACTCCTCTCCCTACTATGAAGGAGTTTTGGTAGTTTGTTTGTTTTTCTTTCAAGTCTTAGTAGTTTGTTTGTTTCTCCTTCTGTAATTTGAATCATTCTAGTATTGTAATTCAGATCTTTAACTTGGTATTTTAGGTTAAAACTCTTTATATCTTTGTTTTTAATAAAGTGCAGTATCCCTTTATTTTATTTTGAGTCTGATGTATATTTATGTCTTTTTCTATCATACAGTTCTTTCTATGTTGATTCTAATGATATAACACGCATGAAGAATTGTCAACCAGATTTGAAAAATCAATCTAATTATGAAATAAGGAATAAAAAAGTTGAATACGATGAAGGAGAAACATTTGAGGATATAAGCAAAAATTTCAAATAGTTTGAGAACAAGTCAAACCCCAATTTGGAGGAAACTAAAGCGATCAATTTAGGAGATCATAAAAATATTAGGGAGACTAAGATAAGTGTACATGCTCAACCATAATAAAAGAAAAATATAATTGAAGCTTTTCTTAAGTATAAATACATCTTTGCGTGGTCATATGATGATATGCCCGGTTTGAGCACCGATTTGGTAGTTCACAAGTTGCCAATTGATCCTGCTTTCCCACCTTTCAAGCAAAAGTTAAGAAAGTTTAAAATCGACATTAGTGTAAAAATGAAAGAGGACATAATGAAGCAACTTGAAGCTAAAGTTATTCAAGTGTCTCAATATCCTACTTGATTGGTAACTATTGTCCCTTTTCCAAAGAAAGATGGCAAAGTTTGGATGTGTGTTGATTATCGTGGTCGAAATAAAGAGAGTCCAAAAGATAATTTTTCACTTCCTAATATTCATATTTTATTGGACAATTGTGCCAAACATGATCTTGTGTGTTTTGTGGATTGTTATGCGGGGTATCACCAGATCATTATAGATCTACAGGATGCAGAAAGACATCATTTATCATATCATGGGGGACATATTGTTATCAAGTTATGCCGTTCAAAGTAAAGAATGATGGGGAAACTTATATGAGGGCAATGACTATAATGTTTCACGACATGATGCGCAAAGAGATTGAAGTTTATATGGACGACGTGATTATTAAGTCAAGAGAGTAGTCTGACCATGTCAAAGATCTCAGAAAATTCTTTGAAAGTCTTTGAAGATATGATCTCGAACTTAACCCATTGAAATATGTATTTGGAGTTCCATCAGGAAAACTCTTAGGGTTCATGGTCAGTCGACGTGGCATTGTGTTAGATCCTTCAAATAAAAAAGCTATTCAAGATTTGCCTCCACCAAAAAATAAAACAAAGGTGATGAGCTTACTTGGAAAGTTAAATTATATAGGTAGATTTATTGTTCAGCTTACAACAACCTGTTATCTTTGATGCTTCAACATCCCGACAAAACTTATATCGATCCTTTGCATATACGTATTCATGATAAACATGCATATTGTAATATGGTTGAGGAAGAACTTGATGGGGAGCCGTGGTTCCATAATATCAAAAAATATATTCAGACTGGGAAATATCCTGTACATGTCGATGGTAATCAAAAGAGAACCATTCGACGTTTGTCTACTGGATTTTTCTTAAGTGGAGGAATCTTGTATAAGAGGACTCCTGATTTGGGACTTCTGTGGTGTATAGATGCTAAAGAAGCTTCAAAAATCATGACTAAAGTATATTCTAGGATTTGTGGACCACACATGAGTGGGTATATTTTGGAAAAGTAAATACTTCGAGCTGGTTATTATTGTCTTACCATGGAGCGAGATTCCATCAGTTTCATTCATAAATGTCATGAATCCCCGGTACACGGCGACTTGATACTTTCCCTTCCATATGAGTTGCATACAATGACTGTTCTATAGCCTTTTGTGGCTTGGGGAATGGACCTAATTGGACCAATTGAACCAAAGGCCTCGAATGGACATAGATTCATCTTGGTAGCCATTGATTATTTCATAAAGTGGGTGGAAGCAGCGACTTTTAAATCAATGACCAAGAAAGCAATGGTTAATTTTATTCATTCCAACATTATTTGTTGATTCGGCATTTCAAAGATAATTGTCACAGATAATGCTGTAAATCTCAATAGTCATTTGATACAAGAAGTGTGTTAAAAATTTAAGATTATGCATCGAAATTCAACTCCTTATCGCCCGAAAGCAAATGGATCTGTAGAAGCTGCTAACAATAACCTAAAGAAAATACTTCACAAGATGGTGCAGGGTTCCCGATAGTGGCATAAAAATTTACCTTTTGCTTTTGTTGGGTTATCGTACTATAGGTCGGACTTCAATTGGTGCAACTCCTTACTTGTTAGTGTACGGAACTGAAGCAGTAAAACCTACAGAGATTGAAATTCTATCTCTTCGAATAGTTGTAGAAGATAAAACTAATGATGACCAATGGGTCAAGACTCATTTGGAGCAATTATACTTGATTGAAGAAAGAAGATTAACATTAGTATGTCATGGACAACTATACCAGAAAAGAATGGCACGAGAATATAACAAAAGGGTGCGTCACAGATATTTTGAAGTTGGTCAGTTAGTACTAAGACATATCCTACCCCATCAAATTGAAGCCAAATGCAAATTTTCTCCTAATTGGCATGGACCATTCATGGTGAAGAAAGTATTACCTAATGGCGTGTTACATCTAACTGATATAGAAGGCAAAATGGAAGGAATGTAGGTCAATGCTGATGTAGTTACAAGATATTATGTATGATATTAATGTACAATTACATTATGTATGTTTTGTACTTGCATTTTAAAATATTGAAATGATGAAGGCATTTTGTTCTACTATTCGAATAATATATCAGCCTTTGCTTACCCCTTTTGAGCTTTTATCTTTCTTCGTACCCCTCTTTTGGAATCAAATTAAAGTGAAAAAAAATCAAAAATTCAAAATCAAGCAAAATAAATTTGTCTGAACTACGTTTGACCTGATTCTTGCTATGACAAGATACGTAGGCATCCCTACATTGGGGTTTGGTCCAACCAAAAGAAAATTTAAATTACCCAGAATGAAAGAAAATTGGGGCAAAAGTTTATTTTCTTAAAAGAATCGATTCCAAAAGTTGAATATTTTACCCAATATTGTACAAACTTTGAGCCTCATGCTGACTTTTCTTTATAACTCTATCCAAAAGTCAAGTTACAACCAAAGAAAGGCCTTCAGATCAATCTTTGAGAATTTCAAAGCTAAACATGTTATGAGTGTATGATATTTCATAGTTTGGGTGTTTATTTAAAAAAAATAAATTAAAAAGACAGAGACTCATTGGTGAAAATCCTGTTGGGCACCATAAGGCGACTGTAAGCTGAGAATGAAGTAAAAATGAGATAGGCTCGTTGGCAAAAACCCATTAAGGTGCCACTAGCCAAAGGAGAGTTTTTATTCAAAAGGAACAAGTTCAAGATTGGCTAAATTTCAAGTTCAATAAATGGACAAAAATTGTAATGATTGGTGTGGATAGATATAGTTGTTTGATTCAAAATGCATGCTCAATTTTCATGTTCAGATAAGTTTTTCTTTTTGTTTTGAAAAAGAGATGATTGTTGTCTTTTTCTTTTTATTTTATTTTAATTTTTTGATTTCTTTATCCTTGTCATCAAAAGAAAATTTTGTTGTCTTGTATGTGTTTTTGAGTCAAATTCACGTCAGGTCTAGTGAGAAAGGACTCCAAACTTGCAATCAACTTCTTCAATTATAAAAAGCAAGACAAAGGGTCGAAGTAGAAGGACAACATTTCAAAGTATAATAAAGTATTCAGAATAATTGTGATTTGATAATTTTTGACTCGTTGAAAGATAAAGGGTTTATGGAATGTTAAATTTTGAGATATTATACAAGTGAAATATGTCTTGAGTTGAGAGTCTCAATAGTCAGAATTTTAGGTCAGAGGTGTGACAAATCAATGGATATCTATCTAGGATTGGAAAAGGATTTGAGCATGGCAAGTGTAAGAATGGTCAATTCAAGAGCCAAATACCATAAAACAACCACCACGTGTTTTCAAAGCTTACAATTTTTCTTTGTTTTGTTTGAAATAGGGATAAAAAAATTTTAAATAAAAGATACAATTTCACACTTCTGTTAATGCAAAAATCATGATTATAGCATACGATACTGGATCTCAGTTATGATCTGATGACATATAAATTTTCTCAGTACAAACTGGGGCAAATTTTTATGTGTGTTGCATAGGAATTTACTTTTGAACAGGACCCTCCTGAAGAATGAGAATTTATTTTTGCTCAGGACCTTCCTGAAGATTTATGCACAGGACCCGCCTGAAGAATGAGATGTTATTTTTCTGTTTCACCTTTTATTTTGAGTTCAGAAACACATTTGAAAAATCAAAAATTGTAAATCCAGGAGCCCGCCTGAAGAACAGGGTGAAGAAAAAAAAGAAAGTCCAGGAGCCCGCCTGAAAAATAAGGTGAAGAAAAGAGAAAGTCGAAGAGCCCGCCAGAAGAACAGGGTGAAGAAATTGTAATTCAAGGAGCCCTCCCAAAGAACAGGGTGAAAAAAGGGAAATCCAGGAGCCTTCCTGAAGAACAGGGTGAAGAAATTGTAAGTCTAGGAGCCCACCTGAAGAATAGGGTAGAGAAAAGGTAATTCCAGGAGCCCTCCTGAAGAACAGGGTCAAGAAAAAAGAAAGTCCAAAAGCTCGCTTGATGAACAGAGTGGAGAAAAAAGGAGTTTGCATGAAAACTCTTCGAGATTTCACACAAAGAGGGGCAAAAATGTAGACACGTGATTTTTTATCCTCCCTAAATTTTAACTTGTCTATCAATATTAAATATTTATATTTATATTTAATCATATATTATTTTTATTTTATTTTTTATTCTAATTTAAAAAAAATTAAAAATATATTTTTCTTTTATAAATTATAATAAATATATTAGTAGTTTAAATACTATGTTATTATATTTATATCTGTCTATTTATAAACTTTTATTATATTTTTTAAATATAAAATTAATTAATTTTTATTATATTAATGTTTAATTATTTCATTTGTTTATTTTTCTATTATCTTATTTGTTTATTCATTTACTTCTATTTATTATTTATCTTTATTTATTATTATTAACTAAATAATATATAATATATAGATTTTGATTTTTAAATTTTAAATTTTAAATTTTTTCCCCCTTCACCTTATCTGACTTTTAAACGTTCCCTCCCAAAAGTCCTTTTATAAAAGGAATCCCTACTCAGTTAAAAAAGTTGATTCTACGTACAACTACATCATCAAAAAATCGGAGAGTAAAAAAAAATCATAGAAGGAAAAGTGAAAATCAGAAAAGGAAAAGAGAAAATCCAGAGAAGTAAAAGAAAAACAAAGAAAATAAAGAGGAGAAAGAGTCAGAAGTCGAATTTCGAGTTTTTCGTTCGATTTTCGGTGATAATTTCTTTCTTTATCCTAGGTTCTATTCAATTATGTATCATTTATTCTATAAATTTTATTATAAAAATCATGAATGAAGATGTTTGAATGACTTCAATGCATTATGTACTGTGCATGTTTGATTATATGAACTTGTTATTATCACGTATTTACTGTCATGTAAAAATAATTTACAAAAAAAATTAGCCAAATGAAAAAGAAATCAATGACAAATGAGAGAAATAGAAAAAAGTTAGAGGAGTAAACGGAGAATAATTAATTTCTTTAATTTTTCGGTGAGTTTTCACCGAAAACTCGTCGAAAAACAACTCAAAACCGCCAGATCTCTCTCTCCGTTCAGCTGTCGTTGACCAGCGACCCAAGCGTGGCATCGCCGCTGCTGTCCCTTTTCCCCTTCCCCACACCTGTCATCCCTCTCCCTTGTCGCTGTGACGATACTCCCCCTTTTTCCGTCGCTTGCGCCTTCTCCGGCCGATCCTTTACCAGATCTGAGCCCTAGCGCCTGCGACCCATCACCTTCCCCAACCTCACCAATGCGCCGCCACTTCTCTTCTCAGTCGCCGTTCTTGGTGATCCATCGATACTTTTTTTTTTTTTTCGTCGTATCATAGTTGACATATGTAGATGTAAAACAAAAAAAATATCAGAAAATTGAAGTACTATAAATGTGTATGTGAGTATAAGACTATATATATATATATATATATATATATATATATATATATATATATATTAGTAATTACCTAAGTCCAACCCAAGTCATCATATTTCAGCATAATGTAAAAATTATTTTTATTTAATAATTAGTTTTAAAGTATGAATAATTTAGATACTAGAAAAATTGTTAATTGAAATATCATATATTTCAAATTTTTTATTTATTTATTTTAAAGAATTTATTTTTAAATTATATTTCAGGAATTTTCATGTTTGATTTTTCATATAATATAATATTTTAGTTTATTTAATTTAAAGAGATAAAATTTTGGAAATAATATTAAATTAAACATAGTATAGATAGATTTGAATATTTTATTATTTTACTAATAAAATTTATTAATTATTTATTGATTTAATTAATGGTGTTAAATGAATTTTTCTTTAATTTATTATTAAGAATTTAGGTAAATTTTAGACGCATTTTAAAATATTCGTCTTAATTATGAATATGACATATGTATCTTGTAAGACATTTTAAAATTCAAAGATGCAATAATGCACTTTGATAAATATTTTTATAAAAATTAACTTTCATAAAATGAGCAATTTTTAGGCCTTAATACAAATTATTCAAAAATAGTTTTAGTCAAGATAAGTCAATAAAAACGACCGTGCTAGAACCACGAAACTCAAGGGGTGTCTCATGCCTTACCCTCAGTCAACAGAATTTCTTATCCGGTCTTTGGTTTTCGTAGGCCAACAAAGAGTCATTTCGTTTTGATTAGGGATTCAATAAGGTGACTTGGAACACCATAACTCAGTTCCAAGTGGCGACTCTGAAAATGATAAAAACTAATCCCTATTCAACACCGTCACTTTAATTGGAAAAACCCTTCGGTTTCGCCCTTCGACTTCTATCCCTTCGAGCGAAAAAGGGGTGTGACAGAGTTGAGAAGAGCCCAAGCGTTTAAGCAAGTATGGGTTGAAAATTGGAGTCCATTAACATGGGTTGAAAATTGATTTTGGTTTTAAAGATGGATAAGCAGCAAGATTATTGAAATTTTGTTTGAAATTTTTTCCACATGTAGTTTGACAGAAATCTTCATTATTATCCAAATTGTTGCAGCTTGATTTTGAAACCGCTTTAAACTTGTTTAATCTTGTCTTACCACACCATTGGACCATTGAACCGTAAGCTCTGATACTACTTGTTGGGTTCGAAATCGAGAGGGCGTCATGCGGAAGCTTTTAGTTTGCAAACCATAAGACGATAAATCAGACGACACATGAAAAATTAAACTAAAAATATATTATTGGATATGGTTTGGCCAAACGGCCTACATATTAAAAATAAAATTGAAAATCCTAAAACTTATTGGGAGAAATCAACCACTAAACAATGATTCTTTAAAGACTACATTGTGGATGCTATTGTGTTATGGTATGAGAAAGGGGTTTTCTATTTATAGATGTACAAAACCTTTCTTCCAAGAAAGAGGTTAGTCAAATATGGAAAAAAATTATATTTTTTCTTTCAGAAAAGTAAAAGTAATTATGATAACTTTTATTTTCCTTTTAAGAAAAAGTAAAACTTAAATATAGTAAGAAAATCAGGACAAAAACCCTAACAACTAATAGAGATTACACATTTACCGTGAACTTCCATTAGTTTACATTAATAGGGATCATTTGAAATTACATATAACAATAATATGTTACGTTCATATTTTGTCTGGAAAGGCCCAAAAGCTAACATTTTAATTACACTTTTACCCTACTCACTACACTTAACAAACCTAATAAATTTACTAATCCACCGCGCCATCGCAAAGATGGGCTCACAAGACCTTTTAGTGGCAGTGTTCGCAATACATTACCTTCACAAGAGTTGCAACCAATTCCTTTCACCCTCTTTAAAACAAACTCTCACATCGAGAATTCATCATCAAACTCTATCCTATCTATAGACCTTAAAGGTCTGATTTATTACTTCAGCCCCCTATAGAATACTTTTGCTTAAAATTCCAGAGGCCATCTCTTTGTGAATTAACTAAAGATTATAATTCTTACCCACCATATTGTTTTATAGGCTCTTGACGTCACAGCTTTCATGAACAACTATTGTATTATCAACGACCACTTGGATAGCGTGAATCCCAACTATACATTGGTTCACAAAGAAGTTGAAACCACCTTTACAGATAACACTATTGTCAAGGAGTCTAATAGTGACGTTACCACACTCAACTTTTCAAAAAGATTTGCACCTTTAGATGAGGTGAATACTCTAGAAGCTGGTAGTATCATTAGTAAGTACTATTTAACGAGCTCAATATTAAACTGAAAGCATACTTATTGCACACTTATTAGGTATTTGGACCCTTCAAATGGATAATGCAATGTTTTATGAATTATCTATTGCGAGTATAACAACAATATTATGTTGTGTTTTTTTAGAAGTATGACTGGAAAATGAATAGGTATTTTTCCAAAAAGACACCAAGAGGAAGGATGCAATTTGAATAGGCATTTTTTCGGATTGAATGGTTATGACCTTTTCAATGGGCTGTGACTTTTTGAAAGAGTTGCATCTATTTCGAAGAGTTGCACCTTCATAAAGGGGTGCACCTTTCTGAACCATTGTTTTTCTTCATCAAACAACACCTTGATGGTTATAAATACCTGAACTTTTTCTCAAGTAATGATAATTTTTTTAGTAAAAAAAAAAAATCTTCTTCTTATTCTAAAAACTCTCGTGTGATCATCAAATCGTTGAGTGCATTCAAAATTTCTTAAAATTTAAGGTACCGCTATTTTCAGAAAGAGAATCATTTTATCTTGGGAGGAAAGATTTCATAACCTCGGGTAGTTAAGGAGAATAAATTCCTTAACGACAAACCCTGCATTTGGTGGACTTTATTCTACAATTTTCTTCTTCGTCTTCTTTCCTTAAAGTTGATAAACACTTTATTTTGATAGTTCATTTGATTATTCATTTGGACTAGTGTTGGACGTTGTTGTAACTTCACTGTAGTTCTTGAAAGTTGTTGTTGGGAAAAATGGACTATTTTTCCCACCCCTTTCAGATCGTTTTCAAGCAGAAAATAACAGAGAAATTAAAGAGAATCACAACACAAAGTTTAACGTGGAAAACTCCCCAATTAGATAAAAAATCACGGGTCTCCCAGAAAAATATTCACTATATGAAAATTATTACACCATACAATACACAATATTTTTCTCACACACCCTCACTTCCTGAAATACTATTCTCAAAGAGATCTCCAAGAGAATTATCTCTAAACCTCTTTAATAGTAAACAAGGAAAAGAATATTTTTGTGTGTGTTAATAATGAAGGAGGTGGAGTTTATTTATAAGAATGTGGGAGGCAAAAGGTTTTCTTTCTTCAAAACAACTTCAACAAATCTCCACCTTTTGAAGAGAAGAAAATACAATCCGTTGGCCCTTTATAGTTGTCCAGCTACACAAAAAAAAATCAGTTCTCCACCTGACTCTAAACTCGCCTACCATGTCTAACTGCAACTTTCACATTGTCTGCTACTGACAATCATAATTCTAAATTCAAGAATTATCATACCCCCACCATAAAGAGTACATCCACTCAAATTGAAAAACCAATCCAAGAATTTTCACTTGAAATCACTTCCTAATATCAAGAATTTTATTTTCGGCACATGTCGAAAAAATTGTTAATAACTTATGGTGCAACTCTCTTGTTGATTTCTTGAGAGTTCATTAGCCATCGACATCCTTTCCACCACACACCTTGCATCATCTATCAACCAATGCCCATGTGCAAACTTGTGGACCAGCTACTAATTAAACATCCTCTTCCATGGCAATTCTAAAAGTATCATTCATGCCATGAGGATTTTTATCTTTATTATAAAGAAATATCATCCCCTGTTCTAGGGAGACAACATTGGCAGCATTTTCTTTGGATCTTCTAGTCGAATTAGCCCCATTATTTGGACAATTATTTTTAATATGTCCCGGTTGTTTACAATTCCAGCAGATGACCTTCTTCTTAGTGCTTTGCTTCCATTTTCTTTTAACAACAAGAGATGAATCTTCTAGAGATTTTTCATCTCCATTCTTCAATTTTTTTCCTCAGAAATCAATTTGTTTGTCAGTTATGAGAAAATCACAGTTTCCTTCCCATACATTATAATTGGTTGCATGTGCTTGTAGGAAGATGGAAGAGACCAGATGAGTCGAAGTACCTTTTCTTTATCACCAATTTTCACTCCAATAGATTTCAATTCAGAAACAATCCCATTTAAGACAATCAGATGATCAGAAATAGTTGTACCTTCAGACATTTGCAATTTATGAAATTGCTCCTTCAAATATAACCTATTTGAAATACTTTTGGTTTGGTACAATTCTTCAAGTTTCTTCCATAACTCCTTTATTGTAGACAATCCAATCACATTAGCAAGAACATTTTTAGCTAAACACAAGCAAATTTGACTTGTCGCTTTCATATCTAGCTCTTCCCATTCTTCATCACTAATTCTGGATTTTTCTGAGTCTTTACTGCTTTCAAATTTTTCTAAATGCTTATCACCTTTTTCGCTAGTTGGTCTCTCTTTCAATGCCTTGTGTAATCCAAATTGGATTAACATATCCTTGATTTGAACTTTCCACAAGCCAAAATTAATTATCCTATCAAATTTTTCAATCTCAAAATTTGTCCTCATTTTGTTTATCAGTACTAATAAATCGACAATAGTAATGTAAAGTACCCATTAAATTAGTTCCCAGGAAAAAGAGGTGGATCACAAGGGATACACTTAAGTGTCAAGTCTTTCCATAGCCAAAACCTCTTTAGATTATACTTATTCCTACTATTACCAAATATACAAGCACCCCAAAGTAACTCAACCAGAATAGCAAACTCCACCAGAATCAAACTCCATTTGCTAGTTCACCGGGATGAAACTTCTGCTTGAGAATAATAATTCTAATTCAAAATTTTTTTCTGATGTGGAAGATCAGAAAAAGATGCAACCACAGAGCATACTAAAATTTCAAAAGAATTATTCCACACCGAAGGCTCTGATACCACTTGTTGAAAAAACTGGACTATTTTTCCCGCCTCTTCTGGACCGCTTTCAAGTAGAAAATAATAGAGAAATTAAAGAGAATAACAACACAAAGATTTAACGTAGAAAACTCCCCAATTGGAGAAAAAACCACGGGCCTCCTAGAAAAATATTCACTATATGAAAATTATTACATCATACAATACACAATATTTTTCTCACACACCCTCACTTCCTAAAATACTATTCTCAAAGAGATCTGCAAGAGAATTATCTCTAAACCTCTTTAATAGTAAACAAGAAAAAGAATAGTTTTGTGTGTGTTAATAATGAAGGAGGTGGAGTTTATTTATAAATCTCAACCTCCTCCCAACCAAAGTAAATTAAAGATGTGGGAGGCGAAGCCTTTTCTTTCTTCAAAACAACTTCAACAGGTCTTAAACTTAGTATTAAAGTTTGGGTTGAAACATACAGATTTTTGTACTCGAAACAATAATCTTAAGGAATTTATACTAATTTGTATTGTTTGGGTTTACTGTTATTGAGTAAATAGTTTGAACTTCATATTGATAGTTCTTTAAGTTTTAGAACTTGTGTTTGAAGTTCTTGAAACTTCATTTTGATAGTTCATAAGCTGGTTGAACTTGTGTTGAAGTTCTTAATATTTGATTTTGCTATTTTCAAGAAAATAGTTTGAACTTTATTTTGTTTATGTTCATAAGTTGGGTTGAATTTAATATTAAAAATTCAAAGTTGTAAATCAAGAGTTTAAACTTTATTTGATTGTTCTTATGTTAATTTGAACATGTGTTTGTAGTTATTGTTAGAAAATACAGATTTCACCAAAACCAAAAAAAAAAATAACAATTTTAAGGAATTTAGAAAAATATTTATTTTTTGTGTTGTTTGGTTAAAGGAAAAAAAATTATCACCATTTATAAATCAAGTATTTGGTTAATCTATATTGGGTATGATTTTGTGGAGACTAAAATCTTTTGATTTCTACTCCCTTGGTTAGAAGAATATAAAAACTTTATTGAGAAATCAATGTAGAAATTTGGTTTGAATAATATAAAACCTTCACTAATTCATTAAAATCTCTGTATTGGTTTTTGGAGTGTAAAATCTGTGGGGTTTCACTATGTTTGAACTTGATTCTGATTTAAAGTCACAAAAATTTTGTCATGTTTTGAAGTTCATTTAGTTAATGATTTGAAGATATAAAAAATTCATCATTGATTAGAAACAAGTATTGTTAGTATTCTGAAATACTAAAGAGTATGTCAGATAGAAAAATGATGTATAAAATTAAAAAACATATTGATTTGATTGTGAATGATACTGTCCCAATGGCAATCAATGTTGCATCATTAAGTTGTTCATGTATTTCTCTAGCAATGAAATGCAGAGAAATTAGAAAATATTTTGGTGTGAACTTCAAAGAATGGAAGCAAATAATATTATTTTGGCAGGCCAAACATAAAATGCAAATGTTCATAAGTATAGATCCTTATATTCTAGAAAAAAAATAATAATTGAAAATCAGTTTTCTGATTTGAAAGATCTTGTGAGTTAATTCTAGATAGACGAGGATAATGAGTTGAATGAAAAGTCATCAATGATGGTTGCAAATCCTGTTAAGGATGATGCTCCAAATAATAAGAAGATGAAGAAGTCTTCTTGTTAAGGGAAAGAGTAGAATAAGAAAATATTCAAAGGCACTTGCTACATTTGTAGTGATGTTGGACTCAAAGCTCTAAATAGTCAAGTTCTAAATAAGAACAAGGAAAGAGATTATATAAATATGTTGGAAACAACTAGAAAGATTGAAAATCTATGTGATATGAACACTGACAGAAATCTAGTTGGATATCCAAATGAATAGTGGTTTAATTTAGGAGCCACTAGACATATTTGATTGGACAAAGAAGCTTTTGCTACTTATGATCCCGCTGATCCCAAAGAAGTGATCTTCATGAAAAATAATGCAACAGCCAAGGTGGAAGAAACTGGGAAGATATTTTCAAAAGTGACTTCCGGCAAGGTGTTGACTCTCATCAATGTTCTCCATGTTCCTACTATTATAAAAATTTAGTATTGACAACACTTCTCATTAAAAATGAGTTTAAGTGACTGTTTGTTTCATAAAAATTTGTAATAAGCAAGAATGAAACATATGTAGGAAAGGGCTACCTTTATGGGGGCCTTTTCAAGCTTTACGTAATGGTTGCTGAAATGAACAAAGCTGAGGGTTCTTCATACTTGCTATAGTCAAACGATTTATGACATAGTCTTTTAGGACATGTCAAGTATAAAAACTTGAGAAAACTAATTAGTTTGGAAGTGTTGCCTAACTTTGAGTGCAAATATCAAAGTGTCAAATATGTGTGGAATTTAAGTATGTTAAGCATTTGTATAAGTCTATTCTTCCAGTCCCTTAGAATTAATCCATATAGACATTTGTGATATGAAGTCAACACCTTCTCATGGTGAAAAAAATATTTTATAACTTTTATTGATGATTGAACTAAGTACTTTTATATCTATTTACTGAATAGTAAGAAAGAAGCAATAGACGCATTTAGGCAATACAAAATAGAGGTTGAAAATCAGTTAGAGAAAAAGATCAAAACAATAAAAAGGGTAGGGGTAGAAAATATGAATCTCCTTTTACGGAGATATGTGTAGAGAATGAAATTTTCCATCAAAGTAATAATCCCATATTCACCTTATTCTAATGAAACGGCGTAAAGAAAGAAATGAACCTTAAAGGAAATGATGAATGTCTTACTTATAAGTTTAGGTTTACCACAAAACTTGTGGGGGGAAGTTGTCCTTACAGCTAACCAAATACTCAATAGAATGTCCCATAGTAAGAAACTATCAATTCCATATATAAGATGAAAATAAAGAAGACCCAACTTAAAATATTTCAATGTAGGGGAGTGTCTAGCAAAAGATCAAGTTCCTATGCCTAAAAGGGTGTAGACATAGGACCTGAGACTGTGGACTGTGTGTTCATAAGATGTGCTAAATGTAGTAAAGTATGTCAACTTTATGATCATAAATCTAAACATCCATTTATCAATAAAAATATAGTAATTGAATCAAATAATGCTAAGCTCCTTGAACATATTTATCCGTATAGAACTAGACATGAATAGTGCAGTGGAGGGTTTAAATGACCTTAGGATGAACCAAGCGAGAATGTACGTAATGATGAGAATCTAAGATATAGTACACGTCAAAGAACGTCAACTTTTTCTGAATCGAATTTTGTAATATTACTCCAAGAAAATGAGCCTCAAATCTTTAAAGAAGCGATGTCGTCTTCAAACTTATCCTTTTGAAAAGAGGCAGTCAATAGTGAGATTGTTTCAATCTTGAGCAACCATACTTGGAGTTGGTTGATATTCCTCTAGGTAATAAACCTTTAGATTCTAAATGAATCTTCAAAAGAAAAATGAAAGCGGATGGTAGTACTGACAAATACAAGGAAAGACTTGTAGTAAAAATATTTAAATAAAAGGAAGGACTTGATTATTTTGATACACACTCGCCTATAATAAGGATAATGTCAATTCAGATGTTAGTTGCCTTGGTAGCTGTATATGGTCTTGAAATCCATCAAATGGATGTGAAAACAACATTCCTAAATAGAAAATTGGAGGAAAAATTTTATATAGAATAACCCATGGATTTTGCATTTCCTGGTAAAGAAAATAAGTTGTGCCAACTTTGTAAGTCACTTTATGGACTAAAACAGACACCCAAATAATGGCAGACAAAGTTTGACAAAACCATGTTGGCAAACAGGTTTAAGATTAACGAATTTGATAAATGTGTTTACGTTAAAGACACTCCAAATCACAAGGTCATTGTTTGTTTGTACGTGGATGACATGTTGAGCATCAGAAGAGACTTTACTGATGTAAATACTACGAAACAAATGCTTGAAAGCAAGTTTGATATGGAAGAATTTGGAGATACGGATGTGATCTTAGGGATAAGAATTTATAAATCTCCACAATGGTTGGCATGGTCAAAGTCTCATTACATTTGAAAGGTACTTGACAAGTTCAAGTATTTGAATTTCAGTATTTCGAAGACTCTATTAGATGTGAGCTTTGTACTTCAAAAGAATGAAGGTGAAAGTGACTTAAGGTTGGACTATGAAAGAGTGTTGGGATATTTAATGTATATTATAAATTGTACAGGGCCATACATAGCATGTGAAATTAGTAAATTGAATCGGTACACAAGTAATGCTAATAAAACTCATTTGATGGTAATGAAAAGAGTTTTGGGGTATCTTAAATATACTCAAGACTATGCTTTTCATTATAATTAATATTTAGTGGTAATTAAAGGATATAGTGATGCAAATTGGTTCAGCGGATTGAATGAAGTAAAATTCATGAATGGATATGTATTTACTTTGAATGGTGGAGCAGTCTCTTAGAAATCATCCAAATAGATATGTATACCCGATCTACAATGAAATCTGAATTAATTGCATTAGATAAAACCAGGGTAAAAGTTGAATGGATTCAATATTTCTTGCAAGATATTTATTATTGGCCCAAAGCTTTGGCACCAGCATGTATACACTGTGAGCGGCGATAGGTAGGGAAGGGAGCATGATGTACAAAGATAAATCTTATCATATGAGACGGAGACATAATATTGTTAAAGAACTATTCTCTAGTGGAATTATCACTATTGACTACGTGAAATCAAAGGGTAATATGTCGGATCTACTTACAAAAGGCCTATCTAGAGAGAGAGTTGAGAGAACATAGAAGAAAATGGGTTTATGGCCTAGGACAAGTCAACATGGCGGTGACTCTACCTAGAAGACTAGAGATCCCAAGTGCTAGGTTCAAAGAGATCAAACAAAGTTGTGACTAACGGTTTAACACTGTCAATATACTAAGCCCATTCTCATGATGTGGACAATGTTCAGGAAACAAGGATAAGGCTTATTAATGATTATCTAAATTTGGCAGATTTGACCAAATAGTTTAATCTATAGGATTGAATGTTTAGAAATTACTTATTTGAAGGTGAAGTGGAAGCCGCTACAAAGAGATTGTTAGTAAAGTCCTATTCTCTATGTTCTCATGAAACCAAGACGTGTTCATAGCTGAAACGAACAAAATCGTGAGAACCATAAACAGTAAAAGGTTGGTTGTGTGACATGTGTTGTCTAGGTGTACACTAAAGTTTGACAATTTCAATATGTCAAATCTACCGATTAACCAAGTGCATCCGATGCATGTTCACTGCGGAAAGTTCAAAGGAAAACTCACTTATCCAAATGCAATAAGTCTTTGCTTGTTGATCACATACTTTTTCGTAAATGTTTTAATAAAATAGTCATTCTCCAATCATGTGGGGGATTGTTGTGTGTTTTAAGAGTTGTGAATGAAAAAAGGAAAAGGTGTTTTTCCAAAAAGACACCAAGAGAAAGGATGCAATTTTAATAGGAACTTTTCCGGATTAAATGGTTATGACCTTTACAATGGTTATGACGTTTTAAAAGAGTTTCACCTTTTCTGAAGAGTTGCACCAGTATGAAGAGGTGCACATTTCTGAACCATTGCGTCTGTTCATGAAACAACACCTTGATGGCTATAAATACCTGAATTTCTTAGTAGAAAAACAATTTTCTTCTTCTTCTAAAACCTCTCATGTGGTCATCAAATCGTTAAGTGTGTTCAAAGTTTCTGAAAATTTGAGGTACCGCTATTTTTAGAAAGAGATCATTTTATCCTGGGAGGAAAGATTCCATAAACTCGGGTACTTGAGGGGAATAAATTCCTTAATGACACACCGTGCATTCGTTGGACTTGATTCTATAGTTTTCTACTTCGTCTTCTTTCTTAAAGTTGATAAACACTTCATTTTGATAGTTCATTTGATTATTCATTTGGACTTGTATTTGAAGTTGTTGTAACTTCATTGTAGTTTTTGAAAGTTGTTCTTGAACTTAGTATTGAAGTTTGGGTTGAAACATACAGATTTTTTACCCGAAACAACATATTATACATGTATAAATTACAACAGGTCAATCCTCTGGCAAGCATGTGTTCATTTCAAGAATAACTTTCTCCCGCAGATAATGAAGCATATTCTTTCAAATTTGTTCACAAACAATTTTAAGTTCGAGTATATTTTGCAATGACGATAAGTAAAGCAAGATGTAAATAACTAGAGTGCTTATTATGATTCACTTGGATTTATCACCCGCAACATTTATTCTTACATGGGAAACTATACGTTGCACTTTCAATGTGGATTTCTATGTCAAAAACTGGAGGGTTTATTATGACAGAGCCAGTCAAGTGAATGAAAGAAACATACACCCATAATATTGTCTATCAACAAGTATAAGGTGAGAAATATTTCATTTCATGATTGTATAATAAAAATGGTATAAATAACTAACCATGCTAACTAAACAAAGAATGTTCATCTATATAGCTTTAGACGATATGGAATTTTATCTTAACAACGACTGACATGTCAAGACTCAATATCAACGTGGATAACTCCAAATACTTTTGGTATATTCATTCATGTATACATTTTAGAACATTAATTAATCATCTTCATGACAATTTATAAGAGACCCTTATTTGGTGTTGTAGCATATATTTGATCACACATTAATCTTTTTAATTACTACCGTAACAGAAAACCTTTTAGAACTTTGATATTCCATTCTGAAGACTGGTCTTCCTCACCCATTTTCTATAGATAAACTTGCTGTCCTTTCTTAGGGTAGACAGAAGAGATCAAGACAAAGTTTCCTCCTATTTTCTTCTACTGAGTTCTCTATCAAAGTAAATCTTTGTTGGATTTTTTAAGTTTGACTGAAAACTTATCAAGATTTCGTTACTTATTGAGGTAATATTTTATTTAAAATAACATAATTTTTTTAAATATAATATAAATTGATCAAAAGGTTTCACAATTGTCCCTATGAAAGGTATTATTTTCTTTACTCTTTACCTATTTTTATGTACTCTTTGGATATTTCATACATTACAATTAAAAGTCTACCTCCAATATTGCTTCTTACTTTTCTATCAATATACAATTAGTGTATTGACTAATTTGTAAAAGAAAAGGACAGGACAAGTAGAATAACGTAATGTAACTGATAGAAAAATGAGTATAAAAATTAAAGTAAGGTCAGTATTCACATGTTTTCTGTTGAAACTTATAGTTGGATAGCATAGTAGTTACTGTTCGGTTGGTTTTATTTTTATATTGTTAGCTGACGATCATAGAGTAAGTTGAGTTAGTTAGAGAGTTGTTAGTGAGCTCTTAGGAAGTTTCTAGATGATCATGTGATCCTATAAATAGAGGTAATCAGCTCACATTGTAACTAACCCTTAATACACAAATTTTATCTTAGCTCAATATTTCCCTCTTCTCCTTCTTCTCCTGTAATACCCCATACTTTTTCCTAGATAATTTCATCTCAAGAATGTATAGTATTAGCTTATAAATTGAATGATGGTTATTCCATGATGAATTTTCAAGATTTTCACTTTTTTTCATGTGGGAAATTCAATAAGCTTTCTATCGATATAAGATTCGCCCAAATCCGATAACCGGGCCACAAGTTACGACTATTTCAAGTTTACGTCATAAAACAGTGCCATATTAGTGAGTGGCACACCGCGCCACAATAGGAAATGGAATTTGAAGAATTCCATTAGGGATCCGCGATTATGGTGCATCGCGTCAGGGCCCAAATTCAGAATTGTCTATTTTCCAGTGTCTCAGCACAATTTCCCCGCGCCGCGCCAAAGTTCCAAGTCACAAAGGAAGTGGCAACACGATTCCCCCACGTCACGCCATCCCTCAATTTCTCAATTGTTAAAATACAGTGAAATGGCGCGATAGCGCCGCGTTGCACCAAGGGTCCGATTCGGGAAATTTTTACTGAAATTAAATTATGCATCCAGGGTTAAAAGGGTCAACTTGTCACCCCTATTTAATCCATTTAACACGTGATTCAGCCACGTTTCACCCCAAATATACTAGTTTCTCTCAAGTTTCTCTCAAGTTTCTCTCAAGAACAAGATAGGGTTTTCATAGAAGATCCAATTTCAAGAAATTTTCACCATCAATCTTCACAAAAACACGAACTAAGGTATGCATAGTCTTCATTCGTGGAATCCCTTCCTCCATGAAGCCCAAGAATCCCTTTTGTAAATTCAAGTTTATGGATTTTCTTATGAATTTCATGATTGGGCTGCTCTTATTCATGTGAATAATGAGAAATTGAATTCTACTCCATGTTGGGTGATAAATTCTATGTGGGTTAAATTATTATAGATATAGATTCATGCAAACCTATGACTAAACCCTTGAATGATGAAATTAGAATTGAACCATGATGTTTAATTATTGTACAATGATGTTTACATATACCATGCCTACAAATGTTTGATTAAATGCCTAGATGAAGGAAAATTTCCTAGCTAGCATGATACCATGAAATCCCCCTGTATGTTCAAGCTATGCCTATCACATGTTTTGATGAAATGCTTCTATAAAGGTATTATGGATTATGATGTTAGCTATATATTCAAGTAAGTTATGCTTGGTCAATTTCCTTCCATCGAGTCTTGGGGGTAGTCGTACCCAAAACATTAGCTGTGTGCTATGAGCTATGTCATATTTTCATGATACTCTCAGTCAAGCTATGATCCTTAGACTTCAGACAGTCTTAGGACTCAGGAAATCTCCATGATGTCATGAACTCATTAAGTTGTTAGATATCAGTAGTATTTCATTAGTCAATGGAATTCAGTAACTCAGCCCATGTTCAGTTAAGTAAGTCATGTTCAGAGTCTATTCAGATGGGAGTGGGAATTAGCACCGCGTGAACCCAAGGATGGAACACACACTATTAGATGAGGGTGTGATTTTTAGAAGTCATCCTTGCATTTTAGAACTATGTAGACAGCATAGGTTGAGACCTCAACACTGTCCGATGAGGCTTGGTGAGGTAGATAAGAACTGGCAGATAAGCGCCCCACTGTTTTCGTATAAGGGGCACTATTAGATAAGGGTTGCCCATAGCTTTTCCTTACTAGTGGTGCGGTATTGACACCCTTCAAATTGGGGTTACATATTGAACCCCAACTCAGCTATAATGGCATATTTGGGGCATGTCGGTTAGATAACTACTTCCCACTGTTTCATGTTACAGAATTAGGACTGTTAGATATAGTCAATCAACCTCAGTAATAGAACTTAGATAGTTCTTCAGATTTCAGGACTGTCTGATACAGTCAACTCAGATACAGTATGGAACTCAGATAGTTTCATCACATTCAGGACTGTCAGATACAACCACTCATGTTATCAGTTATATTCAGATTCAACAATCATAATATCACAGTATTAGTGTCAGTTGTTATGTCTCATGCCTGTATTCTCACTCTCATGATAGTTAGTTAATTATTATTATTTTTCATGCATATGAACCCCATGCATTCAGCCTACCTCACATGCATACTAGTACATTCAAAGTATTGACGTATTTGTACTATGGTGTTTTATACCATAGGTTTAGAGTCACGAGCTCCAAAGTAATAGTAGATTCCAGATATCCACAGACAGAGTTAGAAGTGAGTCCTTTTCTTTTGAAGACATGATTATTTCCCTATTATATCATTAACCAGTTTATTAGTTAGTGTTAGTTGGGGACATGTCCCATCAACTCCTTACTCACACAGTTCAGTCAATTAGAGGCTTTCAGACTATCATGTTTCAGACTTCAGTATGTTTAATTTTATTTTAAGTATTCTATACCCCACACAGATGTTATATCATTCAGATAATGTTCAGTAATAAACCTTATGGTCTTTCAGTTCATGTTTCCACATTATAAAGTATTTATGCAGTATATAGATATAGATATCAGTCATGGGTTAGCTTGTGGTTCATCGGGGTCATGAGCATCATGTAGTGCTTCGGGTACCAAATTTGGGGCATTACAAACTTGGTATTAGAGCCTAAGGTTCAATAGAGTCCTAGGAAGTCTGAAATTTGCATCTAGTAGGTTCTTGTACATGGGTGTGTTGCACGCCACATTTATGTGCAAGAGGCTATAAGATGTCTTAGGAACAGATTCCCTTCTTTTAGTATTCTTGTCGTGCCAATGAGCATAATCTCAAGTCAATCTCTTAGTCTAATCTGTTTCCCTCTTTCTTCTATAGATCATGTTTCTCATGAGGAGTTCAGGGCCACATTCACTACTCTTGCTCAGTCAGTTGCCACTCAAAATAAACGGCCAACAGTCATTCCAGCCAACCTAGTGGTCAATTCATCCGCAGCTAGGATTTGGGACTTCACCCAAATGAATCATCTATCATTCTTAGGGTCTAAGGTAGATGAGGACCCTCTGGAATTCATTGATCAATTTCAAAAAGTGATAGACATCATGGGGGTGACTACTATTGAGAATGCTGCACTAGCTGTATATCAGTTGCAGGATGTGGCTCATACTTGGTTCAAATAGTAGAAGTCAGAGAGGTCGGATGATGCAGGTCCTACAGAGTGGGAGGAGTTTTTCACTACATTCTTAGACAGATTCTTTCCCCAAGATCTTAGAGAGGCTAAGGTACTAGCATTCATCAACCTCAGGCAGGGCAATATGACGGTGAAAGAGTATTCTTTTATGTTTACTCAATTAGCCAGATATAACCCTTATGTGGTTGCAGATAGCAGAGCCAAGATGAGTAAGTTAGCTTCAGGGGTAAATGATAGCGTGGTAAATGAGTGCAGATCTGCCATGCTGAACAGTGACATGACTTTAGCCAGGCTTATGAATCATACTCAACAGATAGAGAAGTAGAAGATTAAGTAGAGGGAGAAGCAGAATAAGAAAGTGAAAATAGGTAGTTTTGACTCCGCTCAGCCTAAATCAAAAGGAGGAAACCGTTCCCAGTTTCATCCTAAGTCATTAGTTCCAGACCCTTCTTCAGCCAGTGCTTCAGTTCCTAAGTTCAGGGAGGGTAACAGAGACAGATCGCTAGGATCTAGGTATCAAGGCAGTGTTGCAATGCCTGAACTAATCCCCTTTGTCAAATTTGTGGTAAGAACCACAAGGGTGCTTGCAGAGCTGGTAGTGATGTCTATTTAGATTGTGGCAAACAAGGACACAGATTCAGAGACTGCCCTCAGTCAAGTTATCAGAGTGATCTCTGCTCTTTAGCTCAGTTCGGTCACCCGAATCAGTAGGGTGCCACTACCAGTGCTACTAGTGGGCAACGCCCAAATTGTTTCTATGGTCTTTAGTCCTGACAGGATCAGGAAAATTCTCCTGATGAAGTTATTGGTACATTACAGATCTTTTATGTACATGTTTGCACTTTTCTAGATCCAGGAGCTTCGTTTCCTTCTCTTACTCCCTATATAGCAGGCAATTTTGGAATCAGTCCCAAAATCCTAGCAGAGCCCTTTTCATTCTCTACCCCAGTAGGTAAAACCATTATAGCCCGATGGGTATAAAGGAACTGCCCTGCTATGATATTTTAGAAATTCACTTTAGTACACTTAGTTAAATTAGAGATGACTGATTTTGATATCATTCTCGACGTGGATTTGCTTTATTCTTGCTATGACAGAATCAACTGCAGAAATAGAATAGTCCAGTTTTAGTTTTCAAATAAACCCATCCTTGTGTGGAAGGGTAGTACTTCAGCGTTCGGAGGTCAGCTTGTTTCCTACCTTCGGGCACAAAAAAATATCTACAGAATATGTCTATCATCTTGTTCGAGTTAAGGACACTAGTTCCGAAACTCCTATCCTCGAATCAGTTCCAGTTATACGTGAATGTTCAGATCTCTTTCTTGAAGATCTTTCTGGAATTCCTTTCGAAAGGGAAATAGGCTTTGGCATTGATCTTCTTCCAGATACTAAGCCTATATCTATTTTGCCATATAGAATGGCACTAGTAGAACTCATAGAACTGAAAGAAAAATTGAAGGATCTCTTAGATAAGGGGTTCATCAGGACCAGCATTTCCTCGTGAGGCGCTCCAGTATTATTCATGTGCAAGAAAGACAGTTCTCTTAGAATGTGTGTAGGCTTCTGTCTACTCAATAAGTTCATAGTCAAGATCAAGTATCCTCTTCCCAAAATCAATGACTTATTTGATCAACTTCAGGGTGCAAGTTATTTCTCTAAGATAGACCTTAGATCCAGATATCATCAGCTTAGAGTTAGAGAATGTGATACTCCAAAACAGCTTTCTAGACTCGGTATGGATATTTTGAATTGTTAGTTATGTCCTTTGGCCTTACTAACGCCCCAACAGATTTTATGGCCTTGATGAATCATGTGTTCAAGTAGTACTTGAACATGTTCATTATAGTCTTCATAGATGATATTCTGGTCTATTCCCGTAGGGAGCATGATCTTGCAGACCATCTTAGAACAGTACTTTAGACTCTCAGAGATTATCAGCTATTCGCCAAATTCAGTAAGTATGAATTTTGGGTAAGGTCAGTAGCATTTATTGGTCATATCATTTTCGGTGATGGAATTAGAGTGGATCCTCAAAATACCAAAGTAGTAAGAAACTAGCCTCACCCTGTCTCTCCATCAGATTTCAGGAGTTTCTTGGGTTTGACCGCCTATTACAGACGGTTTTTTGAGGGATTTTCTTCTATGGCATCCCCTATGTCCATATTGACTCATAAGAAAGTCAAGTTTTAGTGGCCAGATCATTGCGAGAAAAGTTTTCAGGAGTTGAAAACTCGACTCACCTCAGCTCCAGTATTAGCTCATCCAGATGGTCCAAATGGTTTTGTAGTGTATTATGATGCATCCATAGTAGGTTTGGGTTGTTTCCTCATGCAGCATGGTAAGGTTATAGCCTACGCCTCCAAATAGCTTAAGCCTCATAAGAGGAATTGTCCTATTCATGATCTTTAGTTAGCAGCCGTAGTCTTTGCCTTGAAGATTTGAAGGTATTATCTATACAGTGTTCATGTAGATGTGTTCACTGATCATAAAAGTTTTTAGTTTGTCTTTTCTCAAAAAGATCTCAATCTTCATCAGAGAAGGTGGTTAGAGCTCTTGAAAAATTATGACATAAGTGTCCTTTATCATTCGGGCAAGGCTAACGTAGTGGCCGATGCTCTCAGCAAACTATCCATGGGTAGTGTTTCTCATATTCAGGACAGTAAGAAGAAGTTGGCTTAGGATGTCCATCAGCTTGCCAGACTAGGCGTTCTCTTAATCGATACAGAAGAGGGCAATATATGGGTTCAAAGTAGTTCAAAATCATCTCTAGTTTTTGAGGTGAAAGAAAAGCAATATAAAGATCCCAAACTTGTCAAGTTGAAAGAGTCAGTCTAGGATCAGAAAGTAGAGATTTTCTCCCAAGGGGTAGATGGTGTTTTGCATTGTCAGGGTCGTATCTGTGTTTCAGGTGTAGATCACTTAACGCAGAAAATTTTTGTAGAAGTGCATGATATGCGCTACTCTATTCATCCAGGGGCCACAAAGATATACCTCAACTTGTAGGAAATCTATTAGTGGAGTGGGATAAAGAGAGACATTGTAGAGTTTGTGGCTAAGTGCTCTACATGTTAGTAGGTTAACATACACCATCAGAAGCCTAGTGGGTCCATACAGGAGTTCAATATTCCTACTTGGAAGTGGGAAGTTGTGAACATAGACTTCGTGATGGGTTTACCTCGAACTCGTCATCAGCATGATTCAATATGGGTCATTGTATATAGAATGACCAAATCAGCTCATTTTCTTTTAGTTAATACCTTTTATTCAGCTGAGGATTATGCCAAACTATACATCAAGGAGTTGGCCAGACTGCACAGTGTTACCTTGTCCATTATCTCAGAAAAAGGTACCCAGTTCACCTCTTATTTCTGGAAAGCATTCAAAAAGGGTCTTGGTACCCAAGTTCATATTAATACAACCTTTCATCCTCAGACAGATGGTCAAGCAAAAAGTATCATTCAGACGTTAGAAGATATGCTAAGGGCATGTGCAATCGATTTTAAGGGAAGTTGGGATAACCACTTATATTTGATTGATTTTGCATATAATAATAACTATCATTCTAGTATTTAGATGGCTCTATTCGAAGCTCTCTATGGTAGGAGATGTACATATCTAATTGGTTAGTTCAAAGCTAGTGAGACCTCAGTCATAGGTCCAAACTTTGTATTCGATGCCTTAGAAAAAGTCCGATTAATTAGAGAAAGACACTGGGCTACACAGAGCCGACAGAAGTCTCATACAGATATTCATAGAAAAGATCTCAAGTTTGATATTAGTGATCATGTCTATCTAAATATCTCTCCCATGAAGGGAGTGAAGAGCTTCGGAAAGAAGGGAAAGATCAGTCCCCAATATGTTGGTCCCTTCAAGATTCTCAGTTTCTTTGGTAAGGTAGCCTATTAGCTTGAATTATTCTTAGATCTAGCCTCAGTTCATCCTGTATTTCATGTCTCTTTTCTCAAGAAGTGCATAGGTGACCCATCAGTTGTAGTCCTTATTCAGAGCATTGATGTTCAGAACACTCTCTATTATGAAGAGATTCCAGTCAAAATCTTAGACTATCAGACTCGTAGATTGAGGAACAAAGAAGTCACTCTAGTTAAGATTCTTTGGGAAAACCAGTCCGTCAAGGGAGCTACCTGGGAAGCAGAGGCAGATACGTATACCAAGTATGCTGACCTCTTCTTCACTAACTCAGATCAAGCTCAAGGTAACAGTTCTCCTTAAGCTTACTCAGTTTCATGTTCAGTGTTCATCACAAACTTGGTATGCATTTTCATGCTCATGTTCCTATTATAAACTTGGTTTCAAGTACCATTGCATATTCAGTCATACACTCATGTATCAGTTTAGTTATGTAGTTATGCATCAGACATGCATTCTCATTGTGAGAAACTTAGTTCTTCAGAATACTCAGTCATGCATTCATGAATCAGTTACACATACATCAGATATGCATGTTCAGTATTATATGTTCATCTTGTCAGTCATGTTAGTCATGAGATCATGTTCCAGTTATTCATGTTCAGTATGTACGTCAGTTGTCTTTTCTCCTCTCTCAGTCAGTCTCATTCGAGGATGAATGTTCTCAAGGGGGAGATATTGTAATACCCCATACTTTTTCCTAGCTAATTTCATCTCAAGAATGTGTAGTATTAGCTTCTAAATTGAATGATAGTTATTCCATGAGGAATTTTCAATATTTTCTATTTTTGTCATATGGGAAATTCAATAAGCTTTCCATCAATATAAGATCCACCCAAATCCAATAACTGGGTCAGAAGTTACGACTATTTCAAGTTCTAGTTGTAAAACAACGCCATATTAGTCGGTGGTGCGCCGCACCACAAGAGGAAATAGAATTTGGCAAATTCCAGTAGGGGTCTGCAATTATGGTGCGTCATGCTAGGGCCTAAATTAAGAATTATTTGTTTTCCAGTATCTCAGCGCGATTTCTCCCATGTCGCGCCAAAGTTCCAGGTCTCAAAAAAAGTGGCAACACGATGTCCCCGCGTCGCGCCATCCCTCAGTTTCCCAATTGTCAAAATCTGGTGACATGCATGATAGTGCCGCATTGCGCCAAGGTTCCAATTTGGCAAATTTTTACTTAAATTAAATGATGCATCAAGAATTAAAAGAGTCAACTTCCCACCGCTATTTAAGCCCTTTAACACGTGATTCAACCACTTTCACCCAAAATATACTAGTTTCTCTCAATTTTCACTCAAGAACAAGCTAGGGTTTTCATAGAAGATCCAATTTTAAGAAATTTTTATCATCAATCTTCACGAAATCACGAACTAAGGTATGCATAGTTTTCATTCATGGACTCCTTTCATCCATGAAGCCCAAGAATCCCTCTTCTAGATTCAAGTTTATGGATTTTCCTATGAATTTCATGATTGGGCTTCTCTTGTTCATGTGGATAATGAGAAATTGAATTCTACTCCAGGTTGGGTGATAAATTCTATGTGGGTTAAATTATTATAGATATAGATTCATGCAAACCTATGACTAAACCCTTGAATGATGAAATTAGAATTGAACCATGATGTTTAATTATTGTACAATGATGTTTACATGTACCATACCTACAATATGTTTGATTAAATGCCTAGATGAAGGAAAAGTGCCTAACTAGCATGATACCATGAAATCCCTATGTATGTACAAGTTATGCCTATCACACGTTTTGATGAAATGTTTCTATAAATGTATTATGGATTATGATGTTAGTTATATATTCATGTAAGTTATGCTTGGCCAGTTTCCTTCCATCGAGTCCTGGGGGTACTCGTACCCGAAACATTAGTTATGTGCCTAGAGCCATGCCATGTTTTCACGATACTCTCAGTCAAGCTATTATCCATAGACTTCAGACAGTCTTATGACCCAAGAAATCTCCATGATCTCTTGAACTCAGTTAGTTGTCAGATATTAGTAGTATTCCTTCAGTCAACAGAATTCAGTAACTTAGCCTATGTTCAGTTCAGTAAATTATTTTCAGAGGCTATTTAGATGGGAGTAGGAATTAGAACCGAATGAACCCAAGGATGGAACACACACTATCAGATGAGGGTATGATTCTTAGAAGTCATCCTTGCATTCCAGAACTATGTAGCCAGCATAGGTTGAGATATCAATACTGTTCGATGAAGGTTGATGAGGTGGATAAGTACTGTCAGATAAGGGCCCCACCATTCTAGTATAGGGGATACTATCAGATGAGGGTTACCCAAAGCTTGTCCTTACCAATGCCACGGTATTGACACCCTTCTAATTAGGGCTACAGATTGGACCCCAACTTAGCCATAATGGCATATTAGGGGTATGTCGATTAGATAACTACTTTCCACAGTTTTATGTTACAAAATCAGGACTGTCAGATAGAGTCAATTATTCTTAGTAATAGAACTCAAATAGTTTTTCAGATTTCAGGATTGTTAGATACAGTCAACTTAGAAAAAGTACAAAACTCAGATAGTTCCATTAAATTCAGGACTATAAGATACAGTCACTCATGTTATCAGTTATATTCAGATTCAGTAATCTAGTTATCACAGTATTAGTGTCAGTTTTTATGTCTTATGCATGTATTCTCACGCTCATGATAGTTAGTCAGTTATTATTATTGTTAATGCATATAAACCCCATGCAATCAGCCTACCTCACATGCATACCAGTATATTCAAAGTATTGATGCATTTGCGCTATGGTATCTTATATTATAGGTTCAGATACATGAGCTCTAGAGCAACAGTATATTCCAGGTATCTGCAGACAGAGTTAGAAGTGAGTCCTCATCTTTTGAGGACATGATTATTTCTCTATTATCTCATTAATCAATTTATTAGTTTGGGACATATCCCATGAACTCCTTACTTAGATAGTTTAGTCAATTAGAGGTTTTCTAAACTATCATGTTTCAGACTTCAGTATGTTTAGTTTTGTTCAGGTATTCAATTACCCCACACAGATGTTATATCATTCATGTCATACTCAGTATTGAACCTCATGGCCTTTCAGTTTATATTTGTGCATTATAGTTTATTTTATGCAGTATACAGGTACAGATATTTGTTATGGATTAGCTTGTGGTCCTTTGGAGTTATGAGCATCATGTAGCATTTTGGGTACTAGATTTGGGGCGTTACATCTCCCTTCTTTCATATGAGCTTGGTAACTACTATAATGGAAGCTATGTGTGAGTTTGAATGTAGTTAGGAGTTGTTTCAACATAGTATCAGAGTAGGCAATCATAGATCTGAAGCAGCCACAATCAAATGAGAATCTACCTGTAATACAGTGAGTTTCCCGTTTATGATTTCTGTTTGTAACCTAGTAAGCTTAGAGGAGTTTCAATATCTATTTGTGAGCCATAGATCTCTGTATACAAGTTATAGATTCTAAGGTTCCTGTGATATTTTGATTTTAATTTAGTCGTAGCTTTCAAATCAGATATGGCACCTAAGATCGATCCTAGTGATCCCCTTGTTCCTAGGAGCATCAGATGTAGCAGGAGCTGTATTAATCCCTATCAAACTGACTGGTTCAGAAAATTATGGAGTTTGGTGTAGATCTATGAAGATTCAACTATTGGGAAAGAGGAAGTATGGTTTTGTAACTGATCTTATAGTAAGGACATATAGAGAGAGGAGTTGTATGATCAATTGGAGACATGTAATGTAGTGGTCCTTTAATGGTTGATGAGTTCTGCAAGTGTTGAATTGCTTAGTAGTATTGTGTATGAAACAAATACTTATGTGGTATGGGAAGATTTTAAGAAAAGGTTTGGTAAAGTAAATCGCATGAGGTTGTATCAATTACACAAGGAAATCAATAACATTCACTAAGGCACAGATTCAGTCTCAACATACTTCACTAAGTTGAAAAACTTATGGAGTGAACTTGATCCAGTTATTCCCACTCCATTATGTAATTGTCCTAAGTCTAAGGATTATGTAGAGCACTTATGTCAGCTGAGGCTTATACAGTTTTTGAGTGGCCTAAATTATGCTTATGATAAAGCAAAGAGACAAATATTAATGAAGGGGAAAACACCTTCACTAAATCAAGCATATGCAATGATAATTAAAGATGAGATCTAACAACTTGCTTTTGCTACCACTATTATTGATGATACTAAACCTATTTCTATGAAAATGCACAGAAATAATGTAGAAGTAGGATATAGGAACAGGAATCAAACATCCATAAGTTATGGAAGTCAAGGATACAAGAACAATAGGTGTGATTACTGCAATTTCACTGGTCACACAAGGGAGAATTGTTACAAGCTACAGGGATATCCTAATGATTGGAGGAACAAAAAGAAAAACACCAACAATCCAAGGATAACACCTAATCAACCATTTTATAATGGTCAATGCAGATATGATGGATATAGGCAATCAGCTACTGGTCACAACAACAAGCAGTTATTAGCTCACACTTTTATTGGACCCAAGGTAAAAAATTCATGCTTGAATGATCAATCTAGCAACTAGGGTAATAACGATATCAATAATGTTGTTGTGGTAAAGGCATAAGGTTTCTCAGAAGAAGAATACAAATAAATTATAGGATTGATTAACAAGAAGACACATAACTCAGAATAAGATAACATGATAGGTACTATTACTTGTTGTTCTAGTCATTTTATTCCACATGAGTGGATAGTAGACTCTGGAGCCACAGATCATGTTGCAGCACATAAAGATGTTTTTTCAAACTTTCACAAAATGGATAACACCATATGTGATAAAGTAAATTTACCTACTGGAGCTAAGGTTGATATATCACATGTAGGGGAAGCACATGTACTTTAATGATGAGGTTGTAGGAGATGTGTTATATGTCCCAGATTTTAAGCTGAATTTACTGTCAATGTCTAAAATGACTAAGCAGTTATCTTGCTTTGTTACTTTTTACCCTAAATTTTGTGTGTTTCAGGACCTTCACAATGGCAAGGTGAAGGGGATTGGTAAGTAAACAGGAGGACTATATACATTGTTGCATTTATTACAGATGAAGTTTGAATGTATTGTTTCCATACAAAATTTCTTTACTATAATTCAAAATCAATTTGGTGTTCAAATGAAGATACTCAGATTAGAAAATGGGATAAAATTCATTAACTCTAATGTAAAGAATTGTTTCAGTCCCTAAGAGTGATACACCAAAGTAGTTGTCCCTATACATCACAAAAAAATGGTGTGGTTGAAAGAAGGCATAAACAGATACTTAATATTGCAAGAGCTATCAGGTTTTAGTCACAAATGCCTATCAGGTTTTAGGGTTTGAATGTCAAGGCTACTATCTACCTTACTAACTGGTTATAATCTACATCTATTGAAGGGAAAAGTCCCTATGAGATACTATTCTGCAAAGTTCTATCCTTGACATACTTGAGAGTAATTGGTTGTAAGTGTTATGCTTCAGTACTACCAAAGGGTGATAAGTTCACTGAAAGAACTAAAGTTGATGTATTGATGGACTATTCTATAACTTAGAAGGTCCATATACTTTTGGACTGGTGCACTAACAAGTTATTTGTCACAAGAGATGTAGTGTTTAAAGAAGAGTCATTCCCTTTGATAGATAAGGCAAGTTCACAATCACCTGCAAGTTTTATTCAACAAAGTTCATTGATACGTGTTGATATAAATGAAGAAACAAATGTTTACACAGATAATGATAACCAATTATATGAACCACACAATGAAGATATGTCAATACATGAAAATGACAGCATCCAAGATGAGGTTACTCATAAAGAAATAAGTATTGTTGATCCACCATCAACATCTATAGAAGTTGATCCAAGAAGATCATCTAGAGTCATCAAACAACCTTCTTGGTTGATAGACTATACCTTACAAGGAGTAAGAATAGGGACAAGGTTTCTCTAGAAAATTATCTATCTTTTGCAATTTATGTTCAGTTTGTCATCAGAAACTGAACCTCAATCCTACAATGCAGCCAGCAAACATAAGAGGTGGATTGAAGCTATGAAGCAGGATGTCAATGCCCTGGAAGACAACCACACTTGGGAGGTGGTTGACATGCCTCAAGAAAAGAACATTATTGGTTCAAAATAGGTGTACAAAGTCAAGTATAAGGCCAATGGTGAAGTAGAGAGGTTCAAAAATAGGTTGGTAGCCAAGGGATATAGCCAACTAGAAGGATTAAATTATCATGACACCTTCTCTCCAATAGCCAAAATAGTTACAGTAAGGAGTGTTATTGTTTCGGCAGTGTCCAAAGGATGGTACATATACCAGATAGATGTTTATAATGCATTCCTGCAAGGTGACTTAGAGAAAAAGGTGTACATGGAAATGCCAGATGGATTCAAAGAAAGAAGGAATCACAAAGTTTGTAGAATGATCAAGTCACTATATGGACTTAAACAAGCATAAAGATACTGAAATATAAAGCTTACTTCAGCACTAATCAATGCCGGATTTACTTAGAGTAGCTATGATTATTCACTTTTTCCTTTGAAAAGGTCAGAAAGAATGGTGGTAATTCTGGTTTTTGTACATGATCTTCTGATAATAGGTGACAATGTAGAGATGATAAATGCAACAAAAGGTATTTCACATCAGCAGTTCAAGCTCACAGACTTAGGTGAACTTTAGTTCCTCTTAGTCATTGAAGTGCTCAGATCTCTAAGTGGAGTGATCTTAAACTAGGAAAAATACATTTTGGAACTTATACTGATACAGGGCTTGTTGGTGCTAAACCATCTTCCACTCCATTAAAGACTAAAATCAAGCTAAACTCAGTTAAAGTAGATAAACAACAGGTGTTAAAAAAGATGTTATGTTGAGAGATTTGACACTATATCAAAGGATAGTTGGAAAATTAATATATATAACCATAACAAGGACTGATATCAGCTACACAGTACAGAAACTAAGCGAATTCATGTAACAGCCAAACAGATCATATCTAGAAGCTGCAAAAAGAGTGGTAAGGTGTATAAAAAAAATGTGGGACTAGGAATTTGGCTCAAGGCATATCCTTTTACAGAGTGTTTTTGTTCGTGTGACTCAGGGCAGCATGCCCAAACACTAAGAGGTCTATCATAGGCTAAGTGGTGCAATTTGGTAGTTCATTGATATCTTAGAAATCTAAGAAATAATACATTGTTTCTAGGAGCTCAGCTGAGGAAAAATATAAGAGCATGGCCTCAGCCTTGGGAGAAGTAACATGGTTAGCAGGGTTGTTTGCAGAACTAAAGGTACCAATCACAAAGCCTATTGCTATTTTCTCTGATATCAAGTCAGCTATTAAACTGGCTGCAAATCCCATATTTCATGAGAGGACCAAACATATTAAGGTGGACTGTCACTTTATTAGATACAAGACTAGGGAAGGATTAGTTCATCCCATGTATGTTCAGAAGGAACAACAAGTTGCAAACATTCTCACCAAGGGTTTGAGTAATGATCAAAACTCACACCTCCTAAGCAAGCTTGGTGTGCTCAACATTTTGGATCCTGCAACTTGAAGGGGGTGTTAAAAATTATAGTTGTTAAGCATAGTAGTTACTATTCCATTGGTATTATTTTGATACTGTTAGCTGATGATCATAGAGTAAGTTCAGTTAGGTAGAAAGTTGTTAGTATGTTGTTAGGAAGATTTTAGATGCTCATGTGATGATCATGTGAGCCTATAAATAGAAGTAATCAACTCACATTGTAACTAACTCTTAATACATAAATTTTATCTTAGCTCAATATTTCCCTCTTCTCTTTCTTCTTTCTTCTTTCATGCAAGCTTGGTAACAACTGTAATGGTAGCTATTTGTGGGTTTGAATGTAGTTAAGAGCTGTTTCAACACTTTTAAGTAGAATCTATGTATATAGAGATGAAAACAATAATAGAAGAGTCCGGTATGAGTTTACTCACCCATAGTACTTATACTTACAATATGATATTACAAAAATTATAATCCTACTAAAACTAATATACATGAGGTTAAAATATAACACCCTCCCTCAATATGAACTAGAGGAGTGAACGTGAAGATTGGTAGTTAACTCATGAAAACTAAAGAAGCCAATACTTTGGTGACCAAATTAGAAAGCTACTCAGATGTATGGACATGGGAAACCACTAAGTCACCAAGATTGATCTTTTTACGAACAAAATGATAATCCAAAGCAACATGTTTGGAAAGGGAGTAAAAAACTGGATTGTGAGCTAGATGAATGGCTTCAATATTGTCCCATTTGGCAAATATTAGAGATGTAAGAAAAACACCAAGATCACAAAGAATATGTTGGAGCCAAGTCGCTTCAGCAGTGGCCATCGCAAGAGCTTAGTACTCTGCTTCAGCACTTGAGCGTACAACAATAGGTTGTTTCTTAGTTGACCAAGAGATAAGATTAAAGCTGAGAAAAATAGAAAAATCCAGTTATGGATCATCTAGTGGTTAAACAACCAGCCCAATCAGAGTTAGAGAAAACAGTAAGTGACAAGGGACAAATTTATACAACTATAAGCCCAAATCAATTATGCCAACAAGATAGTGAAAATGTGTTTTACTACTTAGCAATTGTTGTGGGAAGCAAGGTTGATAGAAAATTGAATATCCAGCCTCGTAAAACACAAATACTGTAGACTCCTAACCATTTGACAATAACTATAAAGATTGTCAAGCAAAGGAGAAGAAGTAGAATTTCAATCGAACTTAAGAAGTAGAATTCCAATCGAACTTACTATGAAGTGGAGTTAGCACTGGTTTACACTTCTCAAATTTGAAGCGTTAAATAAGTGAAGGACTATAACGATGCTGAATTAAGAGAAGGCCCTGGGAGTTGCATTTTATTTCAATGCTAAGGAAGTATTGAAGCTATCCCAAGTCCTTCATAGAGAATTAAGTACTCATTAAAGAAATGAAATAGGATACTAAGGACTTTAAAGAGACAAAAAATGTTATATCATCCAAATAAATTAAAAGAATAATGTAATCTTCCCTCAAGTGAAAAATGAACTTGCTTTTATCTGAAACACAATGCTTAAAACCTAGATCAAGACAATGGAACCAAGTCCTTGGATATTGTTTAAGACCTTATAGAGCATGTTGCAACGTGCATACATAATGGGGATTATCTGGAAGCTCAAACCCTTTAGGTTGGTGCATATAAATCATTTTCGATAACTCACCGTGTAAGAACACATTTGACACATTAAGTTGGTGCATATGTTAATTTTTTTGAAGTGCCAAAGATAAGACGAAATGCATGTTCTTGGATTAAGAGGAGATAATATCTCAAAATAGTCCACCCTGGGCTAGTGTGACAAACCTTCAGCCTCTAAAAGAGTTCTAAATCTAACAACAGAACTAATTACACAAAGCTTTATATGAAACATCCATTTGTTGCCAACAATATTTGTAATAGGAGTAGGCAGCACCAATGTCTAAGTTTTATTTTAGATAAGAGAATCAAATTCATAACTCATTGCTTGCATCCACCGAGAATCTTTACAAGCTTGAGAAAAGAGAGTAGGTTCAAATAAAATGAAATATGTAGAAGTTCTTAAGGAAGGAAGGAGGTGTGCCTTGAGTGACCTCATTTTATAATGAGTAACCATATGATGAGTTGGAGTATTTATGGTAGGTGATTGAGAGGAATATATTTGAATATTATTGGATGGAAAAAAGTTATGCATGAAAGGAGAAGGGGATGGAATATTTTGTTCAAGGAGGTAGCAAAAGAGGGATCCGAAGTAGAAATTATAGGTCATTGTATTGGAGTAACCTGATCGAAAAGTGAAGTGGATTTAAATGGAGAAAATTTACTAGTTAATAAAAAAGAATTAGCAAAGGCATTCTCCTGATTTAGAGGAGTTTGAAGACTCTTATTTGAAAGAGAAAGCTACAAAATAGATGTATGTGAATACTCCTATCTAAAACGTGATCTTGAGTAGGTAAACCCGCTAGTACTATTCCTTTCTGAACATTAGTGATTTCCAAACAAATAGTGCCAATGCCAAGTACTTTAACTTTAGCATTATTACCCATTTTCAATATTCCAAAATAATTTGGGATATAAGAAAAAAATAATTCCTTCTTTGACAAAACATGAGAAGTAGCACTAAAATCCATAAATCAGCTAAACTCATCATAAACAATATTAATGGCAATCTCACCATAAGAAAAAAGAACATCATCATTTATAACAATAGCAACACGAGTTTCATTATCGCCTTCTTTCTTTTTTCGTCTCATATCTCTCTTATTCTTATGACAGTATTTTACGATATGTCCATTTTTGTTGCAATAGTCATATATAACATTCTTGAATTTGGTTTTTGATTTGTTTCTAATTTTATCTCTATTATTCAAACCTCTGAACTTAGTTCTCTCTATCTCTCCAGTAACTAAAAACATCAGAGTGTGAAGATGATGAAGATGAGGCCTGAGATCTTCTTCTTATCTATTCATTTAAGACACCACTCTTAGAGTATTCCATAGTTACGACACCACTGGGAGAAGAATTAAACAAAGAAACTCAAAGAGTTTTTCAAGAGTCTGGTAGAGTATTAAGAATCCAAAGTTCTTGAATTTATTCATCAAACTTTACATCTATTCTAGAAAGCTGGTCAAGGACACCCTAAAAAATCATTTATACAATTAGAAATAGTACTTCCCTCTTTATATACCTGATATTCATCAATTGTTTGGCAAGAACAACTTGTTATTGCCAGTCTTCAAAGAAAAAAGTGTCTCGAGTGTGTCCCAAAAATTTTTCACATTTTGTAAATGGCCATTAACACATACAAATTATAATCAAAACTATTGTTCATTGTTGATGTGCATGATTCATTTTACAATTTCAAAGCAAAAAGCCAAATATTATAGTATTTCTCAATAATTATGATCCATAGTATTCGTCTTGCAAAAAATGCTAGCTACAGGAAAGTGAAAGCAAAACAAGGTATCACAAGTTGTACCAATTGTAACATCAAAAGCATTGATTATGAAATGAGGTAAGATTTGAAAAAAAGATCAATTCCAATATTTTTAGACATGAAAACACATTTAATTTAAAAATTAACTAGGAGTAGATTCTCGGGACTCGGATTAGGGTGGGAAGTTGTGGTGTGAGGTTGAAAGAATAGCTCAAAAAATATTTTCCAGGAAAGTTTGTATAGGGAGAAATCGGTGTAACAACTCGTGGCACATTTCGGGTGTACCACAACAAACATCCCAATTAATTCTATATTTTTGGGATGTCTATTTTATTCCTTTGAATACAATCTCTGGCAAAGATTAAATGTTATTGGGCATGTCTATTTTATTCCATCGAGTACAATCACTTGTTCATTACTAAAAATCCATACATTAATGTTGAGTCCATATATTTAATTGTTGTTTTCCCCTTCATATTATAGTAATTCTAGAAAAAATTAAGTTCTGTACCAAATGACCCAGTCTCAAGAACTTTAAAGTGTTGGTGTCATTTTTATTTTAATTATTAATATAATAGTGGAGTTCGAACTAGCTTTCACGCACCTCGACTAAACTCATGTAATGCCCCGAGAGTTCACCCTGGATGCCACACGATGCTTGGAACCACAAGTGATCCCAAGCTAACCCATAAACTGCATACTCTGAGCAATTGAATTATAATACATTAAATAACAAGTTTTGTTGTGCGAAAACATAATCATACTAAAAATATTAAATAATATGTAACTGGTAAAGTTTACAATATGATAAAACTGAGAAAGAACTCAAGTTACATGACTAACTCTGACTGACATCTATGAAGCCTCTACTATACTGACTATAGATAGTTGATACATGCCTCCAACTACAACTAATCAATACATATGAAAAAAATGAAATGTAAATGAACTAAACTGTCTAAAGTTTCCGAAAAAAGAAAACTCATCACCTGCTGGCTGGAAACTGCAACTGTTTGATCATAATGTATGGGCTACAAATGGTACCTACATTATGAAACAATGTATCCTCATAGATGTATATATAGATTAGTACCTTTGGAATGTACTATATAGGGGTAAATTCAATAAGTAAAAACTAATTATGTAGGAAATCTTAAAGAATGCATGCTAAGTGTAAGTAGACCTACCAATAGGCTAGTATAAACTGAAAGCTAAAAACATCTAAAACATGAGTAACAAACATAATCTGAGAAGATGGTTAATAACTACACTTAGTTTCTTAAAACATTACTTCTATAATATAAGTAGAACTGAAGCTGGGATATGGAAAAACATAGATACTATATGAATTCTGAGTCTAAAACTACGTGATGGAAATTGACATATACTAATCCTATCGGATTAACTAGATAACTGATAACTGAATACTGGTCATATAAGACTAGGTTATGCTTAGTCTGAATAACTAAACTAAAATTATGGAGTAATTTGCATATGGGGTAAGGTCTAACTAAAAAACATGAGATTACTGAGCATGACTGCATGAAAATTATAAAATCTGAGAATGTAGGACTAAGTGTATATCTAGTATGTCATTGAAATAATTTGTAATCTGAAATACTAAAATTTGTAAAATCAAATATCTGAAAGGTTGTACACTTATTTAAGCAAACCTAAACTAAAGAGACACTGAATACTGTACTGAGGCTGTGGGAGGTATCATCTTACCAACATGCCCCAATATGAGCTAATCGGGGTCCAACCAATAACTCTAATTAGAAGAGTGCCAGTACCGTGCCACGAGTACTAACACTGGCTTTGTGGATTCTCTAAAGTGAAGTCTCGAAGGACTAAAGAGTCACCTTCTACTGGTAGGTGCTCTCGTGAGATATGTGTCAACCCCCAACTAGCAAATTAAAATCTTAAAGCTATGTTGGCTATGTAGTTCTGAAATACGTGGATTGCTACTAAGAGTTACACACTTAAATAGCAGGTGATCCCCCATTCCTGGGTTCGCTCGGTGTTAAATCCTACTCCCAACTGAAAGACATTCAAATACTAATCGATGCATGTACTGATAACTAATAACTGATAAGCTTAGGTCATGGTATTCTAAAAAATATTGTGCCTACAGATTCTGAGGTAATTATTAATGTATAAATTGATACTGGAACTTAAAATAGACTCAGCTAAGATTAATTGGACTGACAACTTACCATATTACTGATTGAATGATATCGCTCATGGTATAACTGATGATCTAGGCACGATCATGAAGATGGAAGTAAGTGAGCATGCATGGAATCAAGATGAGGGAGTGTAAAAGTTGAAATGTGAAGAGACCTTTGGACACAAAAAAGTCGCCCCTGCATACATGCCAAGGGTGCCTCTTTTGCTCCCTTCATTAAGGACTTTTTGGACCTTTCACTCTATGTTGTAATAAGTCTATAAATAGACTAGTATTAGGTCTTTATTTATTTAGTTGTTGAATGATATTGTAAGATACATTTTGGAACACCTTTCTTCTCTCTATGGAGAGTGTAACATCTTAGTTTAGGGCTTGGAAAAGCCACCAAAACCAAAATGAGAGTGATACTAGTATGAAATAACTAGTGTTGTAAAACTTGGTTCGAAACCTTGGTGCTTGAGTAGTTCATGCCCTCTTGTGTCATTGTAATAGCATATGTGTTGCTCTTTACATCTATTAAGGGTCTTAGTGTTCTAAATACACTTAAGTTTTTAGTTCTTGTAAAATTTGATGTCTCACTACCTATCTTAACTTCTTATAATTGCTTGTTGTTGTTATTAGTGAAACCTTTGCTTCTTGTTATCTTTGTTGCTACTCCTCTTGTTCATCTTGGTAGTTGCTGCCTTTCTGTGATTTCTCCTTGCTATTGTTGAGTTGGTGACTGGTTTGTTACCAAAAGGATGTCCTACGCGCTTTGTCTCCTCTTTGGGTATTGTATTCTCCTCTTGTTCTTGTGTTTTGTATCTTATTTATGTGTTGTGGGTTGATTCCGCTATCATTTGGTATTAGAGCTTGTGGTTGCTTTTGTTCCAACAAAATCAATCTTGGGCTAGTTCACTTGGAAAAAAAAATCAAAAAAAGAGTAAAAGTTGTTCTTGTGTTCTTAGACAAAAGTTGTGTTCTTCTTGTTGTCTTGGCCAAGACTTGTGTTTTGAGTCTAGATCTAGGAGTATTCCTTGAGTCTTGAGTGTCCTTAATATTGGTTTCTTCTTTTCTAACACTAATAGTGTAATACCCCGCATGTTTCTAATCCTGTGATTCATACTTGAGTACATGACTTACAGTGAATAGCCTGGTGATAGGATAGCTTATGATCCATTAGGCATGTTCATATGAGTCACTTAAGGTAATACAAGCTAAGAAATTTTTAATCCATCAAGTTTTAGTGTTCGATTTTGCAAAGGTCATCTTTGAACAAGTATAACTCGATTTTAATGTGTTATTTTGGATTATTTAGACCCACCAAATTGTATAGAATCGAATTAGCTTTCCAACGATGCCAATTTTGCCTTAATCCAATACCCGAACGAAAAGTTATGCCCATTTTCATAAGAGACAGTAAGCATAGGCGATTGGTTAGGCACCGCCCAACCCAGGCATAGGCGTTTACTTGGGCACCACCTAAGCCAATCCTAGGTGTCAAAAACACTCCGTCTTGAGTTATTTTAAAGGTAATTAAGTCTTTAAATACTCCTTACACTTCCCTAAACTTACCCTACGAAATATATACCTTCTAAACATATTGCAACCCTATTTTCATCTCGAAGCTCATAATCCAAGAGCACTAAAGGAGAAAAACAACTAGGGTTGTATAACTAAGCTTGAAGATCCAATTTCAAGGAAATTCCTCCTTCAATCATCAAGAATCTTCCTTGTAAGGTATGCGTAGTGTTCATCTATGGATTCAATTAGTTCATAGAGTTCAAGAATCAATCTTTAAAATACAAAAGCTTGGTTGATTGTGGTGATATGATCATACCCATGTGGATGCTTGTTTGTTTTCCTCTTTTTCATTATAAAGTATGATTTCTATATTATTCGGTGTTGATGATCATGTTGTTGGTATTGGGTGATTCCTAAGATAGAATCTTTATATGTTTTTGTGAATTCATGATATCATATGAGTTGGAAACATGTAAATTTGGTTGTTCATGATGTATAATTTGGTGATTTCACCTATGCTTAAGATTTTCATGTAAGGTGTTTGATAAAATGCCTAAGGAACTAGAAATCATGCAATATAGCTAAATTGTGACTAAGTGAAGGATTCATGATATGCCCTTACGTTCCAATCACTTCTATATTGTTAATATGCCGTGTAAATATTGTTGGAATACCCATGCACTATTCTTATGAGATTATGCTATGTTTACTAGCAAATCCTACTTATGAACAAGATGTATGATAACCATGCAATCCACATGAACTTCCATGCTATTGGTATGTGTTGCCAATATGATTATGCAATGAACATGATATTAAGATTGTGCAAGTACTTTCATGTGATATGAAATCCTTTCCATGCAATACATCGTTGATAACCATGCTTAATATGAGATCCCTACTTATGATATTATAAATTATGGACTCTACTCTTATAATAAAGTCAGTCATGTGCGTCAGTCTCATTCCATCTAGTCCTGGGGGAACTTGTACCCAAAAACTATAGTTGTGTGCCTAGATCCCTGTCAGGTTTCATGATATCCGAACTCAAGCTAAGATTCCATAGACTTTAGTCAGTCATGTGACTCATGAACACCTTATGATCTTAGTCAGTTTCCAGATATCAGTAACATTCCGCCAGTCAACAGAATTCAGTAAGATCAAGTCATGCATAGTCAGTTATTCATGTCCAGTCTCTCCAGATGGGATTAGAGGTTAGCACCGAGTGAACCCAAGGATAGGAACTCACCCGCCAGTTCAGGGTGTGATTCTTAGTAGCAATCCTTGTGTTCCAGCACTACGTAGCCAGCGTAGGTTGAGAAATCTTAACCCGTCAGCTTAGGGTTGATGAGGTGGCTTAACCTGTCAGCTTAGGGTTCCCACCATTCTCATTGAGTACCCGCCAAATAAGGGTCACTCACAGTTGTCCTTACCAGTGGTGCGGTATTGACACCCCTCCTGTCGGGGGAGAAATTGGACCCCAGCTTATCCATAACGACATACACGGGGCATGTCTGTTAAATACTACCTCCCATAGTTTCAGTAACAGTCTCAGTAAAAGAAATCAGATAGATCTTCAGATTTCAGTATATACAGGACTGTCAGATACAGTCATCTATCTTATCAGTTTCAGTATCAATCTCAGTAAAAGAACACAGAGTGTTCTTTAGATTTCAGTATATATAGGACTGTCAGATACAGCCGTTCATGTAATCATTTTCAGTATCAGTCATGACAGTTATCAGTAAACCATGTATTAGCTTACAGGTCATGCTATTACGTATTCACGATCCCAATTTCTATATATGTATGTTTGTACTCCCACGTTCATATCAGTTAGTTAGTGTTGTTCATGCATGAAACCTTTTATATTCAGCCTACCTTCCTCGTATACTTAGTACTCCAGTTGTACTGATGTATTTGTGCTATGGTGCTTTCTTTTCATGTTACACCATAGGTTCTGATACACGAGCTCCAGCCCAGCAGTACCAGTAGCATTTCAGTCGCAGAGACACAGTTGAGTCCTCATTGATTCAAGGAAAATATGATTTGATTCATTTATTTATTCTTTAGTTTAGTTTTATGGAGTTAGTCGAAGACATGTTCATTCAACTCCTTATTCAAACAGTTTAGAGGCTTTCGAATTTACTTTTTGATTTACGTTCAGATTTAGTTGTTTTGGGTATTTTCGCCCACATAGTTTTATTCAGTTGAACCTTATGGCCTTACAGTTCTATTTATTCTGCACTATTATATCATGATTTATAGTATACAGGTACAGATATCAATCATGGGTTAGCTTATGGTCCCTCAGGGTTATGAGCACCGTGTAGCATTCTGGTTCAGCAAATCGGGGTGTTACAAACTTGGTATCAGAGCCTAAGGTTTAATAGAATCCTAGGAAGTCTGAAAGCCGTAACTAGTAAAGTCTTGTACATGGGTGCGTTGCGCACCATATTTATGTGCGGGAGACTATAAGATGTTTTAGGAACAGTCCCCTTTCTTCATTATTCATGTCATACTAGTGAGCATAATCACAATTTAAACTCTCAGTCTAATCTATTCTTCTCTTATTCTAGACCATGGCCCCAAAGAGAACAAACATGGGTGAACATGGTTTCTATGCAGAGTTTAGAGCCGCATTTACCACACTTGCTTAGTCCATGGCTACACAGAATGAATGGGCACCAGTCATTCCGACTAATCCAGTGGCCACTCCCAAAGCAGCTAGGGTTCGGTACTTTACCCCAATGAACCCTCTATCTTTCCATGGGTCTAAGTCTGATGAGGACCCTCAGGAGTTCATTGACCAAGTCCAGAAGGTCATTGACATCATGGGTGCTACTTTTATTAAGAGTGCTGAGTTAGTTGCCTGCCAGTTATAGGGTGTTGCTCATGATTGGTACAAACAGTGGAAGTCTAAGAGGTTAGATGATACAGGCCCTATCGAGTGGGAGGAATTTCTCACGGGCTTCTTAAACAGATTCTTTCCCCAAGAGCTGAGGAAAGCCAAAGTTCTTGAGTTTATCAGCCTCAGGTAGGGGAATATAATGGTTAGGGAGTATTCTCTTAGATTCACTCAGCTAGCCAGGTATGCTCTTCATGTGGTTGCAGACAATAGAGCTAAGATGAGAGAGTTCATGTCAGGGGTCAACGATAAAATGGTAAATGAGTGTAGGTATGCGATGCTGATTGGTGATATGACCTTAGCAAGACTTATAACCCATGCCTAGCAAGTAGAAGAGCAGAAGTTTAAGATAAGAGAGAGGCAGAACAAGAGAGCAAGGTCAGGTAATTTTAACTTTGCTCACCCCAAGTCAGATGGAGGAAACCGTTCATAGTTTTGCTCCAAGTCAGCCGTTCCAGCTCCTTTCTTTGCCAGCGCTCCAGTGCTAAAGTTCAAAGACGGCAATAGAGACAAAGCTCCAGGCTCTAAATTTCAGGGCAGTGTTAGCAGTACCCAAATGAATCCCATTTGTCAGACTTATGGTAAAAACCACAAGGACATTTGTAGGGCCGGTAGTGATGTCTGTTTTTGTTGTGGCAAGCCAGGCCATAGGATTAGGGAGTGTCTGCAGTCAAGTCTTCAGGGTCAGCAAAATCATTCTACAGCTCAATCCAGTTGCTCGAACTAGCAAGGTGCTATTTCCAGTGCTACCAGAGGGCAATGCCCAAACATACTCTATGCTCTTCAGTCCCGACAGGATCAGGAAAATTCTCCTGATGTTGTTACTGGTACGTTACATATTTTTTATGTTCATGTTTATGCTTTGCTAGACCCAGGTGCATCTTTGTCTTTTGTTACTCCATACATAGCAAGCAATTTTAGAATCAGTCCCGAAGTCCTAGCAGAGCCCTTCTCAGTCTCTACCCCAGTGGATACAACCATCACAGCTTGGCGGGTATACAGGAACTGCCCGGTTATGATATCTCAAAAATCCACATCAGTATATTTAGTGGAGTTAGAGATGACTGATTTTGATGTCATTCTCAGCATGGATTGGCTTCATTCTTTCTATGCCACAGTCGACTGCAGAAAAAGGATAGTTCAGCTTTAGTTCCTGAATGAGCCCGTCCTAGAGTGGAAGGGTAGCATTTCAGCGTTCAGGGGTCAACTTGTTTCCTACCTTCAGGAAAGGAAAATGATTTCTAAGGGGTGTGTATATCATCTCATGCATGTTAAAGATTTTCTGAATCTCCCAGCCTCGAAACAGTCCCTGTTGTTAATGAATACTCACATGTCTTTCTCAAAGATCTTCCAGGCATTTCTCCCGAAAGGGAAATTGACTTTGGCATAGACTTTCTTTTAGATACTTAACCTATTTCAATTCTTCCATACGAAATGGCACCAACAAAAATCAAGGAACTGAAAGATTATGTGAAGAATCTCTTAGATAAGGGATTCATTAGACCCAGCATTTCCCCATGGGGTGGGCCAGTATTATTCGTGTGCAAGAAAGATGGTTCTCTCAGGATGTGTATTGATTATCGTCAATTCAACAAGGTCACGATCAAGAACAGATATCCTCTTCCCAGGATTAATGATCTTTTCGACTAACTTCAGGGTGCCAATTACTTCTCCAAGATAGACCTCAGATAAGGCTATCATCAGCTCAGATTTAGAGAATATGACATTCCGAAGACAGCTTTCCATACTCGGTATGGTCACTTTGAATTTTTAGTCATGTCATTTGGTCTTACCAATACCCCAGCAGCTTTTATGGATTTGATGAACCATGTGTTCAAGTAGTACTTGGACATGTTTTTCATAGTCTTTGTAGATGATATTCTGGTCTATTCTCGCACAGAGCGTGATCATGCAGACCATCTCAGGATTGTTCTTCAGACTCTCAGGGATCACTAGTTATTCGCTAAGTTTAGCAAGTGCGAATTTTGGCTAAGATCAGTAGCATTCCTTGGCCATATTGTTTTTGGTGATGGAATTAGAGTAGATCCTCAAAAAACTGAGGCAGTAAGAAACTGGCCTAGACCCGTATCTCCATCAGATATTAAGAGTTTCTTGGGTTTGGCTAGCTATTACAGACGGTTTGTTGAGGAATTTTCTTCTATTGCATCTCCCATGTCCAGATTGACTCAGTAGAAGATTAAGTTTTAGTGGTCAGATTCATGCAAGAAGATCTTTCAAGATTTGAAGACTCAACTCACCTCAACTCCAGTTCTAGCTATTCCAGATGGTTCAAACGATTTTGTAGTCTATTGTTATGCATCCAGAGTGGGTTTAGGTTATGTCCTCATGGAGAATGGTAAGTTCATAGCCTACGCCTTCAGACAGTTAAAGCCATATAAGAAGAATTATCCTACTCATGATCTTGAGTTAGTAGCGGTAGTTTTTGCCTTGAAGATTTGGAGGCATTATCTCTATGGAGTTCATGTAGATGTCTTCATAGACAATAAGAGCCTCCAGTATGTCTTTTCCTAAAAGGATCTCAATCTTTGCCAGAGAAGGTGGTTCAAGCTCTTGAAGGATTACAGAATGAGTGTTCTTTATCATTCGAGCAAGGCTAATGTTGTGGCCGACGCTCTCAGTCGACTCTCCATGGGTAGTATTTCTCACGTTGAGGATAGTAATAAAAAGATGGCTCAGGAGATCCATCAGCTTTCTAGACTAGGCGTTCACTTAGTCTATTCTTCAGAGGGTGGTGTATGTGTTCATAGTAGTTCAGAGTTATCTCTAGTTTTTGAGGTAAAATAGAATCAAGACAGGGATCCTAACCTTTTCAAGCTCAAAGAGTCAGTTTAGAATCAGAAAGTTGAGGTTTTCTTCCAAGGGGGAGATGGTGTTCTTCATTGTCAGGGTCGTCTATGTGTTCTAGGTGTAGATGAATTGAGGCAGCGAATTCTTGCGGAAGCACATGGTATGCGATACTCTATTCATCCAAGGGCCATTAAGATGTACCGCAACATGCGGGAGATCTATTCGTGGAGTGGGATAAAGAGAGATGTTGCAAAGTTTGTTGCTAAGTGTTGTATATGTCAGCAGGATAAGATAGAGCATCAGAAACCTAGTGGTTCCATGCAAGAGTTCACCATTCCTACTTGGAAGTGGGAAGAAGTTAACATGGACTTCATGACAGGTTTGCCTAGAACTCGTCAACAGCATGATTCAGTCTGGGTCATTATAGATAGAATGACCAAGTCAGCTTATTTCCTTCCTATTCGTACTTCTTATTCCACTGAGGATTATACCATACTCTATATCAGGGAGTTAGTCAGGTTACACGGTGTTCCACTATCTATTATCTCAGATAAAGGTACCCAGTTCATTTCTCACTTTTGGAAAATATTCTGAAAGGGTATCAGTACCCAAGTCCATCTCAGCACAGCATTTCATCCTCAGATAGATGGTCAAGAAGAGAGGACCATTTAGGCCCTTGAAGATATGCTAAGGGCGTGTGCAATTTACTTCAAGGGAAGTTGGGATGATAACTTTCCTTTGATTGAGTTTGCATACAACAATAGCTATCATTCTAGTATTCAGATGGCTTCATTCGAAGCTCTCTATGGTAGGAGATGTAGATCTCTAATTAGTTGGTTCAAATTTAGTAAGGCCTTAGTTATAGGTCCTAACTTAGTATTCGACAGCTTAGAGAAAGTTCAGTTGATCAGAGAGAGACTCCGGGCTGCTCAGAGCCGACAAAAGTCCTATGCAGATGTTCGTAGAAAGGATCTCGAGTTCGAGGTCAATGACTATGTCTATCTTAAGATCTCTCCCATGAAGGGAGTGAAGAGGTTTGATAAGAAAGAGAAACTCAGTCCCCGGTATATTGGTCCCTTTAGAATTGTTTGTCACTTCGGCAAGGTAGCTTATGAGCTTGAGTTTCCTTCAGATCTAGCGTCAGTCCATCCATTCTTCTATGTCTATTTGCTAAAGAAGTGCATAGGTGACCCAGTAGTTGTTATCCCTGTTCAGAGTATTGACATTTAGAACAGCCTCTCTTATGAAGAGATTCCAGTCAAAATCTTAGATTATCAGACTCGTAGATTGAGGAACAAAGAAGTCCCTCTAGTCAAGGTTCTTTGGCAAAATCAGTCTCATAAGGAAGATAATTGGGAAGCAGAAGTAGATATGCGTACCAAGTATCCTCACCTCTTCCCCACCAATTCAGATCAAGCTCAAAGTAACAGTTCTCCTTAAGCTTATTAAGTCTCATGTTCATGTTTCCAGTATAAACTTGGTACCTATTAACCGTTTCATACTCAGTCATGCATTCATGTATCAGTTGTCCATACATCAGCTATGCACGAGTTCATTATGCTTAGTATGTCAGTCATGAGATCAAGTTTCAGTTCTTCATATTCAGTTTAGGTTCTATAGTCTTGCATCCCTTCTCAGTAAATTCTCATTCGAGGATGAATGTTCCCAAGGGGGAGATATTTTAATACCCCAAATGTTTCTATTCCTATGATTCATACTTGAGTACATGACTTACAATGAATATCCTAGTGATAGGATAGCTTATGATCCATTAAGTATGTTCATATCAGTCACTTAAGGTAATACAAGCTAAGAGTTTTTGAATCCATCAAGTTTTAGTGTTTGATTTTGCAAGGGTCATCTTTTAATGAGTATAACTCAATGTTAATATGGTATTTTGGCTGATTTATACCCACCAAATTTTAGATAATTGAATTAGCTTTCCAACGATACCAATTTCGCCTTAATCCAATACCCGAGCAAAAAGTTATGCCCATTTTCGTGAGAGACAGTAAGCATAGGCGATTGGTTAGGCGCCGCCTAAACCAAGCATAGGCGATTGGGTAGGTGCCGTCCAACCCAGGCATAGTCGATTACTTGGGAGCCGCCTAAGCCAATTCCAGGTGTCAAAAACACTCCGTCTTGAGTTATTTTAAAGGTAATTAAGTCTTTAAATACTCCTTACACGTCCCTAAACTTAACCCTACAAAATATATACCTTCTATACATACTGCAACCCTATTTTCATCTCGAAGATCATTATCCAAGAGCACTAAAGGAGAAAAACAACTAGGGTTGCATAACTAAGCTTGAAGATCCAATTTCAAGGAAATTCCTCCGTCAATCATCAAGAATCTTCCTTCTAAGGTATGTGTAGTGTTCATCTATGGATTCAATTCATTCATAGAGTTCAAGAATTAATCTTTAAAATACAAAAGCTTGGTTGATTGTGGTGATATGATCATACCCATGTTGATGCTTGTTTATTTTCCACTTTTTCATTATAAAGTATGATTTCTATATTGTTAGGTGTTGATGATCATGTTATTGGTATTGGGTGATTCCCAAGATGGAATATTTATATGTTTTTGAGAATTCATGATATCATATGAGTTGGAAACATGTAAATTTGGTTGTTCATGAAGTATAATTTGGTGATTTCACCTATGCTTAAGATGTGCATGTAAGGTGTTTGATAAAATGCCTAAGGAACTAGAAACATGCAATATAGCTAAATTGTGACTAACTGAAGAATTCATGATATGCCCTTACATTCCAATGACTTCTATGTTGTTAATATGCCTTGTAAATGTTGTTGTAATACCCATGAACTATCCTTATGAGATTATGCTATGTTTACATGCAAATCCTACTTATGAACAAGATGTACGATAACCATGCAATCCACATGAACTTCCATGCTATTGGTATGTGTTGCCAATATGATTATGCAATGAACATGATATTAAGATTGTGCAAGTACTTCCATGTGATATGAAATCCTTTCCATGAAATACATTGTTGATAACCATGCTTAGTATGAGATCCCTACTTATGATATTATAAATTATGGACTCTACTCTTATGATTAAGTCAGTCATGTGTGTCAGTTTCTTTTCATCAAGTCCTGGGGGTACTTGTACCCAAAAACTATAGCTGTGTGCCCAGATCCCTGTCATGTTTCACGATATCTGAACTCAAGCTGTGATTCCATAAACCAGTCAGTCATGTGACTTAGGAAAACCTCATGATCTTAGTAAGTTTTTAGATACTAGTAACATTCCGCCAGTCAATGGAATTCAGTAAGATCAAGTCATGCATAGTCATTTATTCATGTCCAGTCCCTCCAGATGGGAGTAGAGGTTAGCACCGAGTAAACCCAAGGATGGGAACTCACCCGCCAGTTCAGGGTGTGATTCTTAGTAGCAATCCTTGTGTTCTAGAACTATGTAGCCAGCTTAGGTTGAGACATATTAACCTATCAGCTTAGGGTTGATGGGGTGGGTTAATCCATCAGTTTAGGGTTCCCACCATTCTCATTGAGTACCCACTAGATAAGGGTCACTCACAGTTGTCCTTACTAGTGGTGTGGTATTGACACCCCTCCAGTCGGGGCAGAGATTGGACCCCAGCTTAGCCATAATCGTATACACGGGGCATATCAGTTAAATACTACCTCCCATAGTTTCAGTAATAGTCTCAGTAAAAAAACTCAGATAGTTCTTTCGATTTGAGTATATATAGGACTGTTAGATACAGTCATCCATCTTATTAGTTTCAATATCAGTCTCAATAAAAGCACTCAAAGCGTTCTTCAGATTTCAGTATATAAAGGACTATTAAATACAGTCGTCCATGTTATCAGTTTTAGTATCAGTCGTGATAGTTATCAGTAAACTTTGTATTAGCTTACAGGTCATGCTATCACGTATTTACGATCCCAGTTTCTATATATGTGTGTTTGTACTCCCACGTTCATATCAATCAGTCAGTGTTGTTCATGCATGAAACCCTTTATATTCATCCTTCCTTTCTCATATACTCAGTACTCCAATTATACTGATGCATTTGCGTTATGGTGCTTTCTTTTCATATTACACCATAGGTTCCGAGACAAGAGCTTCAGCCCAGTAGTAGTAGTATTCCAGTCGCCGAGACACAGTGATTCCTCATTGATTCGAGGACAATATGATTTGATTCATTTATTTATTCTTCAGTTCAGTTTTATAGAGTTAGTTGGAGACATGTTCCTTCAACTCCTTATTCAGATAGTTTAGAGGCTTTCGGATTTACTTTTTGATTTACGTTCAGATTTAGTTGTTTTGGGTATTTTTTTCCCACATGGTTTTATTTAGTTGAACCTTATGGTCTTATAGTTCTATGTATTCTGCACTATTATATCATGATTTGTAGTATACAGGTACAGATATCAGTCATGGGTTAGTTTGTGGTCCCTCGGGGTCATGAGCATCATGTAGTATTCTGGTTCAGAAAATCGGGGTGTTACAAATAGAGTCAAGATACGAGTTGAACTCCTTCTTGTGTTGTGTTTGTGTGGATTCAAAGGGCTGGCTGTGTGTTGGTTTGTTGTTGTTGTGAATCCGAGATTTAAAGGTGTGTTGTTGGTTAATTATTATTTTGAATCCGAGATTTGAAGGATTTAATTGGCTTTGTTGTTATGGATTTGTGTTTGAAAGAGTTGTTATTATTGTTGGGAGGTTCAACTTGAACCTTGGTCTTCAAATCATGTTGAAGGTTCTTGGTGTTCTTGGCCAATTTCATGTCTTGTGACAAAAAGAACCTTCAATAAGTAGTGTCTGATCTTAAGACCAAGTGGTAGAGGGTAGTCTTTCTTGTTTGTCTTGAAACAAGTTCCAAAACTATACCAAAGTAGTAAGGGACAAAAGACCTTTCAAAAAGACTAGCTACCAAAAATGAGTAATGGGGCTTTTCAAACTAGCCAAAGGAGAAAAGAATAAACCACCCTTCAAAAAGGAATTTTGCCAAAAAGGTGCAAAGAAAGTCAACCTATTTTGAATGTGAAAAAGGCTCCAAACTTGTGTCTTACCCTCCAAAACCGAAATTACTCTTCCACAAATTGAAAGTTGGACAAAATTCCTAGTTGGAAAAATAATAATTTTCAAGATACGCAACCAACCCAAGGATGCCACATCACTATCAAGGACTGCCATATCACCCCTTTTTGTCAAACTAACTTGTTTGTGTTTTATAGGTAACTTCTTGGCTACAATGGATAACAACGCTTTTAGTGCTATCTTTGTCAGGATTGAAACTCTTTCCCTTGAAATCGCTAGAATGAATGCGGGTTTTGATAGATTAAGCTCGAATATGGGATCAATAAAGGGTTATATGTCAACAATCAATCCTCCAAGACCACCACAAAATTCTATAAGCCATTTTTCTAATTACCCTCAAAATCGCAACCTATGTTGGCCACCTTCCCCACAAATTGATCAAGTCCAACAAGAAGGACTTGGAAGCCAAATTCCTCTACTAAAACTGAACTCTTCCATCCAAGCTCCAAAATTGAAAACTCTCGTCCAAGCTCCACAACTGAAGCTCCACTTCCCCAAAGCTGAGACATCTATGTAGTGGTATATGGTAGAGAGGGACATGAAAAATATAGAGTCTTTTATGATGCTTATATGATGGAAGATGAATTGAGAAAAAGATGTAGGGATCAACAAGGAACCCGCCACCAAGTAAATATATGGGAATTGAGGCAGATGAGATTGAGGGAAAATCGAGAGAAAGTTGAGGTACAAAATGAAGATGGTGGTGAATATTTTTGGTTATGTGGTAATGCATGTGGCATGCCTAATTGAAAGATAAGATTTCGTGAATTTGAGGCCAAAGTCCTCTCAAGATAAAGAGGATGATACGGGCACAATCATGAAGATGAGCATACCTGAGCATGCATGGAATCAAGCCGAGAGAGTGTACAAGTTGAATTTTGAAGAGGGCTTTGGACACAACAAATCCGCCCTTACTTACACTCCAAGGGCTCCTCTTTTTCTCTCTTCATTAAGGGTTTTTTGGACCTTTCACTCTATGATGTAATAAGTCTATAAATAGACTAGTATCAGGTCATTATTTCTTTAGTTGTTGAATGATATTGTAAGACACATTTTGGAACACCTTTCTTCTCTCTATGGAGAGTGTAACATTTATTTTAGGGCTTGGAAAATCTACCAAAACTGAAATGAGGGTGATACTAGTGTGGAATCACTAGTGTTGTAGAACTTGGTTCGATAACTTAGTGCTTGAGAGGTTCACCCCCTCTTGTGTCATTGTAAGAGTGTAGGTGTTGCTTTTTACATCTATTAATGGGCTCAGTGTTTGAAATACACTTAGTTTCTTAGTTCTTGTAAGAGTTGATGTCTTACTACCTATCTTTACTTCTTCTAATAATTTGTTGTTGTAATTAGTGAAACCGTTGGTTCTTGTTATCTTTGTTGTTACTCGTCTTGTTCATCTCATGTAGTTGCTGCCATGGTGTGATTTACCCTTGTTATTGTTGAGTTGAGGGCTGGTTTGTTACCAAAAAGAGGTCCTACGAGTTGTGTCTCCGCTTTGGGTGTTGTGTTCTCTTCTTGGTCTTGTGTTTTGTATCTTGTTTTCGTGTTGTGGGTTGGTTTTGCAATCAACAGAAATCATTTTGTAGGAAGTGAAAACTAGATAAACAGCTAAATTTTGGGTATTCATAACCCCCATAACTCGAAAACAATAATAGTAGGACTTACTAAATCTTCAGGACATAATAAGTAGTCAGTATTCAAAACCCAATCATTAGGGCATTTCATCAAACACTTGTAATTTATAGTTTAACATGGGGATAGTTTTAAACATGGGAGAATAGCATGATTACATGACTAATATCATGAATTTGGGGATTTACATGGAATTCGTATGAAATAGGACATGAGTGTTTCATCAATACATGTAAAGATCATAACTTGAATCGTAATAATGTCTTAAACATGAAGGAACAATAGAGTCACATGGTAACATTCATAACTTGGGGATTCATCTTCGAATTGATTGAACATGATATAGGAATTTCATGAAACATGTTGAAAACATGAATTTAAAATATGGAAATGCTGCTAAAAATCATGAGTTTAGGATCTATCATAGAATTCACTTGAACATAGCATGGGAAAACTCAAATGGGCTGAATTGAATTAAAACACCATGAAAATATGAAATTCATTCTTTCGTTGAGCATATGAAATAACATAATTCATTCTTTAAGAAAAGGGTTTGGGGCTCCATGGGTGAAAGGGGTCCCATGAATGAACTCCCACATACCTTAAAACTTTAAATCTTGAAGAAAAAACAAAATCCTGAAAGCTTTCTAGAATTGGGAAACATGAAATCATGATTTTTCTTGAAGAAAAGGTGATGGAATGAATGATCTTGATGAGAAATGAATGATCTTAAGGAGGAATGAATGATCTTGAGGAGGTGATGGAATGAATGATATTGAGGAGGAATTATTAGGGTTTGTGACCCCATTACCCCTCCATCATGTAAACCGAAAAATCGAAACCCGGATTTGCGATTTGAAGGCTCACCCAGACCCGGTGGCTTACTGCCTCACACGAAAAATGTCATAGCTTTTTACTAGGGCATTGGATTAAGGCGAAATTGGTATCGTTGGAAAGATAATTTAACTATCTATAATTTTGCGGTTCTTGATCTGAAAAAGTTCCTATATATCAAAATTTATACACTTTCAAAGTTGACCCTTGTATAATTAAATACCAAACTTTGGATGAATCAAAGGATCTTAGCTCAACTTGGCTCTAAGTAATTTCTATGAGCATTCTTCATCTAAGAAGTACTTAACACACTAGGATAAATATCATGACACATGCACTTGAATTATGAATCAAGAACATGAAAAATACACCTTCACCACGACACACAAAGGTTGCCACCGCTATAGCCACCGCGACTCGCCACAATCACGGTGACTTGCTGTTTTGAAAATCCAAACTTAGTGCAAACCTCATCCGAAAAATATAAAAATTATTCGAGATGTGATACTTACACCCCTAAACATAAATCAACTCAAAAACTTACTTCTCCGGATTGGGAAGGTCACGTTAAAAATCATCAAAGTTAAGAGGCCAAAACTTAAGCTAAGTCACCAATACATAGCAAAATTTCTAGGCTTTTAACTTCTTATGCAAGAACTAGGAGCTGAACTAGACTAAGAAAAGTATGGGGTATTACAATATCTCCCCCTTGGGAATATTCGTCCTTAAATAAGACTAGTTAGACTAAGAATACTAGGAAACTAAAATCATATACTGAACATGCACAACTAGAAACATGATACATAACTGAGTTTGAAACATGGTACATAAATTGAATATCATGAACTGAACTGATTCCTTGAATACATGCAATGACATGCGAATGGTTATAAGGCTGAGATAGAAATGAGAGAGTCAACTTATGAGTAACCATTACCTCGAGTTGGATTGGATTTTTTGAATAAATGGTGAGAGATTTAGGATATGAAAACTCGGTGCATGACAACATCTCTCCCTTGGGATACTTCATCCCCTGAATGACACTAACTTGGATGAAATACTAAGAAAAGACTGAGATGATTCATGGGACACTTACAAACTGAATCATAACTGAATATCTGAATCTAAAACATAATGCATGATGCATGAATTGAACTGAATTCATAATTTGCATGGATGCGATTAGTTTACCTCATGGAATAGCCATATTTATGAAACTTCAGATAGTAAGACTAGATGGAAAGATGGTAAACCATAGAAATATGTTTGTCTAACTGCTAGACTGGATTGCTAGTTATACGGAATGAATTATACTAAAATTCTAAACTCAACTATACATTCCACTTCAAAATTGTACTTCACTTGAGGCTACTTAAAATGTTCACATGGGCACTGATAATTTTGACACGTAACTGGGGACTGAGGAGTAGAGTATCAACATTATAGATTCATCGAAAAGATCAAAACTAAGGGTATATATGACATAAATTGAATTTCACTGATCATTATAACATACCATGATTTCTGGGAGCTGAGCATACTCTATGGCATGATTACATGAGTCATGAGCTGCATGACTTGACTTTGGAGTTCATAATTTCATGCAAAATGATTCATACAGCTAAATGAACCGGAACTCCTCATACTAGGAACTGGAAGAGTACATGATTCTCTATTGTGTGTATGAACATGAACTATGATCATGGAGCTGACGTGTAAGGCATGAGTAGATATCACGATAACTGAAGTACAAATACTGAAATAAGAATGTATTGGGCATCATACTCTCTTGCTGATATTCTACAATACTCTAGCATCACTACTAGAATCTGAAATCCTGACTTGGGTACTTTTTCTATCATCTCCCCTTTAGATTTAAGCAATCATTCTAAGTTTATGGAACCCGTTAATAACTCTAAAGTGAACTACAATCACTTTACTCTGATTGCACACCGCCTAGAGCTTCAACTCCTCTTTTCTATTAGCTTAATTTTCAAATATTCAAACTTAGATTCTAACACTTAACATGGGTATCCCCAAACTTTCAATGAACCATACTAACTTCCTTCATAGCCTACTAACATCACATCCAAACCATAAGGACTACCATTACACCTCAACATCCTATATCAACAACATATATACCATAACTTAGTTGGTAAGGACATCACATACTACATAGCCTCAATCTCCATTTAAAAAACCAAGGGCACTATCTAAGCACACACAATTTAAAACATAGAAATAATGTAATCCCATCAACTTAGGTACACCTTTAAATCATAAAAACATCATCATACTTAATTCTGCATTAGTAAACTTAAATTCTTGCATTCACTGTTTCAAGCCTACTGATTCACCTTTCATACAACTAGCCATGTGAATACATAATCTGCTCAATCTAGATAATACTATCCCAACTCTACTACTTCTAAACTTTTGGGTTCATGCTTCTAATTCTAGACTATATACTATCATAGGATTTTTGAGAGAAATCTAAGAGTACATCTCACTTAGTCTCAATGTACGATTTTCATGAACATGAATGAAATATTTCAAACTTTAGGACATAAGGGCACTAATGGGATATATTTTGTGGTAACATGCAATCCCATAACTGTCTGTAGGTACTAGCTGAGGAAACTCTGCCTGTAAGGATTTAAGTGTAACACCCTGAGATCCCATCCCGAGATGTCACACGGAGCTTATGACCCAAAGGACCATAAGCTAACCCTTTTACTGATATCTATACCTGTGCACTGTATAATATGTAAAATAAATTCAGAAACTAGCCATAAGGTTCAATACATCTATGAATAACAAAACTAAAAACTAAAAACCAATACATCCATCTAAAAAGCCTCTAATTTATCTGAACTGTGGAGTTGATGGGACATGTCCCCAATTAACTCTGTCAACTGAAAGTAAACAAAATCTGATATAATAATAGTAAACTGAGATTCGTCCTCTAAAGAAGAGGACTCACGACTATGGCTACTGCTACTGGCTGGGACTAAACTATTGAGGAAACTCTAGATCCTATTCCACTAAACCTGTGGTGTCAAATAGAACACCATAGCGCAAATGCTTCAATACAAGAATGTATCGAGTATGTAGACAAGGTAGGTTAAATGCAAAGGCCCATGCATGCATAATATCTAAAATGAATAATCATGGAAATATCGCACGAGAACACATACACATACATGAATACATAGACCATAGTCACAATCATTATAACTCTAGAGACAAAACCTCGGATACTGTCTTACTATAGACTGAACTCACTACTGATACTGAGATACTGACTCATCTGATACTGATGACTAAGAAACTGGATGTACTTACATCAATGACTGAAGTTTGAGCTTACTTCTCTCGACTGACAAGATTAAAGAGCAACCTCTCTAACAGATGATTAAGGAAGTTATTATCAATGGTAAGCAAATGATCATATTTGAATTTGATAATAAGAATACTTAATAGAGTTTGAGACTGTGATCAAGCCTGTCTGGTGGCATATCTTTGAATATGATATCAAATAACTGTATATGATACCAAGCCTATCTGATGGATGGTCCATGAATCAATGGAACTATCTGAGTCCTCATAGAGATAGATGATTGTATCTGACAGTCCTAATTTCTGAAGATTGATACTGAGACTGAGACTAAATCTAAAACTGAAACTAAAACTGTGGGAAGTAGTTACTTAACTGACATGCCCCAACTAACCACAGGTGGGGTCCAACCTATAACCCCAGTTGGAAGGGTGTCAATATCGTGCCACAGGTAAGGACATCTCTTTGGTTAACCCTCTCTGAAGGATGACCCTTACTAGGAAGTCGACCTAAGGTAATATAATAGTCAAATACTCTCTCTCTGGAGGTGACAGACTTTTTCCTGAAGGTGACGCTTGTTCCTTTGCTGGCTACACAGTTTTGGAGATCAGGGATTTCTACTAATGACTCTAGTCTCTCTCTCACTGATGGTAAGATCTGCCATCCCTTCCCTTACTCGGTGCTAGTTTCTATGCCCAGCTAAAAGACTCTGACTAAATTCCTAACTGAACACAACTGAACTGAATCTGATACTAATCGTGATTCTCAAAAGATCTGATTGAGTTATGCTAAGATCACTTAATTTTATATCAGATAGAAATGGTACTGAATCATAGTGTGTGACTGATAATACAGATCTTGAATATATTATTCGAATTGCTTCTGAGATCAGAATTAAACACTTGAATACTATGGATCTGAGTTGATTATAGGACTGAGGCTAGATCACTAGCAATACCAAGATTACAGAGATAACTGAGATTACTGAGATTTCTTAAGTTCTGTAACTAACAGAGGATATAGCATTCTATAATTCAATGAGTTCTGAAAGTCATAGTTCAACTGGAATTATCGTGAAAATGATACGAGCTTTAGACGGCAGCTAAATTTTTGGGTATAAATATTCCCAGGACTCGATAACATAAAATAAAGCATAATTATTCCTCCATTATCACAACCATTCATTCATCATCATCATCACAATTGTTCATTCATCATCATCATTTTCATTAAAGAATCTCTTCAAGTATTTAGGAAACTTAACATACCTTTACATCGACAATCATTAAGGCATCACGTCAAGCATTTAAGAAACATCAACATATACAAACGTAGGGAAACATGCTACTAGATTATACTTCCTTTAACAAGGTCTTACCTCAAGTACTTCACACCTAAGTCAAGCTTCACATGTATTTGGACATCATGCGATTTGAGGAAAACTTCTTACTATCATATCTCAACTTACATGCTAACAACTTGGCATATATTAAAGCTTAGCATATATCAGAGAGTACATAATTAGGGAATTTAGAACCATCATATCTCGACTTGTTCACTAAGGTCTTTCAAAAACACTAAGCAAGTACGGGTTTACACCTGCTTGGGGATTTCATACTATCAATGCACATTTCACTCACTAAGGCATTTTATCAAACACTACGCATACATGGACTAGCTCCCAATTTGGGGGTTTCCTGTTCAAGATACTATAATGCCCTTTATGCCTCACCTAAGCTCTTTATCAAACTTACGCAGGACATGCTTCGCTTATTCAACCATTTCTACTCCTATTTAACATGAATACTTCATATAGGAAGCATCATTAGGAATGTTCATCACCACCCTCACAAGAATTCCACTTACTAGGGTTCATCACCACCAATACGAGAATTCCACATACTAAGGTTCAAGTTCATAAATCTTGTAGACAAACATGAATCAAAACTCAACAACACATGGAACATCAATTTCAACTCACATGAATCATTAACAACTCATAAACATAAAATCTTTGAGTTTTAGAAAAGGGTATTTGATCTTCTTGGATGAAAGGGACCCAAGAATCAACATCTACATATCTAGGGAAACTCTTTTCTTGAAGGTTCTAGGAAAGATTTCTTGATTTCTCTTGATTCTCTCTTAATTTTTGTTGAAGAAAAATAGAGGGTTTTGATTTTATAAACCCTAGTTTTTGGAGTGGAAGGAGAGAAAAATAAGGCCGAATCCCATGTAAGAGAGTATATATAGGGGTTAGGAAAAGCCCCTTTTCTCCCTTGGAATTAAACTAAAAAATCTTGATTTTACATGCTGGCGCGACACGCTGGAATTTGGACAATTAGGAAACTGCACGATGGCGCGATACGGTGGAAATCACATTGCCCCCTTGGGTACAAACTAAAACTATACCGCGACGCGGTGGAATCGCGGAGTTTCACTAAAATTTGATAATTACCATTTTAGTTGGCTCCGCGACATGCTAAGGTGCAAGGTGGCACACTGTCTCACTAAAATGGCTCTAACTCTTCACCCGAGTGTCCTATTTGGGTGAATTTTGTATCGATGGAAAGCTTATTCAATGCTCTATATGGAAAAAAAATTAGAAATTAGGGAAATTTCACACGATTCAAAGTATTTCACACTTAGGAAGATATTTCTGAAACTTTTAGACTAAGATTTCTATTTTACTAAATACGCTCTAAGGCTCAAACTGGAAGAGGAATTTGTGGGCTATTACATTATCTCCCCCTTGGGAACATTCATCCTCGAATGTCACTTGATAGACTGAGAATACAGATCAACTGAACTTACCCAAGGAATGGGAACATCTCAGAACATGACTATGCAACTAGAACAACTGACATACAGAGTTCTCATACTGGGCATGCATATCTGATGCATGGAATACTCAACTGAATCTACTCATAGCTGAATTCTCATAATACATATACATATCTGATAAATGAACTCATAACTGGGCTGATCTCATGAATACATGACTGAACACACACTAAAAAGATGAACTCACTTCTACTGAATATGCATATCTAATGCATGAATGTCTAGCTTAGCTGACTTTTGAAAGTACGACTGACAATGCAATAACAACTGATGCTAACTTCATAAAGAAATCTGAACATGCATCTGGATGAATCTATTGAAATGCAAAAATCATAATAATATGGGGTATCTCCCCTTTAAGACTCTATGTCCCTTTAAACATACTTTGCTCAAATAGTAGGGCAGTGCACGGGTCACTTACAGACTAGGTCATAATTGACCGACTGAGATCTGAAACTCATGCATGACTCATGCTAGCATATAACCTAAAAATGAAAGCGAAGGATCTAAAAATGCATATCATAAAGATGAAGGGCTCATAACATACCTGGGTCTATTTCAGGGAAACCTTCCCAATCAAGGCGAGCCTGAAGATCATGGAGCCTGGCTCACCACACCTGAAGCACACATTGCTACCGGCCCTACACACGCCTTTGTGGCACTTGCCACACTCTCCATAACACAGATAGGTACGAACACCACTAGAACTACTATGGGCTTTAGAGCCTGATGCTCCCTTAGATCTGACACCCCCAAACACAAGTGAGGGCATTCTAGCTGAATATGGAACTGGGACTATAAATCTCCTACCATGCCAAGAATGACTACCACTCTGGAACCCTGCCTATAAGAAACCACAACTACTTTTCTTGGCTCTCTTGCTCACTCTCTCTCTTTTCTTTATCTTATCTGCCTCAATCTGTTGTGCATACATCATTAGCCTATAAAGATCCATATCTCTATTGAGCATAGAAGCTCTACACTCTTTCAACACATAACTCGATACCCCAGACAAAAACTTACTCATACTCGCTCTAGGGTCAGCTACTAGGTCGGGAGCATACTTAGCTAATTGGTTAAACTTGAGACAGTACTCTTTCATGGTCATAGAATCTTGCCTTAGGTTTATGAACTATTCTACCTTAGCCTCTCTCATCTCTAGCGGAAAGAATCTATCTAGAAAGGCACTCTAAAACTCTAGCTAAGTCACGGGAGCTTTATTCTCCCCTCTACTTTTCTCCCACATCACTACCCAATCATGAGCAACATCTTTCAACATATATGATGTTAAATCAGCACTCTTCTCCTTAAAAATATGCATTATCCGGGTGATCTTCTTCACCTCTTCTAGATATAGTTGTGGGTCCTCACCTACCACTGACCCAAAAAATTCTGGTAGGTTCATTTTCATGAAGTTTCTAACCCTGGCTACGGAAGAATTCCCATCTTGCTGATGTGGAGCTACAGCATAATGATTGCCCCAAACATTAGTCACAGCTTGGGCTAGTGCCTGAAAAGCTGCCTGAAACTCTGCATGCGACACACTCTTAACCTCAGGATCTACTGGCTATGGGGGCTGGTCATCAACCCTATGGACAAAATCTATGTGAAGAGGTATAGTCTATAAATTGAAGGAAGAAGTGAATTAGACTGAGAATAAACTTGAGCTCATTCTCTCTCGCACGATCTGAATATTGAAAAAAGGGAAACTTCTCCTAAAACATCTCGTAGCCTCTTATACATAAATGTGGCGCATAACACACCCATTCATAAGACTTTATAAGATGCGGCTTTTCGGACTCCCTAGGACACTCTTGAACCATAGGCTTTGATACCAAGGTTTTAACGCCCCGAGATCCCATCCCAAGATATCACACGGTGCTTATGAACCAAAGGACCACAAGCTAACCGTTTTACTGATATCTGTACCTGTGGACTGTATAATATCTAAAATAAATGCGGAAACTAGCCATAAGGTTCAAAATATTTATGAATACACAAAACTAAAATCTGAATACAAATACATCCATCTGAAAAAGCCTCTAACATATTTGAACTATGGAGTTGATGGGACATGTCCCCAACTAACTCCGTCAACTGAAAGTAAACAAAATCTGATGCAATAATAATAAACTAAGATTCATCCTCGAAAGAAAAGGACTCACGGCTATGGCTACTGCTGTTGGCTGGGACTGAACTGCTGAGGAAAATCTAGATCCTTTGCCTTTAAACCTATGGTGTCAAATAGAACACCATAGCGTAAATGCATTAGTACAGGAATATAACGAGTATACAGACGAGGTAGGTTAAATACAAGGGCTTATGCATGCATAATATCTAAATTGAATAATCATGAAAATGTCGTAAGAGAACATATACACATACATGAATGCATAAACCATAGTCATAATCATCTCAACTCTAAAGACTGAAACTTGGATACTGCCTTACTACAGACTGAACTCACCACTGACATCGAGAAACTGAGACACTAACTCATCTAATACTGATTACTGAGAAACTAGATGTACTTACATCGATGACTAAATTCTGAGCTTACTATTCTCGACTGACAAGATTAAAGGGCAACCTCTCTAATGGATGATTAAGGAATCGATTATCAATGGTAAGGGAATCTATTATCAACCTCTCTTGAACTCTGGGCTCTGCTACAAAGTTTGTAATTCCCCAGGAGTACAACCTGGATGCCACATGATGCTTCGAACTACAAATGATCCCAAGCTAACCCATGAACTGGCATACTATTGAGAAATTGAATTATAATACATTAAATAATAAGTTCTATTATGCAGAAACATTATCATATTGAAAATCTAAAATAATATGTAACTGGTAAAGTTTATAATCTGATAAAACTGAGAAAGAACTCAAGTAACAAAACTAACTCTGACTGACATCTATGAAGCCTCTACTATATTGACTACAGATAGTTGGGACATGCCTCCAACTACCTTAAATCAATACATATGAAAAAATAAATGATACATGAACTAAAACTGTCTGGAGTTCCTGAAATAAGAGAACCCATCACCTGCTAGCTGGAAACTGTAACTTTCGGATCATAATGTACGGGCAACAAATAGTATCTACATTATGAAACTATGTAGCCACACTGGTCTATATGTTGATCAGTACCTCTGGAATATACTATATATGCAGCGGTGAATGCAATAAGTAAAAACTAATTATGTATAAAATCGTAAAGCATGCATGCTAACTGTAAGTAGACTAACCAATAGGCTGGAATAAACTGGAAGCCAAAAACATCTAAAAAAAATGAGAAAAAAATATAATCTGATAAAATGGTGAATCAATACACTTAGTTTCTTAAAATTTTACTTATATAATATAAGTAGAATTGAAGTTGGGATACAGAAAAACATGGATACTGTATAAATACTGGGTCTGAAACTATGTGATGGAAACTGACATATACTAAGCCTATTAGATTAACTGGATAATTGATAACTGAATACTGGTCATGTAAGACTAGGTTGTACCTAGTCTGAATAACTGGACTGAAACTGTGGAGTACATGTATATGGAGTAAGGAGTAACTGAACAACTTGACATAAATAAGCATGAATGTATTAAAATTGTAAAATTCAAGAATGCAGGACTAAGTGTATATCTAGTATGTCATTGAGATAATCTGTAATCTGAAAGACTGAAAGCTATAAAATCAAATATCTGAAAGTTTGTACACTTATTCAAGCAAACCTAAAATGAAGAGACACTTAATATTATACTAGGATTGTGGGAGGTATCATATAACCGACATACCCTAATTTGAGCAATTTGGGGTCCGACCTGTAACCCTAGTTGCAAGGGTGTTAGTACTATAGCATGGGTAGTAACACTGGTTGGGTGGATCTACTAAAGTTATGTCCCAAAGGACTTAACAGTCACCCTCTACTGGCAGGTGCTATAGTGAGATATGTGTCAACCCTCAATTGGAAGGTTAACATCTCAAACCTACATTGTCTACGTAGTTCTGGATCATAGGGATTATTAATAAGAGTCACACCCTCAACTGGTAGGTGAGCCCCCATCCCTGGGTTCGCTCAATGCTAAATCCTACTCCCAACTGAAAAACACTAAAATACTAACTGGTGCATACACTGATAACTAATAATGATAAGTTCAGGTTATGATATTTTGAAAATAACAGTGCATACAAATTTTGAGATAATTATTAATGTGAAACTGACACTGGAACTGAAATTGGACTAAGCTAAGCTTAATTGGACTCACAACTAACCATATTATTGATTGAATAATATTGCTCATGGTATAGTTAAAATCATTCTATAGATAGTGAAAACTAGGTAAATAGCTAAATTTTGGGTATTCATAACCCCCAAGACTTGATAACAATAATAATAGGACATACTAAAGCTTTGGGACATAATAAGTACTCGAAATTCAAAACCCAATCATTAGGGCATTTCAATTAACACTTGCAATTCATAGTTTAACATAGGAATAGTTTTAAACATGGGAGCATAGTATGATTACATGACTAAGATCATGAATTGGTTGATTTATATGGAATTCGTGAGAAATAGGACATGAGTGTTTTGTCAATACATGTAAAGATCATAACTTGAATCATAAGAATGTCTTAAACATGAAGGAACATTAGTGTCATATGGTAACATTCATAGCTTGGGGATTCATCTTGAAGTTAATTGAACATGATATGGGAATTTCATCAAACATGTGGAAAGCATGAATTTAAAATATGGAAATGTTGCTAAAAAAACATGATTTTAGAATCTATCATGGAATTCACTTGAGTAAAGCATGGGGAAACTCAAATTCACGGCATGAGAAATTCAAAATCATGCATGGAATCACAAATGGACTGAATTGAATTAAAACACCATGAAAATGTGAAATTTAATCTTTCCTTGAACATACGAAATAACATTATTCATTCTTTAAATGAAAAAAAAAAGGGTTTTGGACTCCATGGGTGAAAGAGGACCCATGGATGAACTCCCACATACCTTAAAACTTTAAATCTGGAAGAATAAACAAAATCCTGAAAGCTTTCTTGAATTGGAAAACTTGAAAACTTGATTTTTCTTGAAGAAGAGGTGATGGAATGGATGATCTTGAGGAGGAATGATTAGGGTTTGTTGCTGAGAGTAAAATAGGAGAATAAGGGCAAATAATCCCCTAATGGATGCTTAAACTCATATTTTTACGACCTGGGTTAAGGTGTTAAAAGACCCCATGCCCCTCCATCATTTAAACCAAAAAAGCGTAACCCGGATTGTGATTTGAAGGCTCACCGCGATGTAGTGTAATCGTGATGGATTACTGCCTTACAAGAAAAATGTCGTAACTTTTCACTAGGGTATCGAATTAAGGAGAAATTGGTATCATTGGAAAGCTAATTCAATTATGTATAATTTTGTGGGTCTTGAAATTAAGAATTTCCCATATAGTAAAAGTTATGCATTTTCAATGTTGACCTTTGTAGAATCGAATACCAAACTTTGGACGAATCAAAGGATCTTAGCTCAACTTGGCTCTAAGTGATTTCTTTGAACATTTTTCACCTAATAAGAACTTCACACACAAGGATAAAGATCATGAAACAAGAATTTAAATTATGAATCAAGAACATGACAAAATACACCTTCACCACGATACGCCAAGGTTGCCACCTCTATAGCCACTGCGACGCACCAAAATCGTAGTGACTTGCTGTTTTGGCAATCCAAACATGGTGCAAATCTTGTCTGAAAAATCCAAAGGTTACCCGAGACATGATAATTACACACCTGAACATAAATTAACTCAAAAAATTATGTCTCGGAGTTTGGAAAGTCACTATAAAGAGCATAAATATTAAGAGGCCAAAACTTAAGCTAAGTCCCCAACACTTAGCTAAATTTCTAGGATTTTATCCTCTTATGCAAGAACTAGGAGCTGAACTGGACTAAGAAAAGTACGATGTATTACAACTCACGATATACCTATCACATCCCATTAACAATGAATATCAAGTAACTCTATCCACCAAGGCTAGATGGGAAGAAATCACCTAGTTTATTTTTGTCTATGTTGAGATTTGAATCTTAGATGTCATGGTTCTCCACAAACTTCATTGACCACTAGGTCACACCCGTAGTTCTATAACAAATAGTAATGATTAAATTGACATTTTACTAACTCAACTAAGATTAATGGATGAATTTTACTTTTAATGTAATCATTTTAAGACCACAAAGAGTTGTAGTTGGTTGCTCCTCACCTTTAGGACCACTAGTCCTAAACAGATTCAACCAGTAACAACTAGGAGAAGGTTTAGTAAAAAAAGCTTGAGGAAGTAATTAACCTACACATTAATTTTATGTGAAAACTCCCTACTCAAGGAAGAAATCCCACAACCTACCCCATGGATTTCTAAAGCTGCACTATATCAAAGCAAATTTGAATACAGACTCCAAATTTCAAGAATTAAACTCTTACTCCTTTTACTCTTAGTAATAACTCTATTACAAAAGAGAATCTCATAGGAACTCTACTATACCACACACCAGCTAACTCTAACTAGATTGACAAGCTAACTCTTTCTTGAAGATCACCTAACTCTAGATGATTACAGTGAAATAAAATTTACACCACTACATATACTAATAATCATACAAGCAGCAGTAGGCAACATTTAAGATTAGAATACGAAGACTCAAATCCAACAAGAATGCAAATTCCCCATTGCAAAAGTGAGTCTTTGATCTAAGAGCTGAGAGAGAGAGAGATATTGCAATAGTATGGAAGCTTAGGTTTTATTGTTGTGGAAGATGGACAATATATAGTATGGCACAGTAAAACCTAGGATGAATCCTATTGGCTAAGAGGAAAAAGTGCAAGAGCTTTTCCCACCAACTTTTGTACTTACCTATTTCCTAAATAATTGCAACTTTGTCATCATACAATATTTGGAGACCAAGTCCCAACTAACATGCAATTCATCATCATCAAAATGAATGACTTAAGAATTTCCCCATTTTGATGATGACCCCATGAACATCTTTGACATCATCAAGCATACACACTATGCACAACATCCTCAGCAACATGCCCTCAAACATTTGTCTTCACTTGTTCCCCCTTTCGCTAATAGCCTTAAGAATCTTCAACCTATTTCCCCTGTCTATCAGCACCTAAGGGTCCCCTGAATGTGAGAACTCTGTACACTATTACACCAGCTACACTATAACTTCCTTTTTTTGGCATCATCAAAATAGTAAAGTAGTAAATGAAGAACAGATAAGAACACATGTTAACTCATGCCCATTAAGGCTACACTTATATGAGCAGGCAAGATTAGATAAGGAAGAGAGAATATAGCACAAAGTGGACTCATGCAGGAATTAAGAAGGTAGTATAGAAAGAAACATCCCATGGGGAAACCAGATATATTAGGGCTTATAAGAGAGGTGTCCAAAGGAAAATTTTGAACCAAGTTATGTGGTTCAAGGAATACCAACCTCCTCCACCCCCTTTATATATATATATAAAATTATATACATATATGTATACCTTTCAACTTTGGTAACCCCTTTAAACTAGAGAACAACTACACTATTTTCTTCCCTTGGGCAGTTAGAAGTATGAAGGAATAGATTCTCAAGGATAGACAAGTAGATGATCAAGATTGCTTTTAGACTTAAGAAGAGTGTGATATTTTTAAGTGCGAGAGTTGGTGTGGCACTATACATAGAATCATGGATAGTATTTAAGAATAGAGTGTGATACTAACCTAATTAAGAACCTGGTCCCCACATGATGGTCTAAGCACAGAGCACTTGAGCTATTTCACCCTACTCCCTATCTTTTCCTACTTTTCATGGGTGTATATCTATAAAAAATATGATACTAAGTTAGACATAGGTGATATAATCTAGCCTAGATACTGACTTACCAAGTCATATCCATATTTAGAAAATGAAGAAAAGTAGCATGTATTTAACTTAGCCTCATCAGTCCCAACCTTGTCTTGTTTCTCTTCAAATTTTTCTCTACCAAGTGTCTTGGTAAAAATGTTAGCAATTTGATTTTCAGTATTGCAAGACACCATCTTGATCAACCCCTTCTCCACATTATTTCTAAGAAAGTGGTGTCTGATATTTATATGTTTTGTTCTTTTATGCTAAACTAGATTTTTTGCCATATTGATGGCACTTGTGTTGTTACAGAATAAAGGAACACAATATGAAATAATGCCAAAATCTTCAAGTTGCTGCTTGACCCATAGTAGTCGAGCATAGCATGAGGCAGTTGCAACATATTCAACCTCTGCAGTTGAGAGTGCCACTGAGTTCTACTTCTTGGTACCCTAAGAGAATAAAGATGATCTAAGGAAATGATCCATTTCTGAGGTACTCTTTCAATCAATCAGGCACCCAGTATAATCAGCATCAGTATATCCAATCATGTCAAATTTGACACTAGTAAAATAGAGTAAGACTAAGTTGGGGGTCCCTTTAAGATATCTCAGAATCCTTTTGGTGGTCTTTGGGTGAGATTCTTTTAGATTTGCTTGAAATATAGAACACATCCCAATATTAAACATAATGTTAGGTCTGCTAGATATCATATAGAGCAATGAACCAATAATTTCTCTATACATAGTATTATTAAATAAGGGACTAGGTTTATCCAAGTCCAAAGTAAAGAAGGTTCCTATAGTAGTGTTGTTAGGCTTTGCATGCTCAATATGGAACCTTTAGAGCAGCTCATAAATGTACTTATGCTAACATACAGTAATCATAGATGTACCTTTCTTAATTTGTAGCCTGAGAAAGAAATTGATTTCTTCCATCATACTCATCTCAAACTAACTACTCATCAGCCTAGAAAACTCATCACACATGGAGTTGGTTGTAGCTTCAAATATGATATCAACCATATAAATTTGGACAATGAGAAGATTTCTTCCTTTTGCCTTCAAAAATAAGGTGTTGTTAAATCTTTCCTCTTTTGAACCCACTTTCAAGCAGGAACTTGGAGAGTCGTTCATACCAAGTATAATACCTAGAGATTCCCAACTGATAGTGGAACTATGTTTCAAGCTCATGAGAAATAAATTCTAATGATTTCTTAGTTTTATGATCAAGTTTGATGTGTATTAAGGTCTAAAATATGCTCTAGATATTAGACGGCTCAAAATATTCCTTATCGATTGAATTTTTGGGAAGGATATTGCCATAGTAAACTTCAAATGATCATATCTCTCGTTATACTATAAATTTTTGATCTCATGACCCACCAACAGATATATAATTGAATTATCTTTCTAATGATACTAATTTCTCCTAAATCCGATATCGGAGCAAAAATTTATGCTTATTTTACTCCAGTATGTCAGCCTAAAACTAAGTGACGACAATTCTAATGACATTTCTGATAACTTATCTATTTCCGATGACATTTCTGACATCTTATCAGCAATGTCATCAGACTTAGGCAGAATGTTGAAAATTCTAGATCCCAGGTGACGACCTGGGCTGACGGGCTATCACAGATCTGACGGCTTATCAGCCCATGTCATCAGCTGATAATTTTAAAACTTGGAGGTAATTTTTAGGGGTATTTTTGTCTTTTTCCCTCTCCCTAAACCTTACCCCGTGACATAAAACCCTAAAAACACGTACTTAGCTATTGAAATTAAGTTTCAAAAGCTCTTAACCCTCTTAGTTCCCAAGAACAAACTTAGGGTTTCTTCTCAATTAACTTTAAGACCCCATCACACCCTCCACAATATATTCAAGAATTAAGACTCCCAATCTAATAACATTCAAGAAAGGTCAATTTTCTTTCAAGATTCAATCACTAAGGTATGCATAGTGTTCATCCACGAATTCCTTTCATCCGTGGAGTCCAAGAACAATATTTTAAATAATATATTGTGGTTGTATGATTATGATATGATCATGTTCATGATTTATGGTTGTTAATTAAGTTACAACACGTGATCTTGATGTATGTTCATGAAGTGTGTGAGCTTGTTGGTTGAAACCCGTGAATTTGGGGGTGTTAGTTTTTTAATTTGATGAACACATCTATGCCCTAAAGAGTGCATGCAAGGTGTTTGATAAAATACTTAGAATAGTAGAAACCATGCTTTCATGACTCAATTATTTCCAAATTACAAGTCCATGCTATCCCTTATGACTCAACATGATTTTCATGCTATAGTTGTGTATTGGTTGTTGTTCTATGAAATGCTCATGATAATGAAACCATGCAAGTAGTTTCATGTTAAATATATTCCTTTCCATGAACAAGAATTGATAACCATATAAAGTATGAAATTCCTTACTTATGACATTATGAATTATGAACTTTTTTCTTATGATCAAGTAAGTCATGTTGTGTCAGTTTCCTTCCATCGAGTCCTGGGGGTACTTTTACCCAAAAAATATAGTTGTGTGCCTAGAGCCATGTCATTTTTCATGATATCCTTAATCAAGCCACGTTCCATATACTTCAGTCAGTCATGTGACTCAGGAAACTTCATGATCTCAGTCAGTTATCAGATATTAGTAGTATTCCATCAGTCAATAAAATTCAGTAAACTCAGTCCATGTACAGTCAGTAAATCATGTTCAGTCTCTTCAGTTGGGAGTAAAAGTTAGCACCGAGTGAGCCTAAAGATGGGAAATCACCTGCCAGTAGAGGGTGTGATTCCTAGAAGCAATCCTTGCGTTCTAAAACTTTATAACCAGCGTAAGTTGAGACATCATACCTGCTAGTTGAGGGTATATGAGGTGGTCTAACCTGCCAGTAAAGGGTTCCACCGTTCTTATTTTGAGTACCTGCCAGTAGAGGATTCTCACAGCCTGTACTTATTAGTGGCGCGGTATTGACACCCTTCCAATCAAGGCAGAGATTGGACCCCAGTTTAGCTATATTAGCACATATGGGGCATGTCAGTTAAAAAACTACCTCTCATAGTTTTAGTATCAATCTCAGTAAAGGAACTCAGATTGTTCTTTAGATTTTCAAGACTTTCAGATACAGTCAACTCAGTTACAGTAAGGAACTCAGATAGTTCCATCAGACTCAGGACTGTCAGAAATAGTCACTCATGTTATCAGTCATATCATAACCCCAGTATCTATCATGCTAGATATTAGTAAACCACGTTATCAATGTACAAATTCAATTATCATGTTTTCACAATCACAGTTACTATGTATTCATGTATGCACTCTCACACTCATACTAGTTATTCATATTAGTATTTTTTATGCATATGAACCCCATGCATTCAGCCTACCTCACTAGTGTACTTAGTACATTCTGATGTACTGACGTGTTTGTGATATGGTGCTTTCTGTTATGTTACACCATAGGTTCAGAGGAACAAGTTCCAAAGTAGCAGTAGCCTTATCGATTTCAGCAATTAGAGTTAGCAGTGAGTCCTCATTATCTGAGGACATGATTACTACTTTATTACTTCAGTATTTACAGTTTGGCTTTCAGTAGTCGGGAGTTAGTTGGAGACATGTTCCTTCCACTCCCTACTTTAGACAGTTAGAGGCTTTCAGACTAGATTACAAACTAGATTCAGACTTTAATATTTTAGTTTTGTTTTGATATTGTGATACCACTTTATTCAGACATTGTTAATATTTCGATTATGTTCAATATTGAACCTTATGTTCTTTCAGTATATATTTCCATATTTTATGTTATTTTATGCAGTGTACAGGTACAGATATCAGTCATGGATTAGCTTATGGTCCTCGAGGTCATGAGAACCATGTATCATTTCGATTCAGATTATCAGGGCATTACAAACTTGGTATCAGAGCCAAGTTCAATGGTGTCCTAGGAAGTTTAAAAGTCGTATCTAGTAGAGTCTTATACATAGGTGTGTTGCATGCCACATTTATGTATAAGATACTAAGATATTTTAGGAAATAGTTTCCCTTCTTTTAGTATTCATGTCATTCCAGAGAGCATAATCTCAAGTTAAACTCTCAGTCTAATCTCTTTTTCTCTTTATTTTAGAACATACCTCCAAAGAGAAGAAACCAGCCAACTCTTCAGCCCGAAGATCCTTTGGGTGAACATGTTTCTCATACGGAGTTTAGAGCCATATTCACCATACTTGCTCAGACTATTGCAGCCCAGAATGAATGGATAGCAGTCATTCTAACCAACCCAGTGGCCAACTCAGCTGCAGCTACGATTCGAGACTTTACCCAAATGAACCCTCCATATTTCTTTGGGTCGTAGTCTGATGAAGACCCTCAGGAATTCATTGGCCAAGTCTAGAAGGTCATAGATATCATCGGAGTTACTTCTATTCAGAGTGCTGAGTTAGCCACATGCTAGTTATAGGTTGTTGCACACACTTGGTACAAATAGTGGAACTCTGAGAAGTTAGAGGATGCAAGTCCTGTAGAGTGGGAGAAATTTGTCATGACTTTCATAGATAGATTATTTCCCCAAGAGATGAGGGAGATAAAAGTTCTAGAGTTCATCAACCTCAGGCAGGGAATATGACAGTTAAAGAGTACTCTCTTAGATTTACTCAATTAGCCAGATATGCACCTCATATGGTTGCGGACAGTAGAGCTAAGTTGAGTAAGTTTGTGTCAGGGGTGAATGATAGAATGGTAAATGAGCGTAGATCTATGATGCTGAACAATGATATGCCTTTAGCCATGCTTATAAATCATGCTCAGTAAATTGAGGAGCAAAATATTAGGATGAGAGAGAGGCAGAACAATAGAGCAAGGTAAGGCAGTTTTAGCTTTTCTCATCCTAAATTAGAAGGAGGAAGCCGTTCTCAATTTTATCCTAAGCCAGCATTCCTAGAACCTTCCTCCTCTAGTGCTCCAGTGTTGAAATTTAGAGATGGAAATATAGATAGAGAACAAATCTCTAAGCCTCAAGGCAGTATTAGCAGTACCCGCACCTATCCTCATTGTCAGACTTATGGCAATAACTATTAGGGTACTTGCAGGGCTGGCAGTGATACTTGTTTTGGATATGGCAAGCCAGGGTATAGGGTTATAGATTATCCATATTCAGGTCCTTAGGTTCAGTAGAACCGTTCCACAGCTCAATCCGATCGCCCGAATCAGTAGGGTGCCACTTCTAGTGCTACTAGTGGGCAACGCCCAAATAGACTATATGTTCTTCAGTCCCGATAGGATCAAGAAAATTATCCTGATGTCGTTATTGGTATGTTACAGATTTTCCATGTCCATATTTATGCTAAGCTAGATCTAGGTACATCCTGGTCTTTTGTTACTCCCTTTATAGCAGGAGATTTTGGAATCAGTCCCAAAATTTTAGCAAAGCCTTTTTTAGTCTCTACCCCAGTAAATAAAGCCATCATAGCATGGCAGATATACAGGAACTTCCCAATTATGAAATTTCAGAAGATCACCTTAGTGGACTAAGTCAAATTAGAGATGATTGATTTTGATGTCATTCTCATCATAGATTGGCTTGATTCCTGCTATGCCACAGTAAAATGCAGAAATAAAATAGTTCAGTTCTAGTTTCCAAATGAACCTATCTTAGAGTGGTGGGTTAGTACTTCATCTTTCATGGGTCATCTCGTTTCCTACCTTCAAGCAAGGAAAATGATATATAAGGGATGTGTTTATCATTTTGTACATGTCAAGGACTCAAGTTCCAAATCTCCCAGCTTTAAATCAGTCCTAGTGGTTAATGAGTATTCAAAAGTGTTTCCCAAAGATCTTCTATGCATTCCTCCTAAAAGGGAAATAGACTTCGGCATTGATCCTCTTCTAGACAGTCAGCCTATTTCTATTCTACCATATAGAATGGCACCTGCAGAACTTAAGGAACTGAAAGAATAGTTGAAGGATCTCTTAGATAAGGGATTCACCTGACCCAGCATTTCCCCGTGGGGTGCACATGTCTTATTCGTAAGCAAAAAAAACGATTCTCTCAGGATGTGCATTAATTACCGTCAACTCAATAAAGTTATGGTCAAGAACAGGTATCCTCCTCCCAGGATTGATGACTTGTTTGACCAACTTCAGGGTGCTAGTTATTTGTCTAAGATAGACCTCAAATCAGGCTACTATTAGCTCTAAGTCAGAGAATACGACATTCTAAAGACAGCCTTTCGTACTCGGTATGGTAACTTAAAATTCTTAGTTATGTCTTTCGGCCTTACTAGTGCCCCTGTAGCTTTTATGGACTTGATGAACCATGTGTTCAAGCAGTACTTGGACATGTTTGTCATAGTATTTATAAATGATATTTTGGTCTATTCCCGCACGAAGCGAGATCATGCAAACCATCTCAGAACAGTACTTCAGACCCTCAGAGATCACCAGTTATTCACCAAATTTAGTAAGTATGAGTTTTGGCTAAAGTCAGTAGCATTCCTTGGCCATATTATTTCTGGTGATGGCATTAGAGTAGATCCCTAAAATAGTGAAGCAGTAAGAAACTGGCCTCGCCTAATCTCTCCATCTGATGTCAAAAGTTTCTTGGGGTTGGCTAGCTATTACAGACAGTTTGATGAGGTATTTTATTCTGTTACATCCCCTATGTCCAGATTGACTCAGAAGAAGGTTAAATTTTAGTGGTCATATCCTTGCGAGAAGAGTTTTTAGGAGTTGAAGACTCGACTCACCTTAACTCTAGTCTAGCTCTTCTAGATGGTTAAGATGGTTTTGTGGTGTATTGTAATGCATCTATACTGGGTTTAGGTTGTGTCTTCATGCAGTATGGTAAGGTCATAGCCTACACCTCCAGACGGTTAAAGCCTCATGAGAAGAATTATCCTACTCATGATCTTGAGTTAGCAGTCATAGTATTTGCCTTAAAGATTTGGAGGCATTATCTCTACAGAGTTTATGTAGATGTCTTCATAGACGATAAGAGTCTACAGTATGTCTTTTCCCAGAAAGATCTTAATCTTTGTTAGAGAAGGTGGTTAGAGCTCTTGAAAAATTATTAAATGAGTTTCCTTTACAATTCGGGCAAAGCCAATGTTGTGGCCGATGCTCTTAGTAGACTGTCCATGGGTAGTGTTTTTTATGTTGAGGATAGTAAGAAGGAGTTAGTTTAGGAAGTTCACCAGCTTGCCAGACTAGGCGTTCACTTAGTCAATTCTTCAGATGGTGGTATATGTGTTCAGAGTAGCTCAAAATCATCTCTAATTTCTGAGGTGAAAGAAAATAAAGACAGGGATCCTAGCCTTGTCAAGATAAAAGAGTCAGAGATTAGAAAATAGAGATTTTCTCCTAAGGGGGAGATGGTGTTCTTTGTTTCTAGAATCATCTGTGTGTTCTAGGTGTAGATGACTTGAGGCAGCGAATTCTCATAGAAGTGTATGGTGTGTGATACTCTATTGATCTAGGGGCCACAAAGATGTACCACGACTTGCGGGAGATCTATTGGTGGAGTGGGATGAAGCGAGATGTTGCAGAGTTTGTGGCTAAGTTCTCTACATGTCAGCAGGTTAAGATAGAGCATCAGAAGCCTAATGGTTGCATATAGGAGTTCACCATTCCTACCTAAGCTCAGTCCCCGATATGTCGGTCCCTAAAAGATTCTCAGTCGTTTCAGCAAAGTAGCTTATGAGCTCAAATTGCCTTCAGATCTAGCCTCAGTTCATCTACTATTTCATGTCTCCTTTCTCAAGAAGTGCATAGGTGAACCCTCAGTCATAGTTCCTATTCAGAGCATTGATGTTCAGAACAGTCTTTTCTATGAGGAATTTTCAGTCGAAATTCTAGACTATCAGACTCGTAGACTGAGGAATAAAAAAGTCCCTTTAGTCAAAGTTCTTTGGAGAAACCAATATGTTGAGGGAGATAATTGAGAAGTAGAAGCAGATATACTTACCAAGTGTCCTCACCTCTTCTCTGCCAATTCAGATCAAGCTCAAGGTAACAATTCTCCTTAATCTTATTCAGTTTCATGATTAGTATTCATTACAAACTTTGTATTTATCTTCATGCTCATGTTCCCATTATAAATTTGGTATCTAGTATCATTTAATGCTATCAATATTCAGTTCATTCAAATATTCATGCATTAGATATGTATGTTCAATAGAAAATTTAGTTCATCATTGTATTCAGTCATGCGTGCATGAGAGCAGCTCAGTCAAGTATCCCTGCATCAGATATGCATGTTCAGAATAAGAACTCAAAATATCAGTAGTTCCAGTTGCATAGTCATGTTTTAGATGATATCGTCTCTCAAGTAAGCTCATTCGATCGGTACTCTTAGCCTAACAAGTGATATTCGAGGATGAATGTTCCCAAGGGGGAGATATTTTAATGCCCTGAGATTCTCAACCTATAGTGGAACCATGTTTCAAGATCATAAAAATAAATTCTAGTGATTTTGTAGTTTTATGATCAAGGTTGATGTGTATTAAGGTCTCAAATACGTCCTAGATATTAGATGGCTCAAAACATTCCTTACCAATTGAACTTCAAATGATTATATCTCTCGTTATACTATAATTTTTGAGCTCATGACCAAACAACATATAGATAATTGAATTAGTTTTCCAACGATACCAATTTCTCCTAAATCCGATATCGGAGAAAAAAGTTATGCCCATTTTACTCCAGCATGTCAGCCTGAAAACTGAGTGACGACATTTCTAATAACCGATCATATTTCTGACGACATTTCTGATGACTTATTAGCAATGTCTTCAGACTTAGGCAGAATGTCAAAAATTCCAGCTCCCAAGTGATGACTTGGGCTGAAAGACTATCACAGATCTGATGGCTTATCATCCCATGTCATTATCTGATAATTTGGGAGATAATTTCATAGAGGTATTTTGTTCTTTTTCCCTCACCCTAAACCTTACCCCCATAACATAAAACACCAAAAACATGTACATAGCTATTAGAATTAAGTTTTAAAAAATCTTAACCCTCTTTATTCCCAAGAAAAAACTTACGGTTTCTTCTTAATTAACTTCAAGATCCCATCACACCCTCCATAATATATTCAAGAATTAAGACTCCCAATCCAAGAACATTCAAGAAAGGTCAATTTTCTTTCTAGTTTCAATCACTAAGGTATGTGTAGTGTTCATCCACGGATTCTTTTTATCCATGGAGTCCAAGAACAATATTTTAAATAATATATTGTGGTTGTATGATTGTGATATGATAATGTTCATATTTTATGGTTGTTAATTGAGTTACAACACATGATCTTGATGTATTTTCATGAAGTGTGTGACCTTGTTGGTTGAAACCCATGAATTTGGGGGTGTTACATTTTTAATTTTGATAAACACATCTATTTCCTAAAGAGTGTATGCAAGGTGTTAGGTAAAATTCTTAGAATAGTAGAAACCATGTTTTCATGACTCAATCATTCCCAAATTACAAGTCCATGCTATCCCTTATGACTCAACATGATTTTCATGTTATAGTTGTGTATTGGTTGTTGTGCTATGAAATTCTCATGATATTGAAACCATGCAAGTAGTTTCATGTTGAATGTATTCCCTTCCATGAATAAGAATTGATAACCATATGAAGTATGAAATTTCTTACTTATGACATTATGAATTGTGAACTTTTTTCTTATGATCAAGTAAGTCATGTTGTGTCAGTTTCCTTCCATCGAGTCCTGGGGGTACTTATACCTGAAAAATAAAGTTGTGTTCCTAAATCCATGTCATGTTTCACGATATCCTTAATCAAGCCACGTTCCATAGACTTCAGTTAGTCATATGACTCAGGAAACCTCATGATCTCAGTTAGTTATCAGATATCAGTAGTATTCTGTCAGTCAATAGAATTCAGTACAATTAGTCCATGTATAGTCAATAAATCATGTTCAGTCTCTTCATTTGAGAGCAGAAGTTAGCACCAAGTGAACCCAGAGATGGGAACTCACCTGCCAGTAGAGGGTATGATTCCTAGAAGAAATCCTTGCATTCCAGAACTTAGTAGTTTAGGGTAGGCTACCTCATCTACCCTAAACTAGTATTTTAGTACATGTTTCTGTATTTTTATGTTATTTTATGCAGTATAAAGGTACAGATATCAGTCATGGGTTAGTTTGTGGTCCTATAGGGTCATAATCACCGTGTATCATTCTAGTTCAGATAATCGGGGCGTAACACCAAGCTATGGGACCTTTCTTCAATCTATACAAGGCTTTGTCTAATTTGAACATATGATTGGAAAAATCAACATTTTCAAAACCTAGAGGTTGCTTCATATACACCTTTTCCTTAAGAAAACATTTAAGAAAGCACTCTTTACATCCATAAAAAATAGTTTGAACTCTATATATGAGGCAAATGCAATGAGAATTTGAATTGCTTTCATTCTAGCCAATGGAGAAAATGTCTCATCATTATTTATGCCTTCTCTTGGTTATATACTTACACAACAAGACTAGATTTGTTCCTGATAGTATTTTCATGCTTATATTTTTTATTTCTGTACACCTATCTGGTCTCTATGATGGTTATACTAGAAGGTTGTAGGACCAGGAGCTGAACCTTAATTCTCTCAAACTGGTGGAGCTCTTCTAGCATAGCATCAATCAAATTTGTATCCTATAATGTTTCCTTTATATTCTTGGGTACAATTTATGAAAAGAATGTAGAGAAAGCACAGAGGTTCTTTATTCTATTTTTGGTTTGCCTGCTTGAGCTCTGAGGAGATAATAGTTTGTCAAGAGGATGTGAGGACTGATGCTTCCAACTGGATTTTTGATGAGTGAGATGACTTACACTGAGACTACTTTCCTTTGAGGTATTACCCTCATGAAATAGATTATTTCCTTCACTAGATTAAGGATTAGGATATGAAAGAGGAGCTTGTAAGGAACCAACATTCTGTTAATTTGCTGTATCCTCATCTTCAGATCTTGAACCGGATCCCTGTGAGTTGGCATCATCATCTTCCCATCATACTTCACTTGCCCCTATCTAGTAAAAGCCTCAAACATATGAAATATTTTATCTTTTGATTTAAGAAAGAAGGTTCGATGAATCTTGAACAATCATTAATAATAACCAAAATATATTTTTTCCTCCTCTGCTGGCAATATTTATAGGTCCACAAAGATCCATGTCAAGGAGTTGCAAGGGCCTGTATGTACTCACTTTCTTTTAAGGCTTAATGAGGATTTAGTCTGCTTTTCTTTCACACATGCATTGCACACTTTAGAACTAGCAAACTTCTGTTTGCACAACCCTCAAACTAGGTCCCTCTTCAACAACTTGTTTAGCAAAGAACAACTAATATTACCTACCCTTCTATGCCATATATTAGCAACATCTTCTTGCGCACTAAGGCATGTCATGTTTTTGTACTTACAGGACCCCAAATAGGCAATATACATATTATTATTTCTCTAGGCTATCGATATTTATTTACCAACCTTGACACTGATAATAGTGCACTTGTCTAACCTAAATCTGAATTTATTCCCTTTATCATAGATTTGAGCAGCACTCAGCAGACTAAACATGAGTCCATCCATAAATGGACATCATCAATTGCCTCACCCAAATTGTTCCCAGTCTTTCCAATTCCAACAATATGTCCTTTGTTTCCATCAATAAAGAAGAGATTACATCCTTCATAGGCCTTAAGAGAGAGAAAATATTCAATTCATCTAGTTAAGTTCTTTGAACAATCATTATCCATGATCTAGTGGTGGCTGCTTCATCTAAATTTACCCTACAATAGGAATCGGTGATTAGTTTTAGGAACCCATTTTATCTTGAGCTCCCAGTATGGTGATAGAGGAAAAATCAAGTTCTTCTTTGTCCATCTAGGTAAGTTTTCACTTCTTCCTTTTTGGGAAGATAATCCCTTCATCCTCCTTAAGACAATAGTTCTAGAACAACATGTCTCTCTTGTATGGCCATTTTTGCCATAGTGGTTACACAATAGATTATCCTTGACAGAAACATATTTTCTAAATAGATTGTAGGCAGGATTAAGACTATGGAATCCCAACCCTCTTCTACTACTTGACCCCTAACTAGAAAGACTTGTCAATACTTAAGATTAAGTGGTATATCCTTAAACCAAAACCAGGTCCTTCTCATGTTCAACACTCCTCTCAAGTGAGGCAGTCAATTCTACATTCGCTTAGTCAGTTTCTCTTCTAGCACAAGTTGAATTTGACATTTTTAATTCTTCCCATTTGAATTAGCTTTAGACACTTCATTAAATTTATTATTTAGGGACTTATTTTCAAGAGATAGAGATTGGCTAGTTGCCTAAAGTTCAGTTACCAGCACACTTAATTAAACAATCTCATTTTCACATTTTTTAAAGTTTTGCTTCAGACACTCCTTATCTCTAGTGATATTATTAACAGTACCTATGAGTACAACAAGAACTTTAAATCTTTAATAGAATAATTTTTAAGGTTTTCCTTAATGTCCAAGAAGGTTATGTTGTCATCTTCATCATCATCTGAGTTTTCTTTCAAGGCAGAGATAATTATATACTTGAATGTCATCCTCCATCACCATCATGGAGACATATTCATGCTTCTCAAACTCATCAATATCATTAATGGAATCACCTAGAGTAGTTATGACATGCATTGAAACCCTACCAGCTTCAGCTTTTCTATTGTACTTTCCTGGTACCTGGTTCCTGCGTCCTTCTTGATTACTACTTTGTTTGACATATTCTTTTTATTCTACTTTATGCAAAGGGAAATCCTTGATGTAGTGACCAAGCTCCCATATTTCTAACATGTCATTCCCTTTACCATCTCTGATATATCTGTTAAATTCCCCTTTTCTGGAGATGCCTCCTAATTTTTGTCAATGCCTCCATGACCCGCTTGGCAATGTAAGTAGTTTCCACATCATCAACACCTGTGTTGTTCATATTTTCCTTTAGAACCAGGTTCTTCTCTATATTGGGTACACCTTTTGACTTCCTAGCATTTTCAACATCTCATATTTTTTAAGATTGTCAATGAGCTCATCCATTGACATTGTTTTCAAGTTCTTGGCTTCAGTAATGGCTTTGAATTTACTTTCCAACTACTTAGGTAGGATACTCAGAACTTTGTGGACCTATTTGGTGGTTTTGATATCCTTCCCTAAATCATGGAGCTCATTTATTATAGGAGGGAAACGGGTGTCCATCTCCTAAATAGACTCTCTTTCTTTCATGGCGAAAGTTTCATATTAGTTGGTTAGAATTTCCACCTTCAACTCTTCACCTGACTAGTTACCTCATGGGTTTTTTTAAGACAATACCAAATTTCCTTAATAGTATCACATGCAAAAATTTTGTTGTACTCATCAAGAGCAATACCATAAACAAGTAGCTTTTAGCCTTATAGTTCTTCTCAATCTTTGTCGTGACTACATCATCAAATTCCTTCTTAGCATTACGAACTTGTTAGATCATATCACCAACATTTAATACCCTTGTGGAAACAAAAGGGTCATCCTCAATAACATTCCATAACTCTGAATTTTTAACCATGATAAAATTATGCATCCTATTCTTCCACTACCCATAATATTCTCCATTGAATCTGGGTGGTCTAGTGGTTGACTAGCCTTTTTTAAAATTTGAAAAAGAATCCATTTTCAAGATCCTGCTAAGGTGTTAACCTTTTTTAGGAATACCTTTCTCTGATACCAAATAAAGAGTTGTAGTAAGTTTCTCCTCAACTTTGGGACCTCGTCGCAAACAAACTCAACTAGCAAGAACTAAAATAAGGCTTAATAATAAAGTGCATAGAGAAAGTAAATATAAGACAGGGTAATTTTATATTGAAACACCTTGATTAGGGTAGAAAAACCATGACCTTCCTCCAAGATTTATAAAGCTTCACTATATCCAGATGAATTCTATTGGCTGAGAGGAAAAAATGCAACAATATTTTCCACCAACTTTTGTACTTTTGTCCAGCTGTATAGTTGATTGTGATAGTGACGTGTAATACCAACCTATTCCCTAATTAATTGCAACTTTGTCATCATAAAATCTTTAGGAACCAGGTCCCAATCAACATATAATTTATCAATCATCAAAACTAAGGACTTAACAGACCAAATTGAACCAACTGAGATGGCTCAATCAAGCCTGATATTTTTATTGAGCTTTAACTGAATTAAGATGAGTAAATTATAGTCGAGGAAATATGAGCCTTGATCCAGATTATCTCTATGCCCAACCCTCCTATTAATGATAAATAATGTATTTTTAGAAGGAAAATATAGTGTGCCAGCACCGTTATTCTAAATCAGATGTTGGCTTTATCATATATCTTACTATATTACTTCCTCCATCCCAATTTATGTCACATCTTTTAGATTTTAAGATTCAAACTAGCCTTTTTCATTTATCATAGTTTTTCATATATATTTCAAATATCTTAAATCATTAATTTTTACGACTTATATAGTACTTCTTATGTAGTTTGCTCGAATTAACCATCAAAATTAAATATATAGTTTGACTCCAAAAATTTGAATTGAGCAACAAAAATTGGGATAGTACGAGTAGTTAATTGTCCTGAAATGAACCCAAATTGTTATTGTAAAAAAAAAGAAGTGGAATTCAATTACTACAAATTTTAATACTTTCAGTGCTCATTTGGTTAGGAAACAAGTTATTCCAGGATTAATTATTTCAAAATTGCTCTCTATTTTGGTTTACCGTTTGTGTTATTAATTATCTACTCCCCTGGAAACTCCCACTTCTAACATGAATCTAATACTGTAATGTGTTATCTTGACCGACAAACAAATCTAGTTGTCCCAAATTGATGGTAAACACTTATTTTGTTTAAAAGATCAAGTTTAATTTCTTCCTATATCAGGGGTTAAAATGATGGATGATACTAAGTATTTGTGTTAAGACCTCGGTTTTGATGATTGACAAACTTATAGTTTGGGACCTATTTCCTGGAGATTTTATGATGAAAGAGCTACTATCACTTAGGGTTGTCACTATCACGGTTAACGGTCTTAGCTGGCACAAAGTACAAAAGTTGATGGAAAACCTGTTGCCACCTTTTTACCTCAACCAATAGGATCTCTCTTAGGTTTTTTTGTGCCATAATATATATCGATCATCTTTCTCAACAAGAGAACCAATGCTTCCATATTCTTACAACTAAGTATCTTTTGAAGCTGAAAGCAAAGACTACACACTGTAGTAGGAAACTGATTGTTCATCTAGTTGTATTTTTACTTCCTTGTTGTAATAGAGTGTTTGTGTATTGTTTTTAAAATTTTTCCTATGCTTGCTTATCATTATTGTAGCTGTTTTCGTGTAACTTATTTCTCTTTGTAATCATCTAGAGTTAGGTGATTGTTCAAGCTAAAGTTAGCTTGGTGTGTCCAGTCAGAGGTTGAAGTAGTAGAATTACTACTTGTGTTTTCATGTAATGGAGTTATTACTAGGAGACAAAGGATTAGGAGATTAATCCTTGGAGGGATATAGTGGATCTTAGAAATCCTGGAGGTAGGTCATGGTTTTTCTCTCTTGAGAAAGTAGTTTTCACATGAAAACCCTATGACTTCTATATACTCTATTCCTATACTTCTTAATATATATATCTCCTGGTTTTTGTTGAGTTAGTTCATCTGGGAATAGGTCCATGAGTTGAGGAGCAACCCACTACAAACCCTTTATTTTGGTATCAAAGCTAGGTCTTTCATAAAATGGATAACACTTTGAAAGGATCTTAAATGATGACTTCTCCTCCAAATCTAGAAGAAGGTCAGTCAACCACTAGACCCCCAAGATTTAATGGTGAATATTATGGGTAGTTCAAGACAAGAATGCATGACTTCATCATGGGTGAAGATTCAAATCTTTGGGATGCCATTAAGGATGGACCTTTTATTTCTAAAAGAGAAGTAAAGATTGAATATGTGACATCACAAGTTCCTAAGGCTAAGAAGGAATTTGATGATGCTAATAGAAAGAAGAAAAAAGAATTACAAGGCAAAAAAGATCCTTGTATATGGCATTAGTCCTGATGATTATAATAGGATCTCTATTTATCTAACTGCTAAAGACATCTGGGATTGCCTCCAAAAATCCCATGAGGGGACCACTCAGGTAAAGCAATCCAAGGTGGATATGCTGAAAAATAAATATGAAACCTTTACTATGCAGCAAGGTGAATCCATTCAAGAGACGTACACTAGATTCATTGTTGTAACAAATGAGATACACTGCAAGGATGAGGTTATTCCAGCACACAAATGGGTTAGGAAGATCTTAAGCATTCTTCTTAAAATATGGGAAAGAAAAGTGGATGCCATCTCTAAAGCTAGGGATCTAAATAGGAAGGCCACGTATTAACTTATTGGCAACCTCAAAGCCTATGAATTGCTGAAGAATTTCGGAAAGTTAAAACTTGAGCCCAAGGTTGGAAAAAATCTAGTTCTTAAGGATGAAAAAGACACCTCTTATGCTGACGATGAGGAGATAGCTTGTATTTCAAAAAGAATTCCCAAAGCCTTGAGTAAATTAGGGGCTATCTCTAGAAAGGGAGAGTCCGAAAAGCTTGTCATGAAAGGTAAGGAAAGTGACACATGTCACAAATGCGGCAAGTTTGGTCACTACATCAACGCTTGCTTAATACATAAGATAGAGCACAAGGATTACACTAAGCAAAATGATGAGAAATAAAAGGGCAAGGACAAGGTTCCTGTGAAGTATGGCAAGAAGGTTGAAGCTACCAAAATTTTCAATCAAGTGTTTGTTTCTTGTTGGGGTGACTCTTCAAGTGACTCATATGATTCAAAACAAGGAGGAGATGCTTCCATGGAGATAATAAAAGATGAAGTATTAGTATTTAACTCACTATTTCCTCTGATGGCAGATATTGGGAATGATGAAGACAATCAAATGACTCTTCTTAACATAAAGAAAAATATAAAGGATTACTCCCATGGTAAACTAAGATCTCTTGCATTTGTGTTGTTTGATTCAAAGGGTGATCTTGCTAAGGACAAAGAAAATCTAAGGAAAGCCTTAGAAAAATGTGAAAAAAAGTGGTGGAATTGAGTTTCCAAGTTGCTAAACTCACTAATGAGAAGGCAAAGCTGAAGGAAGATCTAGCTAAATATGAAGAAGAAATGGTGGAGTTAACTATGCAAGTGGCTTATCACCAAGCTACTTACAAGACTCTCACCTGGGAGAATAATCTTTTGAATAAATGATAGATGAAATCACCAAGAGAAATTATAAAGGAAAAAATGAAGGAAGCAGAATATAGTTTTATCTAAAAGAAGAATTGACTGAAACTAAGGGTAATATGACTGTTTCACTTAAAAGAAACCTAGTGCTTGAAAGGGGATTGGTTCGGGTGAAGACAGATCTTGAGAAATCTTTCAAGTGGACTACTCCATTATAGGATCCATCTCATTTCACCAGCCAAAGGTCTAGCAGCAGGCAAGGCTCAGAATATCACTATCAAACTGCCAAGGCTCAGGATACTCTTTCTCTTGGCATGCCTATAATGGGAAAGGATACTATTTTATTCTTTCATTATGGAAAGAATGGCCATATAAGAGAAATATGTCCATCCAAGGCTCTAATTTAGAGAGAAATAAGGGTTTTCACTACTTTAAGAAGAAAAGGGAGAAGCTTACCTATCTAGACAAAAAGAAAGTTGATCTTTCATTTATCTTCTTATTAGGAACCGAGAATAAAATAGGTTCACAAGGCCAATAACTGATCTATGATGTACAGCTAGGTAATAGAAGGAATCAATGATGATAATGGATACTTAGAGTACAGAATTAAAGATGTGAAGGTCACTTTTTTCTAAAGACCCTTAAGTAAAGACAATGTCTCCTTCATAATGGAATCAAAGATTTAAAATTATTGATACTAATGATGATGTAGATCAGGGTAGAAAGTAGTCTTTCTGCAGTCCTAAAGGACCTATATCCAATGGATCCTTGAAGAAAGTTAGTAGGATACTGGTTAACAAGAACAAGAAAGAACAGAGGTGATGGGATCTGACTGATGATTGGTTACTCACATAATTCTCCTGACATGGCTATAAACTAGGTAAGTAGGTATCCTTGGTGGATAATTTTTTACATGTCTAATTCAGTTTGATATCTTTGCATATATACACCCATGGAAAAGAGGAGAATATATGAAAAGCGGTGTGAGAAAGCATACAGTGGCTAAGTTTAGACATTGCTCAGGGACCAGATCCTTAGTCAGGTTAGTATCACTTGCTATTCCTAAATAATGACCATTTCAAATATTTAATAATTTTGGCACATCAATCTCCTACATTTTTTTTAAAAAGGATGACTCTTGTATTTTGAGTACCAACAGACGTATCCATCTAAATGGACACGTCTCATAAGACTCTTTGAATATTTTGATCTCAACTACTCTTTAAGTCCCTAAATAAAGAAAAATACAAATCATTTTGTCTATCCTTTTACAAAAAATATAAACAAACTCTCTCATGATTTCTCATTAGCTCCCTAATAGTTCAAAGACCTCTCTCCCCTCATAATTCTTAGACCTTCTATAATACCCCGTAATTTTTCCTAGCTTAAATTTATCCTTAGAGTGTTAAGGGATAGCTTCCCACACAAATAATATTTATTTGGTGTGGAATTCCTTAGATTTGTATTAATTTTCCAATGATATAAGATTTGCCTAAATTCGATAACCGAATAAGAAGCTATGGTTATTTTCAGTTCCTATTGCAAAAAACCATCGTTTGGACCCTTAGCGCATTGCCGACCAATGTAAATTTCTAAAACAAATACTTTTCAAAGCATAGGAAATTGAATTAGATTTCCAACAATATAAGAATCACCTAAATTCGATAACCGGGTAAAAATGGTTATTTTAAGTTCCTATCACAAAACACCATCGTTGTGACCCTTAGCGCATTGAGGACCATGGTAAATTTCCAATTGTCCTATTCCAGTGGAGTACTGTGATATTAGTGCATCATAGAGAGGGTCAACTTCCCATTCGTCAATTTCTAGAGGTCCAGCGCGATAATGGCGCATCGCGCCATGTGTCAATATGGCATTCCAAAGGGGCACCGCGATGTCTTTGCATTGTGGAGTTTTCCCAGTTTCCATTTGTCGATTTTCAGTGAACATCCGCGATAGAGGCTCATCGCAGCCACCCAGATCGGGAAATGATCGTTTTTCAGTTCCGTTAAAAATTTTAAAGAGGGCATTTTTGTAAATCTCCAACCACCAATCCGTCCAAAAACAAAAGATTAATCATATTTAAAATTACTTTACACTTTATTCATCATTCTCTCTCAAATAAAACCCTAAGGCTCATACTTCCTCTCCAAAAAAACCCAAAATTTCCTCCGTCAATTCTCCAAGATAATACAAGATTGAGAATCCCCAATTCAAGAACTCCAAGAATTCAACTCTAAACCATCAATAGCAATACAAGATACAAGTTTTAGCATCAAGATCCTCAAACTAAGGTATGTGGGGTTTGAACAAGGACAATTTGTTCATCCTTGTGCCCAAACCTTTGTTTTAATTACAAATTTACTGCTATTTATGTGATTTTTTATGAAATTTAAGTAAGGGTTTATACCCATTATAGTTATTTACAAGCTTGTGATATTTCCAATGATTTAGAAATTGAATTTCATGCTTATGGTTATATTTTCATGCATATTGTTGAAGTTTTCTAGATTTTTGGGTTGTTTTACCAAAATTTACATAATTAAGCATGATTGTTATGATGCTTTAATATGAGATTGATACATGGGTTACTACCCTAAATATTATTATTTCAAGAAAGATGATGCTTTAAGCATCTTATGTGCAGAATATTTTCAATCTTTCAGAAGAAGATTTGGTCTCTTGATCATTGGTTTAGCTTTGGAATCCACTACAGATTATTACAGTTTATAGAACTCAAAATTAGCTTTATTTACAAATTTACTCATATAAATGCATAACTAGTTTTTCATATAAATACTTATGCTAGTTTTTACAAGTGGATTTCCAATGATTTGAGCATACAGATTTAAGAGGGAGTAGATTTAGCACCGAGCGGAAAGTGTAGAATTAGCGTGCCCTATCTTCCACAAAACTACATAGCCAACATAGGTACAAAATCAGATTATTCCCATTTATATGGATGACAGATTTAGCTTGTGATTGAACACATGGATTAGGTTATACTCTCTGGCAAGAGTATGATACCTCTCTCCGACATGAAGTTTCCTCCTTAGGAGGTCAAGACATTGGACTCCATGTAACTCACATGTTTTATGTTGGTTAAGAGAACCTTCACAACAGTAAAGATTTTTAGAATAGTTTTTAAAAGCATTCTTTCTTCAGTCTAACAGTTAAGAATATATTCCCTAAAGTTTTGAAAGATTCCCTTGAAGATAAGTTTCCATATATGATTTGAGAATAAGAACAGAATACAAATTTTAGAACTAAGTGTTATGACTCACAAAATTTATACTATATGCTTTACTATTTATGAGTTATGATTTTTGGATTTCAAATTATTCCAGCCTGTGTGAGTCATTTACATTTAGCATACATGATTTGCTAAATTCTGATGGTATTGTTTAGTTATTGCATACACCCCCATATACTCAGTACATCCTCAAAGTATTGATCCACATATATGTCTATGTGCTACATTGTCTCATAATATAGGTTCAGGAGCTCAATCTCAGTAGCGTGAGTGATTCCCAAGCATCTCATCTACATCCCTACAATTGGTGAATCCTCATAGTTTGGGGACTTAGTTATTTATGCTTTCAGTTTATTAGAAGATATTTGTCTTTTTATTTCAAACAATTTGAGTCAGTTGGGGCCTATCCTAGTCACTCTCTAGATTCAGATAGTAGAGGCTTGTCAGACTACTAAATTCAGTTTTAGAAATTTAATTCAGAATTCAAATTTTTTAGTATGGTTTTACCAAGACTTCTAGTATGTTTCAGATAAGATTTTCATCAATTTTAGGATTTTATATTCATATTTCCCCTATGTTGAGATCCATACATAGTAGAAAGCAGCCAGGGTTAGCTCAGGACTACTTGTAGTTTGGAGCACTGTGTGGCATCCCAGGAACTAGATTTTAGGGTTTTACAAACTTGGTATCAGAGCCTAAGATTTAGAGAGTCCTACGGAGTTAGACAAGCTATGTTACATAGAGTCTTGATCATCGGTCTGAAGCACGCCACATCTATAATCAAGAGGCTATGGAGCATTTTAGGAAATCATCTCTTCTTTCATGATCGATCATGCATTCAATGTCTCTATCTACTTCTAACTTATGCTTTCACATGATAGAAAATTCCTCCTTATTGAGCTAACACCTGCAGAAATAACAACCAGCCATCTCAGCCCGCAGATCCTTTAAAAAAGAATTTGTCACATGCAAAGTTTTAAGCTGAGAGAAACTGTCAGGTTGTAGTCCCACCTTAGTATAATGGGGACATAGCCACAGCCAGAATCTGAGATTTTATGAGGATAAATCTGCCAGAATTCTTTAGGTCAAAGGTAGGTGAAGACCCACAGTTGTATCTAGATGAGGTGAACAAGATCACCCAAATTATGCATATTTCTAAAGAAGACAGTATGGAATTGGAATCCTATAGGCTGAAGGATGTTGCATATGATTAGGTGGTGATATGGAAGAAGAGTAGAGGGGATAATGCAACTCTCATGACTTGGTAGATTTTTAAGAATGCATTCTTAGACAAGTTCTTCCCACGTGAGATGAGGGAAGCTAAGATAGAAGAGTTCATAAACCTGAGGCAAGGCTCAAGGACTGTGAAGGAGTATTGCCTTAAGTTTAACCAATTATCTATGTATGCCCCTGAACAAATGGCTGATCCTAGGTCAAGCATGAGTAAGATTGTGACCAGTGTTTGAGTTGGTATTTAAGGAGTGTAGAACTGAAATTCTCATTGGATACATAGATCTTCCTAGATTGATGATGCATGCTTAGTAAATTAAGGAAAAAAGGGGAAGAAAAGAGAGAGAGCAAATAAAAGGGCTAGAATAGGGCAGTTTGATCATGGTCAGAATAGGTCTGGAGAAGAAAATCGTTTGTAGTTTTAGAATCATTCATCTATGCCTGCACCTTCTTCAGCCAGTGCTCCTGCACCTAAAAATATGCAAGAATAGTAGGGTAAGTCTTTTATGTCTAGATCTCAGAATAGTGTGAGTGGTAGGCCAGCTATCCTCAGTATGCTAGATATGGTAAGAATCATCCTGGTAAGTGTCTGGCTAGACGGAGAGGTTGTTATGGTCATGGCCAGCTAGGCTATAGAATCAAAGAGTGCCCGCATACTAGACAAGGAAATAAGGATGTTTGTTCTCAGACTCAGTTTAATAGTGCACTAGCTCCTCTAGGTCACCCAGTTCCTCCTTAGGGAACATCATCTAGTACTGGTGGCGGACAGCTCCACAATCGGTTTTATGCTTTACCATTCCATCAGGAGTAGAAGGATTTACCCGACGTCGTGACTGGTATGCTTCATGTCTTTCATTTTGATGTTTATATGTTGTTAGACCCTTGGTCGAGTTTCTCTTATATGACCCCATTAGTTGCAGTAAACTTTGAGATAAATTCTGAAAAAATCCCTAAGCCTTTATTGGTTTCTACACCAGTAGGACAGTTAGTTGTTGCTAAGCAAATCTATAAGAAGTGTCCTATCACTGTCCTTCATAAAGTCATGTTAGCATACCTTATAGAGTTAGACATGGTTGATTTTAATCTTATCTTTGGTATGGATTGGCTTCATTCTTGTTATGCTTCTATAGACTATCTCACCCGTCTGGTGAAGTTTTGGTTTCCAAATGAGCCATTTTTTTAGTGGTCAGGTAATTCAGTGTCTCCCAAGAGTCATTTCATATCTTACCTTATAGCCAGAAATTTGATTTCAAAAGGTTGCATTTACTACCTAGTTTGAGTTGTGGATACTAAGTATGAGACTCCAACAATACAGTCCGTTTGAGTGGTCAATGAGTTTCCTAATATTTTTCCAGAAGATCTCCCAGGGGTATCTCCCGATAGAGAGATAGAATTCAGTATTAACCTTCTCCCAGATACTCAGCCTATTTCTATACCTCCTTATTGTATGGCTCCCACAGAGCTTAAAAATTTGAAGAATCAACTCAAATATGTTCAAGATAAAGGTTTCATAAGGCCTAGTGTTTCTCCATGGGGTGCTCCCATCCTATTCGTGCGAAAGAAAGATGGTTCTTTGCGTATGTACATTGACTATCGTCAGCTAAGTAAAGTTACAGTCAAGAACAAATATCCTCTTTCTAGAATTGATGACTTAGTTGATCAAATTCAAGGTGCAAGTTATTTCTGAAAGATATACCTTAGATCCGTCTATCATCAGCTTAAAGTAAGGGAAGGTAATGTTCTAAAGACAGCCTTTAGAACCCGTTATGGCCATTTTGAGTTTCTAGTCATGTCTTTTGGGCGAGCCAATTCCCCAGCAGCTTTCATGGACCTCATGAATTGAGTGTTCAAACAGTATCTAGACATGTTTGTCATAGTACTCATAGAGGACATCCTTGTGTACTCCCGTAGTGAGGATGTCCATATAGATCATCTTAAAGTTGTCTTGCAAACTCTTAAAGACCATCAATTATTTGGTAAATTCAGCAAGTGTAAATTTTGGCTAAGGTCAATATCCTTTCTCAATCATATTGTTTCCGCCGATGGTACTAGAGTCGATCCCCAAAAGATAGAAGCCATAAGGAATTGGCCTAGACCTATCTCTCCATCAGACATTAGAAAATTCATGGGTCTAGTTGGTTATTAACACCATTTTTTAAAGTTTTCTCTTCTATCGTGTCTCCTATGTCTAGATTGACCCAAAAGAAAGTTAAGTTCCTGTGGTCATATTCCTGCGAGAAGAGTTTTCAAGAGTTGAAGACTCGACTCACTTCAACCCCAGTTCTAGCATTACCAGATGGTACAGAAAGCTTTGTTGTTTACTGTGATGTCTCTAGAGTTTGTTTGGATTAAGTTTTGATGCAGAGAGGTAAGGTAATAGCCTATGCCTCTAGATAGTTGAAGCCTCACTAAAAGAATTACCCAACTCATGATCTTGAATTAGCTGTTGTAGTGTTTGCATTGAAAATCTGGAGACACTATCTATAAGGTTTGCATATTGATATGCTCACGAACCACAAAAGCTTACAATATGTGTTTACTCAGAGAGAGTTAAATATCCATCAGAGGAGGTGGTTGGAGTTGTTGAGGGATTATAACATGAATGTGTTGTATCATTCGGGCAAGGCCAATGTAGTGGTAGACGCCCTTAGTAGATTATCTATGGGCAGTGTTGCTCGTGCGGAGAATGATAAGAAAGAGTTGGCTTAAGAAGTTCATTGTTTGTATAGATTAGTTGTAAGTTAGTTGGTTGATTCTGCTGAAGGGAATGTTTGGGTCCAGAGTAGTTCTGAACCGTCTCTAGTTTCGAAAGTAAAGGAGAAGCAAGATAAGAATTCTAGTTTGGTCAAACTAAAGAAGTCGGTTAAATACCAAAAAGTAGAGGTTTTCTCCCAAGAGGAAGATAGCGTGTTGAGATACCAGAATAGATTGTCTGTGCCTTGTGTGGATGATTTGAGATAGAGAATTATGGATAAAGCACATGGTGCACGTTATTCTATTTATCTAGGTGCTACTAAAATGTACCACAACTTGCAGAAAATCTATTGGTGGTGTGGTATGAAGAGAGATATAGCAGAGTTTGTAGCTAAATGTGCAACTTGTCAACAGGTTAAGGTGGAACACCAAAGATCTAGTGGCGTGTTGCAAGTGTTTGGTATCCTTACTTGGAAGTGGGAAGAGGTGAATATGGATTTTGTGACTAGTTTACCCCAATCGTAATGTCATCATGATTCAATTTGGGTTATCGTAGATAGATTAAATAAGTCAGTGCATTTCTTGCCAGTTTATGCATCTTTTATAGTTGAGGATTATACTAAGTTTTATATTCGAGATTTAGTAAGATTGTATGGAGTTCCCTTGTCTATCATTTCGGATAGGGGTACTCAGTTTACTTCCTAGTTTTGGAGATTTTTTCAGAAGGGTCTTGGTTCCCAAGTCCACCTTAGTTCAGCTTTTCACCCTCAGATAGATGGTCATGCAGAGAGGACCATCCAAACTCTACAAAATAGTTTGAAGGTATATGCGCTTGATTTCAAAGGTAGTTAGGATGAGCATTTTCCATTGATTGAGTTTGCTTATAATAACAGTTATCATTCTAGCATTCAGATTGCCACGTTTGAGGTTCTTTATAAAAGGAGATGTAGATCACCCATAGGTTGGTTTGAGGTGGGTGAGGCCGTTTTGATTGGGCCCGATGCAGTGTATGAAGATATGGAGAAAGTTAAGAATCTTAGATAAAGATTGAAAATAGACCAAAGTAGTTAGAAATCCTATGCATATGTGAGAAGAAGTGACCTTGAGTTTGAGGTCGGTGATTTAGTGTATCTAAAAATTTCACCCATGAAAGGGGTAAAAAGATTTGGCAAAAAGAGAAAGCTTAGTCCCCAGTATGTTGTCCCTTATAGAATTCTAAGTCGTGTTGGGAGAGTAGCTTATGAGCTTGAGTTCCTTGGAGACTTTTTAGTCGTTCATCCTGTATTCCATGTCTCTATGCTTAAGAAGAGTATCGGTGACTCCACTATTGTTGTTCCTTTAGAAAGCGCAGATATTCAGAACAGTCTTTCTTATGAAGAGATTCTAGTTGAGATTTTAGATCATCAGATCTATAGACTAAGGAACAAAGAAGCTCTCTTGGTCAAAGTTCTTTGGCGGAATCAGTTTGTTGAGGGTGCCACTTAGGAAGCAGAAGCAGATATACAAGCCAAGTACCCTCACCGTTTCTCCGAAAATTTAGATGTAGCCAAAGGTAACACTCTTTCTTGATACAGTTCTTTTCTACTTATATATTCATCTATATAGTTGTCCTCATATAAATTCATGCACTCACTGATTACTCAGAAGCTTAGAATTATTTAGATTAAGATTCGCATTTTATTTCAGTTGTACGTGCTATCTTATATTCTCAGACTCCTTAGAAATTTCATCTTAACTAGCCATATTAGAGGACGGATGTTTCCAAGGGGGAGATATTGTAATACCCCACTATTTTTCCTATTTTAAAGTCATCCCTAGAATGTTAAGGAATAGCTTCAAAAAAAAATACTATTTATTTGGTGCAGAATTCCTTAGATTTGGACATACCATTGCGTTGGAAATTGAATTAGCTTTCCAGCGATATAAGATTCGCCTAAATTCGATAATCGGGTAAGAAGATATGGTTATTTTAAGTTCGTATCGCAAAACACAATCGTTTAGACCCTTAGCGCATCGCGAACCAGTGTAAATTTCCAATTGTCCCATTCTAGTGGTCTTCCGTGATTTTTCTGCATCACAGAGAGAGTCAACTTCCCGTTTGTCAATTTCCAGAGGTCCAGCGCGATAACGGTGCATCGTACCATGTGCCAAAATGGCATTCCAAAGGGGAACCACAATGTCTTTGCATTGCTGAGTCTGCCCAATTTCTATTCGTCGATTTCCAGTGAGCCACCGTGATAGTGGCGCATCGCGGTGGCCACCCAGATCGGAAAAATGTACATTTTTCAGTTCCATTAAAAAGTTTAAAGGGGGTATTTTGGTAAATCTCCAACCCCCAATTCGTCCAAAAATAAAATATTAATCATATTTGAAAGTACTTTATGCTTTATTCATCATTCTCTCTCAAACAAAACCCTAAGGTTCATACTTCCTCTCCAAGAAACCTAAAATTTCCTCCATCAATTCTCCAACATAATACAAGATTGAGAATCCCCAATTTAAGAACTCCAAGAAGTCATCTCCAAAACATCAATAGCGATCCAAGATTCAAGTTCTAGCATCTAGATCATCAAATTAAGGTATGTGGGGTTTGAACAAGGACAATTTGTTCATCCTTGTGCCCAAAACATTATTTTAATTACAAATTTACTACAATTTATATGATTTTCCATGAAATTTAAGTTAGGATTTATACCCATTATAGTTATTTACAAGCTTGTGATATTTCCAATGATTTAGAAGTTGAATCCCATGATTACGGTTATATTTTCATGCATATTGCTGAAGTTTTCCATATTTTTGGGTTGTTTTACCAATATTTACATAATTAAGCATGATTGTTATGATGATTTAATATGATATTGATACATGGGTTACTACCCTAAGATTGAATAATATTATTTCAAGAAAGATGATGCTTTAAGCATCATATGAGCAAAATATTTTCAATCTTTCAGAAGAAGCTTTGATCTCTTGATCATTGGTTTAGCTTTGGAATCCACTACAGATTATTATAGTTTACATAACTCAGAATTTTCTTTATTTAAAAATTTACTCATATAAATGCATAACTAGTTTTCATATAAATCCTTATGCTAGTTTTAACAAGTGGATTTCCAATGTTTTGATCATACATATTTAAGAGGGAGTAGTATTTAGCACCGAGTGGGAAGTGTAGGATTAGCGTACCCTATCTTCCACAGAACTACATAGCCAATGTAGGTACAGACTCAGATTATTTCCATTTATATGGATGACAGATTTAGTTTGTGATCGATCACATGGATTAGGTTATACTCTCTGGCAAGAGTATGACACCTGTCCCCAACATGAGGTTTCCTCCTTAGGAGGTCAAGGCATTGGACTCCATGTAGCTCACATGGTTTATGTAGGTTTAGAGAACCTCTCTAACAGTAAAGATTTTTAGAATAGTTTTTAAAAGCATTCTCCCTTCAGTCTAACAGTTAAGAATATATTACCTAAAGTTTTGAAAGAATTCCCTTGAAGAATAAGTTTTCAAATATGATTTGAGAATAAGAACAAAATACATATTTTAGAACTAAGTTTTATGACTCACAAAATTTATACTATATGCTTTACTATTCATAACGTATGGTTTTCAGATTTCAAATTACTCCAACTAGTATGAGTCATTTACATTTAGCATGCATGATTTGATAAACTGTGATGGTATTTTTTACTTATTACATACACCTCATATACTTAGTACATCCTCAAAGTGTTGATCCACTTAAATGTCTATGTGCTACATTGTCTCATAATGTAGGTTTAGATTCTCAGTCTTAGTAGCGTAAGTGATTCCCAAGCATCTCATCGACTTACCTACAGTTGGTGAGTCCTCATAGTTTGGGGACTTAGTTAATTACGCTTTCAGTCTATTAGCAGATATTTGTCTTTTTATTTCAGACAATTTGAGCCAGTTGGGGCTTGTCCTAGTGACTCTCTAGATTTAGATAGTTGAGTCTTGTCAGACTACTAGATTCATTTTTATACATTTGATTTATAATTCATATTTTTCAGTATTATTTTACCAAGACTTCTAGTATGTTTCAGATAAGATTTCCTGCATTGTTAGGATTTCATATTTATATTTCCCTTATGTTGAGATCTAGACTTAGTAGAAAGCAGCCAGGGTTAGCTTAGGATTACTTGTAGTTCAGAGCACCATGTGGAATCCTGAGAACTAGATTTCGGAGCGTTACACCTTCCAACTCTAAAATAAGCATTTTTCATCCATGAGTAAAGAGATAGGAGCTTAAAGTTAGATAGCATCGAGTACTAAACCTCCCAGATGGGAACCTCCCTCTCCAACCTTGTCTACCAGGAGGTAAAATAACCTCCTTGAAAGAATTAATGGTAATGATGTGGTAATTCCACCCGTTATTAATCTATCAGGCAACAATAGAGCTAGTAAGAAAAGTATTGAAAGAAGAGGAATACAAGAGAAAAGCAAAATATCCATAGTCAAATCAGGTGTTAAAAAGGTAGTAGACATTGAAGAGTCAGAAGATGATACTTAGAGCTTGTTCAACGATAGTGAGAATGGTGAAATTGACTACTTATTTGAAGGCTTGAGTGACTGTGAAGATGAGTCACTTGATTCTAATAGTGAGAAATACACTACTGTTGTAGATAAAAATATGAAAATAAAAGGGGATGCATCTCGAAATAAAGGAATGGGGTTTTTTAGTTATGAAACCAATGTCCACTATCACGAGTAAGAGAAAAGGATCAAAAAAGGTTGTTGAAAAGGGACCAGGTCCCAGCCATAATATACCAGGACCTCAAAGAGATTGGTTTCTTAATAAGTAAAAGATAAAAACATGTCTAGAAAGACAAGGCAAGGAATTCATAAGGATTAGGAAGTCCTAAGTAGAATATTTTGACTCTGTTATAGCTAATATGCCAGAAACAAGGGTGTTAATTGACTTAGTGAAGTTTCAGAATTGGGAGTAGTTATTTAAATTAGTTGTTCCTTATTTGTACGAGGAAGATGTAAGGATGTTTTATCATAACATGAAAATTTTTGAAGATGGTCCGTATCTAACCTCACAGGTCAATTGTATGAAAATGGGATTAGATAAAGTTACACTTTCTAAAATCCTTGGTGCTCCTACTAAAGGAATCAAGTTCATAAAAATTAGAGAATAGGTCCACTAAGTTTCTAAAATTTGTGGTGCACTTGATGACTCAAGCACCAAAAATTTTGAAAAAAGGACTCTCAAGGGAGAATTTTAGTTGTTTTTTTAGATTTTGATTTAGGAACTACTTCCTAAGTCTTAAAAAGAGCTTATGACTAGTACTGACCTATACCTCATGGATGTGTGATCGTTATATCAGAGAGTGAAACTTCCTGCAATTGTCATCGAACACATCAATACAGTCATGATCACAAAAGACTGGGAACATGGGTCAGTTTCTGGTCTTAGGGTGAATAGAGTATTTGCCTTCTTCAATGTTAAAAGTGGCAAAGGGGAGGTTGTATTAGAAAACCAGATATTTGCTTTAGTAAAATGAGCAGAAGAGGACACCAGTTTAATTAAAAAGTTGAAAAATGAAAATATTGCCCTACATGAAAGGGTGAAAAAGCTAGAAGCCAAAGTGGAAGCCTTGACTTTAATGAATTAAGAATTGGCACAGAAAATGATCAAGGCTTATGCTATAGAAGGTGGAAGATTGACCTTACTCCTTAGACAGCGGAATCAAGCTCCTGTTGCTGCTTCCTGACTCCTTTCCACCTTGGTCCCTTTCTAATCCTTCTCTTTTAGCCAAGTTAAATCTGTTCTCTTCTATATTTTTTCTTTAATGTGTACCTGGCATTGTCGTATTGACATTTTTAATGGTTCTTTTTTTGAATGGTTTTTGGTATTGATCAATGAATGAATGAAACTTTTTATGTGCTATTACCTCTTGTATTTGTATCTGATCTTTTCTTGCTCATCTAAGTGTTGCCTCAACGGCCATGAATTAACATGTATTCTTATCTATGCCTGGTTTACTTCTTAACCTCTTTATGATGCCAAAAGGTGGAAAATTTTGAGGTAACTTGCAGTGCTTTAGTAAAAAAGTAGGGATGTAGCTGATCTAGTTAGGGGTTCTCTCACTCACGGGGAACTTACTACTCATAGATAGAGGGAATTAGCCATAAAGCCTAGAGTACATGATAGTAATTGGAGATAAGGGTTCTCATATTCAGGGGGAACCATGGGGACTTAATGTAACATGATGCTTACAAATAAGGAAAATAAGATAGAGAATGATGATATGCTTATAGGTATTAGTGATAGGGGGAATTAGTTAGGAAAACTGGTTTAGTATGGCCTTATGGATTATGGTGTGTTGTTAAGTTGTAGTCTGTGTTGTGTATGGATCTGAGTATGCTGATTGTTGGGTATGGCTTTATGGATTGTGGTGTGCTATTGAGTTATAGTCTGTGTTATGCATGGATCTGAGTATGTTGATTTTCTTGCATGGGTTTGTCATCATCAAAATGGGGAAATTGTTAAGACCTCAGTTTTGATGATTAACAAACTTATCATTTGGGACCTATTTCCTGGAGATTTTGTGATGACAATGCTACTACCACGTAAGGAACAGGTTGGGCTCACATGTCACTATCACGGTCAATAGTCTCAACTGGCACAAAGTACAAAAATTAGTGAAAAAGTTTCTGCGACCTTTTTGCCTCAACCAATGGGATATCTCCTAAATTTTCTTATGTCATAATATATATTACTCATCTTTCTCAACAAGAAAACCAGCGGTTTTATATTCTTACAACTAAATATCTTTTGAAGCTGAAAGCAAAGACTATACACTGGAGCGAGAAACAGATTGTTCATAGATTTATATTTTTACTTTCTTGTTGTAGTTGAGTCTTTGTGTATTTTTCTTAACATTTTTCCTATACTTTCTTATGATTATTGTAGGTGTTGTGGTGTAACTTCCTTATCTTTGTAATCATCTAGTGTTAAGTGATTGTTCAAGCTAGAGTTAGCTTAGTGTGTCCAGTTAGAGGTAGTTAGAGGTTGAAAAAGTAGAGTTACTGCTTGTGATTCCTTGTAATGGAGTTATTACTAGGAGATAAAGGATTAGGAGTTTAATCCTTGAAGTCTATATTCAAGAAGTTTCTTGGATATAGTAGAGCTTAGAAATCCTGGAGGCAAGTCGTGGTTTTCTCCCTTGAGCAAGGAGTTTCTACGTAAAAACCCTATGTCTTCTATTTACTTTATTCCTACATTTCTTATTATATTATCTCCTAGTTTTTGTCGTGTGAGTGCATTTGGGAATAGGTCCATGAGTTAAGTAACAACCCACTGCAAACCCTTCAATTTGCTTAAATAAGTAAGCCATAACTGTTATAGATTAGATATTATTATTCTTTGAATACAATCACTTGTTAATTATTATTTTCTCTTAAGCTTCATACAATAATTCTTAGTCGACATTTCTCATTGTAGTGCTTACACAATATTCAATTTTTACTGAAAGATTTAATATATTGTTTGAATTAATCGATGATATTTACAACTTTAATTTTCAAAATAACACTCTATGAGAGAATGTGAAGGTGAACGATCCTGCAGTCACGATCCTAGCCAAGGCCTTGGACATAATGGGTATCCCACACCAATGAAGGTTTGAGAGGACCTCTTAGCATATCATCATATGCATTTCAATACGTATTTTTGAAAGAATGGTTCATCAGATAAAATCAATTTAAAATACAATAAAAATTATCCAAGTCATTGAAACAAAACATTTAAACAACATCTATGTCGGTTTACGAAGCCTCTAACATGAGAGTAAAAAAAAATTATGTCGAGGCATGACCCTGATAATACCATAAAATAGATAATTAAAGTCTAATATGAAGAAAAGCTATGTGACTTCTGGAAAATAGAGGGCTCATCAATTACTTAAGCGGGCCCAAAGAATCCTAATATTGCAAAGTACTGCAAGAATGTGCTTTCAGACCTGCATCATAAAATGATGTAGCTGCTCGGAGATGGTCAATACATGGAATGCATTAGCATGCAAAACAAGTAATGGATAAGGTATCAAATAGGTGTCAATGCTTTTTATTACACAACTCGAGGTCAACATGAGGAGTTTCAAGCCTTGATCGCCCTAAAGATCTAAGAATATGCTTGGAGGCCCTTCTTCGAGCTCCTAATAAAGCAATGTCGTGTTTGCAAGATAGCGTGGAGACGAGGAAAGCCATGGCGCAGGAATAAAAAGAGCCCTTGTGGGTTTTTTCTAAAATATCCACTTTTGGGCTATTTTTGTAATAGGCTAGTTGTGCAAAGTCCACTACTATAAATAGGTGCCTTAGACATTTCATTAGTTAGTTTTGTTGATTAATTTACATAATGTATTCATGAGAACTCCATAGGAGTGTTTGAGTGCTTAGAAAAGCATATGTTGAATCTTGTTTAGAAACGTTGGTTTTAAGGAGGATCTAATCCCCTTTACGGGAATGTAAGAGCTATATGCTCATCGGTAATCAATAAGGGAGGTCTTTGGGTTTGATACACCCTTTGGTTTCCCTTGTGTTATATTCTTGTGGCATTGTTTATATCATCTATAATTTTACTTCTCGTATTTTCAATTTTGTTGATTCATTATCATCTTCTTATATTAATCTTGTATCATTTGGTATAATTATCGAGCTTGATTTTGTACCTACGAAGTCAATCTTGGATTTGTTATGTTTAAAATCCAAAAAAAAAAAAGAAGTGTCAAATGAAAAATTCCAAAAAAAAAAGTTACTATTCATATTTTTTATATTAGGTCTAAATTTGAGTTTTGATTTTTTGTTTTTCTCTTGTTTCTAGTGTTATATTTGTATTCTCTAACACTATACGAGTCCATAGACAAAAACTGAGTCAAATTGGAGCTTATTTAAGTGTTCTAACTTTGTTGGAAGCTTGGGTTGAAGAAGTTTGATTAGAATTGAAAATCTGAAATTTTTCATTGTGAATTTTGAGAAAAATGATGTTTTGAATGAGTTTATAAGGCTAAGAAGTGTCTACATTCAAAATTTCAACTCATTCCAAGCTCCAGAGAAAGAGTTAGAAAGATTGGTGTTCTTGGTGCTCTTAAAGACATTCAAATCTTCAAGTTGAATCTTCATAAAAAGTTGGTGTTTGATCCTCAAAGGAGGAGGGAAAAGAGTGTAATTTTTTTAGTATTTATCATCTTTAAAGGTTACAAGAATATCCCAAGAGACAAAAAAAAACAAAAAAGGGACCACAACAAGTTCGACCCCTTGTGCATGCTGGCGGCTGGCCTGCGCCCTAGCTGTCTTGGACCTACATTGAAGCTACTGCAGAAGCCCGAAGGCACCTCAAACCAGCTTTACCTGCATCCAGGCTGCCTTGTACATGTGCCCCACTTGCTAGATCAGGTCACCAAATGCAGATCAGCCCCTCCGAATGCAAATCAAATTCAAAATGCAAAATTCAAGCTTCCAAAGCACATTTTAACACTTTAATTACTCCATTTCTCAAGGTTTGATTCTTTAGTTTCATTTTCTTGATTCCTAATCTCTTATTTTTATTCTTAAACCAATCATCAACTACTAATTCATCTATTAAGTAGATCAATTAGTTCTTAAGTCTGAATTCTTTCATCGTCCTATTTCTTTTGAGGATTTCTAGCTTTTATTTCATTGTAACTTTTGATTCAAGTCCGTAATAGTTTTCTATTTTAGTGAGTTGTTCAAACAAGAATCCACTCTGGCCGCAAAGTAGAGACTGATACCTTATTGACCACTGGAGTATAAGCAACTTTCAACATTCGTTGCTCTAATTGTGAAGATCACCAAGGTGAGATTCATACGAGTGTTGGTGAGGAAATTTAATACTAATCTTGTTTGTTTATTTTTAGGTACAAGGTGATATAAATAATCATGTCTTTGATAGCCTCATAAAATTATGACTAAGAAATAGAAGACTATGATTGTGGTGAAAATAGTTATGGCTACGAAGAAGATGGATATTAGAGGGGCTATGAATATAGCCATGATCAAGAGTTGAATGAAAATGAGGGCTACTATTCTGAATGAGAATATAAGATGAATTATGATCCTAGTTTTTATAGTGAGTATGGAGATGATGAAGAGTTTTGGGATGGTTATTATGAGGAAGGTGGGGCAAGTGGGGAATATCACACTTCCAACTCTAAGCCTAGAGGTGATGTAAGGTATAACTCTTTCATTTACAAATCTAATGAGAATCATAGTGAGAATGTACGTGAGGGTTATGAGGATTTATATTCCTCAACTTGCAGTGCTTCTTATCAAATTCAAAGTGGTATGAATGGTTATACTAGGTATAGTAGAGGTTGCTCCATGGGACTAAAGACATGTGCATCTCCAAAGCATAGGGATATTACATCTCAAGCTTCTTATTCTAGTGGGAAAATGTATGAAAGTGGGAACCAAGGTAGAAATAGAGGGTATAGTAGATGTCATTGTCTTCCTACTCTATCCATCTTTAAAGTTGAATGGGATCCCAAAGTTTACCTTGATTGGGAATGGCAATGTTAAAGAGTCTTCGAGGATTATGCTATGAGCGAAGATGAACAAGATATATATGCTCTAAATTATATTCAAGGTTCGTCCTTAGAATGGTGTAAACTTACAAGAAATCCTACACAAACATGGGTTGCCTTGAAAGAGTTCTTGAGGCAAATCTATGTGCCGAAGGTTTACATGAAGCTTTATAATAGTGATCCAAGAAGACCAACTTGTTCAAGATGGGAAGATATTTGTGGAGTTCCAAGTTGTGTTCTTATATTTGATGATTGGTTTCACACAAACTACATAACTCCTCTTATGGTTGATTATCTAGAGACAACTCGAGTGTACAAGCGTTTCCCATACTTCTTGGAAGGCTATAGAGTTTTCAAGAGTGTAAAGGTTTACTTTATCCGATATAGGTACTATGAGGAGGCGTGGCGTGACATATTCCCATTGGAATGTGGACATATATTTTTGGTTTCCAATTGGTTTGCATAACACAAGATACCAAATGTGTAGATTTGGACTAAGTTTGTAAAGGACCAATAGGGAAATCATCTCTTTTCAACTACCTTTCCCAAATCTCAAGGAGAGATGACCATGTACTCCAAGCCTTATGAAAATGAGAGACAAAATATTAAGAGGAGTAATGGTGTGCAAGGTGGAACCCTAAGAGAGGAAAAAGGAGAGGTTGTGAGGAGTGAAGTGAAAGAGTTGCCACCAACCAGAGCTAATATTATTTGTTATTCTATTAATAAGGACATGTGTGTAGGTACTAACATGGCAAGCCAAGGAGAACAAGTACAAATTTTACCATAATTTTTTCATATATCTTTCAAATATTTTGAATTATCAATTATCGTGACTTATAATATTTTTTGTATAATTTTCAAATATTGTATAATTTTTATCATAAAAAACTTAAAAATTTCATGCCCCAATTAACCATCAGAATTAAATAGTTTGACTTCTAAAATTTGAATTCTACCACAAGAATTGGGATCAAGCTTTAACCCAATTGAAGTGAGTTAAATTCATGTGAGTCGAGCTGTGCTAAATATAGACGTGTCAAGCTGAGCCCATTGCCTGCTCCGCTCTATGTCCAATCCTCCTATTAAATTAATGATGTATTTTTAGAAAGAAAAAGTAGTGTGTCATTCCCACTGTTCTAATTTGGATGTTGGCTCCATCATACTTGTTTTAAGAGAAAAGACATGATTTCCCCCCTAAACTTGTCGCCAAAACTTACTTTAACACTTAAACTAAACTTTCGTTTATTTACCCCCTTAACATCTTTGAAGTGTATTAGTTTCACCCCTTAAAACTGAATACCACTCTCACAACGCAGAGTGTGTTACACTAGCCTACACATCAACGCCACAGCGGAGCCACGTAACTGCCACGTAAAAAATTACTATTTGTCTAAAAAAAAATTAATCCCCCACAAATTATTTTTAATTTTTTAAAATATATATATATATATATACTATTTTATTTATATATATATATATATATATATATATAATTGTATTTATATAGGCACCCCCACCCCCATTTTCTTTCTTCTTCACACCTACCCACCCACCACCATCACCCCCTACCCTACAATTAATGCAGCCCTCCCTCCTCTCTTCCTCTTCTAGTGGCCCCCCCCCCGCCCCCTCCTTCTCCTTTTCCAACGAAAGTTATAGGAATCCCGTATGGCTTAAATAAAGGAGAGGACGAGGTAGACTCAACTAATGACTTAAGAGTTAGAGATAGCTTTGAAATCAAGATTTCACCAAGTGTATGAAGATACTTGTTAGTATAGTAATTTTGTTTGAAAAGATTTTTAATGTCTTTGCCAGTAACTAGTTCATTTTCATCCTTTCTATTGAAAAGTGAAGCAGCGATTGAGCTATTGGCATGAGAAATTGTAAGATCTTGTGATGGAGGAAGTTCAGCAGTGATGTCCGCACGGTTTATAGTTTTCCAAACTTTTGAAACATTGATTGATTTAGAAAAAGGAAAATCTAATTGATGATATTCGGCATATTCCTCAAACTATTCAAAGTAATTAATTTGTTTTTAGACAGAGTCTAGAAATTTGTAATAAATTTATTGAAGATTTTTCCCCTCATCTTTCGTGAAATTATTAAAAAACCAAGTTTGTTTTAAAATATTTCTAGATAAATAAAATTCTGTTCCAAGAGTTTTCTGATCAATGTGAAAATCTTGACTTAAAACTCCTAACTCTACACCTAAAGCTGAGTACGTTGGTGATTGGGGTGGATCACCATGTATATCAGTGGGAGGTGTTTCCACGGAATATTTAGCCTGTGAAATTCTAGATTCAAAATTAACGGTCTTGATTCTAGAGGGAAATGAGAAAGCTGAACTCCTAGCCATCTATATCTCGGGGAGAACTGGCGGGGAGCCAGAGATCCGTTGGCTAAGACATCTCTGGAAAGAAATTAAAACAATTCCTATGGAGAACTACTGGATTTGAGAAATTGTAGTATTCTCAGTTTTTTCTACTGGAGTTGCATCTTGCACCGTCCAACTTTAGGGCAAAGAAACTTGATTCCAGGAGATCGGTTTGGGAACTGACAAGTGGGACCGTTAGAGGTTATTTGAAAGAGTACAGTTTCTCCTTTGTAGTTATTTTTCATAGCTCTGAAACCCAAGGCAGTATTCATGGCCTTATACTGGACTATGTAAATAATTGCTAATGAAAAAGACCCAGATTTGATTTTTTAATTGGATGTCTTAACATTGAGAGTTAAAGAATCTAATATATTTAGATCCTTCAGGGAAATAGTAAAATTTGGAAAACAGCCAAAATAAATTAGACCATTACAAAGACTGGTTTCGACCATTCCTTGTAAGGAATCATTGAAGTATAGAAACCTAGAGTCCCTAAGACAAAGGAGTGGAGATGTATCTAAACCTTCTTGTGAAAGAGGTTTAGCTGCTATTTGGACTAGGCTGAAATGGAGGTAATCATACTTACACTTTTATCTTTCGATAGTCCTGGGGTTGAGAAGCTTGATATCTTCAGGATCTGATTCAAGAGGGATAGTTTGTTCAACAGTGGAAATATGATAGTCACTTATTAGAGACCGCCATCTAGAGGGAGCTTTGTAAATTTGGTCTTGAGGATGCCTGGGAATTTGCCGGTCATCAATTGATTGTTGCAAATCAGAGAAACCAATCTCTTCCTTTAGCTTTGAATTTGGAGAATTCTAGGAAGTTGAAGTAGATTAATAAGATGAGGAGTTATTAGAAGTAGAAGAGAAGGGACGACGGAAATCCATAGAAGAATTTAAATAATAAATAATTAATAACAACAATAATAACTTAAAAGCCTCCTATCCTTGGATCAAGAGACCATTGGGTTCCATAAAGAAAAATCTGGTAATTAAATTAGTGAAATCTTGCATCAATACTATGTGTTATAATATATATATATATATATATATATATATATATATATAGTCAAGCTCTAATGGAAAACATAAGTAAAAACAAATTCAAAAGCGCCAATTAGTAACATTTAAACTATCAAAAACTGAAGACAGAAAAATAAAGAAAAACAAATTTGTTGAGAAAGAAAATATGAAGCTACTATCTTGTGATGGATCGAATGACTAAACTAACGCATTTAATCCATCAATATTACCAATTCATGGCGATGAAGTACACTATAAGATTCATGCTGAATTTTTCAATTCAGGGCTTAAAATGATGAACTTTACAAGATTCTTGGTGAACTTTTCATGAAAGATGCAAAGTTTTGAAATCTATTTCATATTTTTATGTTTTAAAATTGATGGATTTCTGGCACTACATTTTATTTTCTAGGTATATGTACTGACCCTGCAAGTCATTTTCCATGTTCCCGCTTATTTTCACTATTAGAGATTTTCTATAGATTCCCAAAGTCATTTATAACTTGTTAGAACTGAAAGTTCGATTACCGGGTAGTTCGTTGGTTTTTAGAACCAATTTCCCATTTAGAAGTCTTCATCAATTCTAAATGGCCACTGAACGAAAACTTTAGTGAAATAAGTTTGGATGCAAATTTTGACTGCGTCAGCAGCTATTTAATATCGATTTTAGGATAGGTAGACTCTTGGTTCGGATCCCACAGCACCAGAGTTCATTTTGACCCATTAGTCGAAAAGTCAAAAATTGAAATATATGGGTGTGGAACCCATAAGTGGCCTAAATGACCTTGGATAGAAAATTCAGCTTGACCAATGAATTCTAAATATTGAATTTAGTGGAGTTACATAGTTCATTTGCAAAAAACAGAGTCCGGATGAGTCTGGGAGGTCAAAAACTAGCTTTGACCTTGCGCGAGCATCTAAACTCGTATAAAAAGGTCTTTTTGGCTGATTTTGAGACATTATTCAGAATTTTGAAAACCCTAGTAGCCATAAATATTAGTTAGTTGACAAAAAATGAGTCTTGTGGGTTGATTAGAAGCTTAGCAACTTGTGTAATCTAATTTTTTTTCTACAAATCTAAGGTAAGAATTCCTCTAATTTGACATTGATTTCATGGTTTCTTGACTCAAAACCTCTAAATCATTGTGGGTCAATTATAGCCCCAAAATTAAGTGATTGACTTAAATTACTTGAGGGTAGGCTAAGGGTTGGTCTTGGAAACTCCTTTCAAAGGGTGAAACTCAATTAGGGTTTTGATATCTATTTGAAACCCATGGCACAATGGTGCTATAATGGGTATTGTTATTTATATTGTAATGCTTAGATTGTATTGTTGATAGCATTACTTGTGGAAGAGGAAGCTCCGAAAGAAAAAACCCGTTGGTTTGTTAGTTGCTTGGATTGAAGGTAGGTTAGGCTTACTCGTAGTCTAGATTGAGCTTATTTGTAATGTAATCATTGATATCTTACGAGATTGGGTAGGAAATTTAGACTATAGTTGATTAAATAGTTAACTTGGGATTTATTAATTGCTATAGGCCATGGATTTGTAAGGTATGATATTTGACCCTTAGTTTATGACCTTGATTATCTTAATTGTGGTCTCATGATTAGTGTGAGATCACTATAGTTATTCTAAGTAGACATGAGTGGTATATTTCTCTAACTTTAGGAGTGTATTGACCTATATAATGCCTAGATAGGAGATGACCTTGGTGTTGGGTTGACTTAGGAAGGATTCTTGAAGAGACTTTCCCAATGGACCTAGAAAGGATTGGTAAGCCCTTATAGTGAGGTATGGATGACCTAGCTTGATTTCAGGTAAAATCTATACTTGTGTTAGTACGCTTGTCATTCTCGAAATTTAGAAGTGGTACTTGACCCACCTAAGCTTAGACTAAGTAAATACGTGGTGATTGTCTAAACTATTTGTACATAGGAGTTGTGAAGGTTGAACTCGATTATCAGATTTTCTTGTGATCATGACTTGAATAATCTTTTTAAGTGACTAATGTGTATTCCTTGTAAAAAACTCATGCTCTTGTTGATGCTCATATTACGTGTGAAGCTTATTAGTAAGGTAAAATGGCAAGTGTTATCCCACATCCCTACTTCTTTATATATTGTGAGCTTTTGTGTATGCTTATTAGTGTGCTATACATGTGGACATATGTTGTGTATTCTGAGAAATATGTGATATTATAATGATGTATGGTTCGAATCCGGAGGAATATGTGATATTATGATAATGCCAGGTGAATCTAGAGGAATATGTGATATTATGATGATGCTCGGTTCGAGTTCGGAGGAATCTGTTATATTATGATGATGTTCGATGAATTCGAAGGAATATGTGATATTATGATAATGCCTAGTTCGAGTCTGAAGGAATGTGTGATTTATGATGATGTCCGATAAATTCGAAGGAATACGTTATATTATAATGATACTTGGTTCGAGTCTGAAGAAATGTGTGATATTATGATAATGCCCAATGAATCCGGAGGAATACGTGATATTATGATGATGCCCGGTTTGAGTCCGAAGGAATGTGTGATATTATGATGATGCCCGATGAAACCGGAGGAATATGTTGATATTGTGATGATGCCCGGTGAATCCAAAAGAGGTAGGAACGTTATGATGCCGTGTGAGGCAAATTTACTTATATGTATTGATATTTGTAAGGTTAGGCCGTCTGGGGCCAACCGCCTATGTGCTTGAATTATGAGGTCTCTCTTGGTATATTGTTATTCGTTTCTTGTTCTAAATCACTATATAAGAGGTGTGACCCTTGTTGATGCTAAATTAGCTACTAGAGGAAATTTATTCCAAATATTGAGTTAAGACTTAGTGTTATGCGTAAACTTGCATAAAAATTCAAGGGCTAACATAATATATATATATATATAGATATATATAGATATATATATATACCTGGCTTGAATAAGATGTTATATTATGAAATCTTGCCTGATAAGATGGCTTATGTGATAACTAGCTACTTCTTAAATATATGATTATTATTTGGAACCTAGAAACCTAGTAAACTAGTTGGTGGACTTTACTTAATTAAAATATGAAAACTAGTCCTTAAGGTTGTGACATGCTTAGTGATGATGGATCTAGTATTGCGTCATGATTAGTTAAATTATCTCCTAACATGTGAAATTGAGATGGCTTAGTTGATAA